>NC_060139.1:21406186-21716186 GCF_021461385.2 Schistocerca piceifrons
TGAATGGAAGTCTGAATTCCACATCTGGTACCAGTTTTACTTATAATAACTCGATGTGAGTCGTGACATACTTAAAAGCCCATGCACAGATCAGAGGTGGCGCGGGATGGATTTAGGGTCCTCTGTTTATTGGTACACGAACACTATGAACAGGAGTGAAACGGCGACGGGTTAAAGCTGAGATTTTTCAGGTCTCTGTGGCTGGAGACAGTACAGAAAGGCTTGGATGTTATGCTAAGCAGGTAGATTTGGCGATGATAAGGAAATGAGACTCGGGGTTGGCTTACTGGTGTGCCTCTTATTGCTTCTTCATATATTAGCAATGAATATGCAGAAGTGCACAGATATTAGTTTATAACTTCAGTAAGTATAAAAATAGACGAAGCTTACTAGAGTCTCCAATAAATTACCATAAAAGTTACCAATAAGCTCTATAACTTTGTTAAGATTCGGGTATACACAGTAATGCACGGTGCAACAGACCACGAACGATGGAAGTGCCAGTTTCTGTTGCTCTAATCGAACCCTTAGGTAAGTCACAATGAGAGTGACTTACAGACACAGGTACATGTAGACCAATGTGTGCTGAGAACTAATAATCCCAGTTCAGATGTATATAGATGTAAGCTTTGTAAGTCCTTCATAGTGTACGAGCTTAACTGAAGATAATGTTCACTCACATGGGATCCACTGTAGGCTGCCGGTCATCAGAGGCTGGAACTCTTCTGATCGCTGGACTTTTGAACTTTCTGCTCTGCCTTGCTTGGCGTTTGAGGAGTACTATATACGGCTTTAGGGGTTGTACATATGTGACGTGACAGCATCGCTTTTTAACTCCAATTCGCATCAGCGAGCTTGAAATCATCGGTTCGTCAATGCATGTGACTTCTTAATGGATTGACGAAAGCGAATTATACTATATATTTCTACCTGAGTCACAAGGCCTACACCTAATATTCGTGCATAGGTGATTTTTTTCTGATACCCTATTTCATTCGGTTCTTACAAGAATTTGAAAAGGGAAATTTGTAAGTTGGAGTTAGATATATTGGGAATTTGGGAAGTTCAATGGAAGGAGGTACAAGACTGCTGGTCGTCTGAGTACTGAATAGAGGATAATGTAAGTGTAGGTCTAATAATGAATGAGAAAATTGAAATGCAGGTAAGCTGCTATGAACTGCGTAGTGAACACATGATTGTAGACACGAAGCCAACATACATTTCAGTGGCACGAGTTTATATGCCAAATGGTTCTCCACATGATGAAGAGATTGAAAGAATCTATGATGAGGTAAAAGAAATTACTCAAATAGTTAGGGAAAGGAAAATATAACTGTGATAGGTGACTGGAATTCGATAGTTAGAAAAGGAAGAGAAGGAATGATAGTGGAACAACATGCACTGGAGGGAAACGAATGAAAGAGGAAGCTACCTGGCAGAATTTTGCATGGAGCGTAATTCAATCATTGCTAACATTTGGTTTAAGAATCAGGTAAGGAGTTGGTATATGTGAAACAGACCTGGAGACCCTGGAAAGCTTCAGACTGATTGCGTTATCGTATGGCAGTGATTTCGAAACTACAAGACATTTCCAGGGGAAGATGTGGCCTCTGATCAGAATTTATTGGTTGCAAACGGTTAGTTAAAACGTAAGAAACTGTAAAAAGGAAGCAAATTAAAGTGATGGGATATGTATAAGCTGAAAGACCCAGAGGCTGTTGGCAGTTTCAAAGGGAGCAATAGGCAACGTTTAATTGACGCAGTGGAAAGGAGTAGGGTAGAGGACGAATGGGCAGCTTTGGCAGATGAAATAGCAAATGCAGCAGAATATCAAGTAGGTAAAAATAAAAAGCCTAGTAAAAATCATTGGGTAACAGAGGATATAATGAATTTAATTAGAAAGGAGAGAATATAAAAATGCGCAAATGAAGTAGACGAAAGAGAACAGAGACGTATAAAAATAAGATTGGCAGAAAGTCCAAAATTGTTAAGCAAGAATGGCTACAGTGCAAATGCAACGCTGTAGAAGCATGTATAACTAGAGGAAAGATTGACACAGCCTATAGGAAGATTAAAGAGACCTTTCGAGAAAAGAGCAACAACTTTATGCATATCATGAGCTCAGGTGACAGCCCAGTGCTACGCAAAAAGAAGAAAGCTGAAAGGTAGAAGTAATATTTAAAAGGCCTCTACGAAGGAAATGATCTTGAAGACCACAAACACAGAAACGGAAATGAAATGAAAAGACGTATATTAAAATGATGTGGGATACATGATACTGTGAGAAGAATTTGACATTGCACTGAAAGACATAACTCGAAACAAGGCCTCTGGACTAGTCGACATTCCCTCAGAAGAACTGTTAGCCTTGGGAGAGCCAGCCATGACAAAACTATCCCACCTAATGTGCAAGATGTATCAGAAGTGGGAAATAGGTTGAACTCGAGAAGAATGTAGTAATTCTAATTCCAATGAAAACAGGTGCCGAACTATCTGTTTAATAAGTCATGGATGCAAAACACTGACACGAATTATTCAGAGAAGAATGGAAAAGACCTCAGTTTGAGTTTCGGTGAAATGAAGGCACATGCGAGGCAATGCTGACCCTGAGACTTCTATTGGAAATTAAACCCTAATCTTCCTTCCTTCTCATAGGATATAGATTAAGGAAATCAAACCTACGTTTGTATCGTTTTTAAACTTGGAGAAAACTTTCGAGAACTTGACTGGAGTACACTCTTTGAAATTCTGAAATAGCGTGGATAAAATACAGGAAGCGAAAGGTTATTTACGACTTGTACAGAAACCGGATGGCAGTTATAAGAGTTGAAGGGCATGAAAAGGAAGCAGTGGTTGAGAAGTGAGTAAGACAGGGTTAGAGACTAATCCCAGTGTTAACCAGTCTGTACATTGAGCAAGCAGTAAGGAAAACCATAGAAAAATTCAGAGAGTGAATTAAAGTTCAGGCAGAAGAAATAAGAAACGTTGAGACAGAAAGACCATGGAAGAGCAGTTAAACGGAATGGATAATGTCTGGAAAAGATATTGTACAATGCACATCAAAAAAAGTCAAACAAGGGAAATGGATTGTAGTCAAATTAAATCCGACGATGCTGAGGAATTAGATTAGGAAATTAGACACTAAAAGTAGTAGGCGAGTTTTGCTATTTGAGCAGCATAATAACTGAGCATGGTCGAAATGTAGAGGATATAAAATGGAGACTGGTTATAGCAAGGAAATCAATTTTGAAAAAGAGGAATTTTTTCATTCCGAATTTGAAGTAATTGTTATGAAGTCTTTCCCGAAAGTTTGCATGTTGTGACGTAGTCACAAAAACTGAGTCACTCTTCAGGTGAGCTTCGATGGTGCTCTTTAATACCATGATTTTCTTTGTTTGACGAAGCCGAATTGGCTAATGATTTTGACTGCTTCATCACATGTAATAGCGTGGTTTGTGTAATGCATAACATTTTTATTCAGGCCTGAAGATGATCAATACCGACCGAAATTAATAACCTGATTACAAATAAACATTGTGATCCAAGACTGGCTCTGACGACCGTTTTAATAAAATTCAACATTAAAGGGAAGGTATTTTTTACTTTTATTCAATATCACCGATTCAAAAAATTTCAAAAATACAATGCTGGTCATGCATACACATATGGATTAATGAAGGAATAATTGAAGTTCATCACTAACCTCCTTTACTGAGGAAAAATTAGATATTACGATTTTTTACACAATTTATCATATCCACATTTTCATGTATGTTTCTTCTTTAGCACTATGAATACTTTCAGGATTTGATTTGCATCTTTGCAATGCAGTGAGTGAATTTCGTAATGTAGGATTCTTTTTTACACAGAAATTCATGCTCTACAGCTTTTGATGATAGACGTTGGTACGTGAGCGTAACTCTCTTTTCCGCCAAACTGGTAAAAAAATTTCCGATCTTTGACGATCGATTGTGGCTAAACGCTTGAACCGATTTTAACTCTTAAATAGGTCATTCTTCGTGAAATTTTATGCTCTTTCATTCCGGTGTTTGGCAGTTTTTCTGTAAGATGTATCGTTTTCGAACTATTATCGAAAATTGGAAAAAAGTCCAGACATTTCGTATTTTTCGGCCCTCAGAAGTTTAGCACAGCCCAGAAATCGTAGCAGACTCATCTAACTTTTTTTAGGAATGCCCAACGTCAATTAAAATTATTTCCAGCTTGTGTACATTTATTTTTCAGCAAAAGAAGGATTAGTTGAGTTTCATGGAATCTTAAAAAATGAAGAGGTCGAGTTTTGAGAAAAGTTGCTATATTCAGGCTACATTTACTACAGAAAATATTCAGTTTTGCCGTATTTTCTTTTATCCATTGCGTGAGGCTCGTGTTAACGTACCATAATCCGTTAAAACCGCATTTGGAAGAAAATGGTGTTTGTTGAGTTTTCTTAAAACTATCCTCAATTATAAAATATATTTTGAAGGTATATGTCTGGTGTGTAGCTTTCTACAGAAGAGAAAAGTGGATTATAAGTTGTTCTGGCAAGAAGAGAATAGATGCCTTTGAAATGTGGTGCTACAGAAGAACGCTGAAAATTACAGCAGTAGATCATGTAACTCATGAGGAGGCACTGAATCAAAATGAGGACAGAAGGAGTTTATGGAACAATTTAACTAAAATAAGGGATCGGTTGATGGCCACATTTAGAGACATCAAGAAATTTACAATTGGGTATTGGTGAGAATTGTGTATGTCGGAGGGGTTGGGAGGAGTAAATATTGTAGAGAGAGACCAAGGTATGGATACAGTAAACAGATTCATAAGGTTGAACGTTGCAGTACCTATTCGGAGATAAAGAAACTCGTATAGGACAGAATAGGTCGGGGAGCTAAATCAGGCCAGTCTTCTGAAGGAAGACTACAACAACAAAATTACAATATATGTCTTTCCTTACTGTTTTGACCCTCTATAGCTCTCTCAAATAGGAACGAAATTATTTCGTAAGCCTTAACGCATATCCCATCATTCTGCCACTTCTTCTTCCCAGTGTTTTCTACATGTTCTTCTTTCTCCTATGCTGCGGCGGCGAATCACCTCATTCCTTGTTTTATCAGTCCATCTAAATTGTCAACACCATTCTACAGCGCCACATCTCCTACGTTTCTGTTCTTTGATTTTTCTGGTTTTCCCGTGGTCCACGATTCGCTTTCCTATAATGCTGTGCTCCAAACGCACATTCTCAGAAATTTCTTTCTCAAATTACGGCCGATATCTGATACCAGCAAACTTCTTTTAACCAGGAATGCCCTCTTGGCCTGGTCTCTTGCTTCGCCCACCATGAGCTATTTTATTACCAGGGCAGCAGAATTTCTTCTCTTCATCTACTTCGTGGTCCCCAGTTTTGGTGGTAAGTTTATCCCTCATCTTATTTCTGTTACTACTGCTTCGATTTACTCTGAACTTGTAGTGCGTGCTCACTAGACTGCTCATTCCGTTCAACAGGTCCTGTAATTTTTCCTTACGTGACGGAATACAGCAAAGGCTTCAGCGAATCTTATCATTGACATCCTTTCTCCCTGAATTTTATTTCCGTCACTGCTACTTGATGTTCAGATTGAACTGTAGGCGCGAAAGACTACGTCGTTGTTAATTTCCTGTGACGGTACGTCTCATAAATGGACATTTGGAGAAAGGGAAAGGAGTTTTTGATATGAGACGTGTGAATTATAAATTATTTCAAGACTGTGTACGTGTGCGCGATGTATAACAAATAGTAAAGACCGTAAGTTATTATTATCAAAACACAAATATCGATGTAATTAACAAAACACAGTTTTTCTGGTATAATCTCTGTGTAACATAGGCCATGAAGATCAGAGACAATGCTTTGATTGAACGAGCTCTCCTGTTTTGTTTCGTCTGGCGGTAGGCCGCCATTGTAGTGCTGTCTAATAATTAACGTAAGTTTTATCTGTATTTTGAAAAAATATAATAGAAATTGTCATTAGAAAGTGTGTATATTGACTCAGTTGCCACCTCTCATGATTGCAACCATTAATTACAATTAACAAAGTTTTTACAGAACTTCGCAGTACAAGGAGCTCATCTCCCCTAGCAGGATTTAGTCGGCCATTACGCTGACTGTATTATTTAATTAAAATTTCATACCATAATATTAAATGTAAATGCGAGAGACTTCTCAATTTTGATCTTTCATTAATTTCAAAGTTAAAAAGAGTTCGTTTATTAATATTTAGAATACTGAGTGAGTTCAGTATATTTCATTTTGGCCGCCTAACGGCGGATGAGATTCTCTCCAGTTTTGGCTTGCAAATGTTGAACAAGAAATATTGAACAGTATTACATTCCGCAACATCTCATTTAATGTTTATGTAATTTGGTACATAAATAACCAGTAGCCCCTAAGACCCATATTAATAATTACAGTTTGCGTAAGAATACGCATATTTTCTTTTCTAAACAGCAGCGCTCACGCAAACTATTTATTAGAAGGCGGTGAGCCGCGTGCTATGTTTAAAAAATATTGAGTCGTATGAATAAAACAGAGAATATACTTTATACTCAGATGTTCGGAGAAACTTCTCTGGTTGGCATGAATAAAGCGAGTCTGAGAATATACTTCACCCGGGTATGTTCTCAGTGTGGGTTGAAGGGTGGGGGAAGTTGCTCAAAGCAAAGTATATTCTCCGATTTCGTATGAATAAAGCCAAAGAAGTTTCTCACAAGCGGAGAACATTCTCTGTTTTTGTGAGTGAGCTCCATAGCATACTTCGAGCTGAATGAGTTGTGTTGTGTTGTGTTGTGATTAAGCGTTACCGAGTGTTTTTAGCGAAAATGGCGGAATTTATGTTTCTTGAAAGGCAAAAAAAGATATACGTAGTACGCAGGAACACAGAAGAAAGGAACTGTAGAAGTTTGTGTAGATTTAACAGTCAAAACATTAACTGGCTGGCGAATCACTTTCTTCCGGAAAATCACGAAAGAAGAGGAGGCGCCCTTTCCAATGAATGCAAAATGAAAATATTTTTGCGCTATTTAGCGGATCCAGGCTTTCAGATAGGTGTAGGAGAAGATTTGGGAGTACACCAGACTACAGTATCACTAACATTTTCGTATGTTCTGTAACAGGTCAACAGGAAAGCACCGTTGTGGATCAGATTTCCGAGAAATATTAACGAACTAGAAACAGCGTAAGTTAAATGGCAATCGAGATACAAGTTTCCATGTGCGGTAGCGGCCCTAGACTGCACTCACATACATGTAATGAAACCTTCTTCACATGGAGACGAATACGTCAATCGAAAGGGCTTTCCATCTATAAACGTGCAGGCGACGTGTGACAACAGTGAAATGTTTACGAGTGTTGATGCTTCATGGCCAGGGTCTGTACATGACGCTAGGATATGGAGAAACTCCGATGTCTATCGTATATTGCGTGAGAACCAGTGCAACGCCCTAATTTTAGGAGACGAAGGATATGGCATTGCACCGTGGTTAATGACACCATTTCAAAATCCAGAAACACCCGATGAGAGGGGATACAACAGACTTCACTCTAAGGAAAGGGTGATAATCGAACGGTGCTTTGGACAGGTGAAAAGGCGTTTCCCAATTCTGCAAAATAAAATAAGGCTTGCCCAAACAAAAATCCCCAGTGTGATAGTAGCCTGTTTTGTTTTGCACAACGTAGCAAAACATGTAGGGGATGAGGATTTTGAGGCACCTAGTGATGACGACAACAATCTTCCAGTACTGGGAGAAGAGGAAGCAGCAAACGTACGTGTACGTGGAACAAATAGGAGACGGGAAATTGTAAATGTAATACGACAACTGTAATGTATGGGTGTCTGCCCAAACATTTAATAATTAAACCCAATTTTTTTTTTTTTTGTAATTACAGTAATTATTCCCTCATGAAAATAAAGCACAGTGCTCTTACGTTACGTAATAAAATGCTGTTTAGTATTGTTTTTTTTTCATTCTCTGTCATCGATTTTACTTTCAACAAAAATTGTTTAACATGTAACTATTCAAACTGGAACAGAGATACTACTGTAAATAGCTTTGGACACAACAGGTTAACATGAACTGCTGGAACCTTAATGTAATTTCTGTACTGCAACTTCAGCAGATTGATGGCACAAGTTTTTAATTTACTTTACCAAAATTGTTCCAAGGATGTGGTGAAGGTATTTGCCACGTGCTACAGTGAATAAGTGCACAACTGTCTAACCTGCAGCATTTAAAATACAAACAAGTTACTCTTTTTCTTTACTTTACCAGAAACTGTTTCAAGGATGTGGTGAAGATATTTGCCAGGTGCTACAGTAAATAAGTGCTCACCTGTCTAACCTGCAGCATTTAAAATTCAACAAATTACTCTTTTTGCTTTACTTTATCAGAATTGTTTCAAGGAGTTGGTGAAGATATTTGCCAGGTGCTACAGTAAATAAAGTGCACAACTGTCTAACCTGCAGCATTTAAAATACAAACAAGCTACCGTTTTTGCTTTACTGTACCAAAAATTAGTGGTGAAGGTATTTGCCAGATGCTACAGTAAATAAGTGCACAACTGTCTAACCTGCAGCATATAAAATACAAACAAGTTACTCTCTCTGCTTTACTTTGCCAGAAATTGTTTCAAGGATGTGGTGCAGATATTTGCCAGGTGCTACAGTAAATAAGAGCCCAAGTGTCTTACGTGCAGCATTTACAATAGAAACAACTTACTGTTTTTGCTTTACTGTACCAAAAATTAGTGGTGAAGGTATTTGCCAGATGCTACAGTAAAACAAGTTACTCTTTTTGCTTTACTTTACCAGAAATTCTTTCAATGATGTGGTGAAGATACTGGCCAGACACAACAATATAAGTGCATACACTTTTTTAACATTTCAGATTGGATTATATTACTCTTATTGTCTCATTGAAAAGACATTTGTACTGAATAATTTTTGTAAGAGGATATGTGTAGTGTTGGCAGAAAAGCCAACACTGTTTTTCTAGAGGAGGCCGAAATGCACGCGTTTAATTACACACTGACTGGCGTGAGGTCTGGAACAGGTCAGAGAAATAAGACTAGCAAAACAGGAGGTAACTGGTAGAATACTTAACTTTAATCCACAATTGTAGAACATCTCTCGTTACGGTACATGCTTCATAATATTAATTATCAATTGAATACGGCGCCTTGCTAGGTTGTAGCAAATGTAGCTGAAGGCTATGCTAACTATCGTCTCGGCAAATGAGAGCGTATCGGTCAGTGTAGCTTCGCTAGCAAAGTCGGCTCTACAACTGGGGCGAGTGCCAGGACGTCTCTCTAGACCTGCCGTGTGGTGGTGCTTGGTCTGCAATTACTGACAGTAGCGACACGCGGGTCCGGCGTATACTAATGGACCGCGGCCGATTTAAAGGCTACCACCTAGCAAGTGTGGTGTCTGGCGGTGACACCACAATATGGAATTTGGTAAATGAGGAATGAAAATGAACATTCACTTTAAAAAGATGTTTTTATTGATAAAATTCGTTATGTAAATAAGACACTACACAATTTTTATTGTTTATCTTCTTCGCGCATCAATTTCTGCTGCTTTCGTTTGAGTATGTCCAATTGATACAATAGCACTAGCCTTTGCAGCTCTGGAGTAGACAAATTACATGTCTCATCTGTTTCCATGCTTAATCTCCGACGTTTATGCACACTCTCATGCCCCGAAGCAGGCGATTGTGAAGGTATGACAATTTCGGGTCCCACGAGATCCATATGGTCGGCTGGAACAATTAGTGGTAGCTGCAAAATTGACTCTTGTTCATACATGCAGTCTGTGTCAGCTACCTCCGAATTCCTTGGTGAAGTGATGACAGAGGTGGAACCACCACCTACTGCACAAGCTCCTAATGAAAATTAAAAAAAAAGTAATAGTAGTTCGTCAGGATTCAGTTTCTAGTTAGTAAATACACCAAACAGGTTTACGCAGAAATGTGGGAGAGGTTCGTCCAATTTCATGGATAGTACACTGTGATACTTTTACTGAAAAGTGGTGACATAGTAGACGAAATTTACCAAACATTGTTTCATTTTCACATGTTAAAAATACGTATTTGTCTGAATCACAATTTCAAAGCATTAAGCGCGCAATTAAAAAATGGGAAAGTATGGGACTTACCAGGAACTCTGTGGATAGTTGGGTTGCAGTCATCTCCGTCCAAAAACTTTAAAAATTTCTGCTCCCAATTTTTCACGGAAAATCTTAATGTTTTCCGTCTTATTCCAATCCGTTTTCGCCTTGATACGGGATTTCACGTTGTGCAGTTTCTTCATTATCTGCCCGTCCGTTATTTCTTTCCCGAAATTAACCATATAACGGTGTTGTATTTCTTTAATACAATCCGCGAGTTTGTGATTTACTGATGATTACGGGGTAATCTTTAATAATGTTGACAAAGGCTAATTCTGAGTCTTCCATTTCGGCACAGAAATAACTTGAGAAAACTTTCGCTAACACGAAACACACACAAACGAAACAAACTGAGAACCAAAGATGTGGGATTTTAATCTCTTTGCTGAGAACTTACTCAGTAAGGAGGGGAGGTAGAGAGAAAGTACTCCAGGGTAAGAGATTATGCTTCCTAGTTTTTATTCATACGAAACTGAGAACTTTCTTTGAGAATGTTCTTTTGCTCTGAGTATCAACTCTGGAGAATGTTCTCTTTTTTATTCATACAACCCATTATATCGTGCATACTTCGGGGCAGCCGATGTCCGTACGAGTGTTATCGCGGTATAAGTTAATTAAAAGTCTCATGCTAGCCCACAATGTTTAAAGCCACCGCAACCAAAATCGTAAAATATAAAAAATATTCACTTATACTGTGATATGCCCTTTCAAACGTGCTACTTGTTTTTATAGCAGTTATTAGTTGGCAACTATGGAGAGTACTATGTACGTCTTATGACCTCTCATGTAAAGAGTTCAAGATGTTAGCAAGAATATATTCGAGTCAGAGCCCAAAGTTTAAGATTTTTGTACGTTTACTGTGTTACCATTATGACACTTATTTCCCTCTCGCCTAAAGCTTGCTAATCGTCGTAAGCGATTCTCTGCAATACACACCATTTTACCAGCAGCAGTTCTGACCACAGACAGATGTAAGTCGAGTACCGCTACGAAACTGCGGTCCCTCCCCGGCAATGAGCTCGCTATACGTCCCCGTCAGCTATTACCTAAGTGCAGAGCCGGCTCTCGGGGGACGCAAGTTTGATCGCAGCTCCCGGCCTGTGCTGCCAAGTTTTCCAATTACTCTGGAGACAATTGAAGCACTGGACAACCCTCTCCGCGCCAGTTAGGGGTGTCCCCAGCGACACCTGGGTCTCTCTCGTGCAACAGGCATCCGACCGACCAACACCGCGCCGCTCGCCTGCATTATAATGCCGTGACGCTCCTTAGGAATCTACATGGCCTCTGTAGCATCATCGTATTTTTGAGACGAGACGGATCAAAAGTGACTACGGCTGTTAAACATCGAAAACTTTTACTGCATTATTTCTTTTTTCGTTTGTTGTTATTTCACTCACTCTTCTTGACGGACGAGGGTGGGCTCAGCACAAAAATACTGCCGTTCTTTAGCTCAGACTGTTTACAGTACATACAAACATAGTTTCCAAAAAAATTAAAAACATGAAATTTCGGTGTTTCTTAAACAGACATTAGTTCATTGAGGACTTGAAATGAAATATGTTTGTCTTTTGAAAAATACAGTTAACTGGCAATAGTATTCATAAAAAGCAAGCACTTCACATTACTGAAATTTTAGGCAATGAGCGGTAGGTGAGGAGGGTTGTCGAAAGGAGAGTGTTTAGGAAAGGCTGTGGAATACAATTGTAGGAGGGGAACGCTAACCAAACGTTTGTAAAGGGAGCGAAAAAGCGGCAGGGGGGAGGAGGGAGACAGGAGCCTTGACGTGGAGAAGAAGATGAGTGTTCTGTTAAAGTTGGAAGAATACGTATGTCTCTGGGCGGATTCAAGGTCAGCTAGGGAGAGGCGGTTAAAGTTTCGTTGGGATAGAATGTAGAGGTTGAGTATGCGTAAAGTTGGGGATGAGGAATGTGATATTACAAGCGCGACAGAGTAGGAGGGTTAATAATTAGAGATGACGCAATAGAGTGGTCGGTGTCAAGTTTGTGGTAAGCGTAGAAAACCTGAATGTGTTCAGTGTGGGAAAGGAGTGAGGGTGTGACGGTATGTCACATAAATGGACATTTGGAGAAAGGGAAATGAAGTTTTTTTGTGAGATGTGTGAATCATTAATTATCTAAAGACTAAGTACGTCTGCGCGATGTATAACGAATAGTAAATATTGTAAATTATTATTATAAAACACAAATATCGATGTAATTAACAAAACACAGTTTTTTTGGTATAATCTCTGTGTAACATAGGCCATGAAGATCAGAGACAATGCTTTGATTGAACGAGCTCTCCTTTTTTGTTTCGTCTCGAAGTAGGCCGCCATTGTAGCACTGTATAATAATTAATGTAAGTTTTTCTGAATTTTTGCAAAATATAATAAAAATTGTTATTAGAAAGTGTGTATTATTGACTTAGTTGTCACCTCTCATTATCGCAACCATTAATTACAATTAACAAAATTTTTACAGAACTTCGTAGTGCAGGGAGCTCATCTCCCCTAGCAGGATTTAGTCAGCCATTACGGTGACTGTATTATTCAATTAAAATTTCATGTCATAATATTAAATGTAAATGTGAGAGGTTCCTCTACCATGATCTTACAATAGTCTCAGAGTTAACAGAGTAAAAATAGATTTCGTTTATTAATATTTAGAATGCTGAATGAGTTCAATATGTTTCATTTTGGCCGCCTAACGGCAGATGAAATTCTCTCCAGTTTTGCCTTGCAAATAATGAACAACAAATATTGAAAATCATTACATTCCGCAATATCTCAGTTAATCTTTGTGTAGTTTGGTACATAAATAACCAGTAGCCCCTGAGACCCATATTAATAATTACCGTTTGCGTAATAATACGCATATTTTCTTTTCTAAATAGCAGTGCTCACGCAAACTATTTATTAGAAGGCTGCGAGTGGCGCGTTGTGTTTAAAAAAATATTATATCGTACGTACTTCGAGGCATACGATCTCCACACGAGTGTTATCGCGGTTTAAGTTAATTAAAAGTCTCATGCTAGTCCACAATATTTAAAGCCAACCAAACATAGTCATAAAATATAATTATAAAAACAAAAATATATAATTATACAGTGATAAGTACACACACACATATACACACTTATATCGTGATAAGGGGAGGTTAAAAAGTTCACATATGATCCTAGTGGGGCATGGTAGACTGAAATGAAAGTCGAGACTGAGTGGATGGCTTCTGAATATTTGGAGGGAGTACTAAACAGTACAATTGAGCGGAAATCCAGGCGAGAGCAGAGGATTGGCCTGACTGAGTCTTTATACAGGTTGAATATGATGGAGCCTTGTTCAGCCAGTTATCGGTTTTAGTCAGTTGTAGGCTGTTTGCTGGACGGTTAGTAGGTGCGGTTTTCATGTAAGTAGCATTAGTCCGAGATATTTTAGAGAGTCAGTTAATCAGGTAGGACACTTCTAAGCAGGGACTTAGAAGTTATGGACACTTAAGCTGCAGGTCCGTTCTATAAATACTGCGTGCGTTTTGGAAACTTTGATTTTAATGGACCACAAGCCGTATCAGCAAGTAACCTAAGTGAGATTCAATTCAAGGGATCTTTGGAGTTTCCGGACGGTGGGGAAAAAGATCAGAAAGTAAGGTCAGAGATTATCATCCATGGAGTGATTCATTTCGTGCCGCTCATTTAATTTTCAAGGCAATGGTATTTTCAAAAGTAAACACCGAAAGGATCCACTTCAACAGTGGTTGAACAAAAATACTTTACTTTTCACATCCGATCAGCAATTTGAATTTTGATTACTTTTTTAAAATTTCCTTGTAAGCCATTGCATTTTTCCTTTCATTTAAAGTCATTGTTGGTTCTCGAAGTGGTTAGTGAAATGTTACTGTGTATGTAAATTAATATTCACATGCAGCAAAATGTTTTGAAAAAAAGATTATCGCACTTCATATAAAATTGCAAGCTTGACTTATAATAACAAAATACCAAACGATAGAGCGATGACAGCGTTCGATCATCGCCTCACCAAACGAATCGCCTTTAACTTAGTTCAAATGGACAAAAAATTATTTTCGTGACTCAGTTAACGTAAAAAGAATAATATGTTAATTAGTTTGGCGAAATAATATAGATATGAATTAACGGCAATGTTATTATTCATAAAAATCATACAATGCCGTGAACTTACTTCTATAGCATTCTGGGTACAGAAACTGAAGAAGGAATGATCAAAAACAATCTAACTACGTTTGTTCTCTCTTTCTTACACAGAAAATCATTACTTGAAAAAAGGGTTGACATAACATCACTTTAATAAAAGACGCACTATATCGCCACCTTGAATGATGGAAGGAGAGTGCATAATAACATTTAATTACCCATATCCTTAGTTTCAGCTACTGCCAACAATCTTTTGGAAGTGTATATTAAATAATAATCATTCTGTTATGGCAGTTTATTATATCACATTCATGATGACACAATCACATGGTTGTATTTTACTGAATGCTATTCAAAGGCTGGCATTGGCATCAGATTTTTTCGGCTGTATGTTAGTTACTTCATAAGTTCACGACAAGCATGATCAGATTTACATTAGATAATGAAGAATTACACTGAATCGTTAAAAGCTGGAATATTACTCAATGCTCAGGATCATATCTGACATATTGCCCACCTGTTTCAGTAACGTCCAAGGGAAACTTGAGCTAAAACCGGGACAGGACCTTCAGATTTTATCGTTATTCACGAATTTGAACTTTTGCATTATGTTGTACAATAAGTGCATCCTGTGTGAAGTTTAGGATTTAGTTACATGTAATTGGTATTTAAGTTCTTTAAAAGTCCTGGTACTCTTCATAAACTTTGTAACTTGTAGTGATTGACAACGATTAGCCCGCATCTCGTGGTCGTGCGGTAGCGTTCTCGCTTCCCACGCCCGGGTTCCCGGGTTCGATTCCCGGCGGGGTCAGGGATTTTCTCTGCCTCGTGATGGCTGGGTGTTGTGTGCTGTCCTTAGGTTAGTTAGGTTTAAGTAGTTCTAAGTTCTAGGGGACTTATGACCACAGCAGTTGAGTCCCATAGTGCACAGAGCCATTTTTGACAAAGATTTGGACATTACTCAAATGTAGAACTTAACGATTCTTGCCTATTGTCCAGTAGCAGTAAATTGCAATTGTTTTTAATACACTTTATCGTTGTATATGTAACTGGATTTCATCAAGATCATTCAACCATTGTTTTACTTGTAACTAGTGAACACACATGAAAAATATTACAATTTCTGATTGTTTTCAGGAAGCCTTATGTTAACTTATCAGCGGTCAAATGTTCTTTTGTCACATCTTCTATGATAATCATTAGTACATGAATAGAACAAAAATCTTTGTTAGTTTTCATGTTAGGAGAAATGCCTTAAAGAATACAGAACTATTGTTTGAAAGCTGTTGACGTGGGTTTTCGGCCGCAGTATGGTGAGCTGGACTCTCGACAGGAACATGATGTTGGTAATCGATGCCAGGATCCTTGGTGTAGAGGTAGGGACCCAGATGATTAGACCGGTGTGCTAGCAAGTTGTTACAGATCTAAGGAAAAGTTGGTTGTATTCTGAGGAGACGTCAGGCAGTTTATCAGATAGAGAGTACATGGAACACTTTTACCGTTACATCAGTAATACAAAACATAAAAGTTGTTTACATTGTTCTGAAGCAGAATCTTGTACAACACACATAACTTCACAATGTTCAATAGAAAATGATTCATCAAGTATGTACTTTATATAGATCCATGGTCTTGCTGGCGAAGTAGTTTTCTTTCTTTCGTTTTTGGTACGCCTGTTTACTGCCCGTTGACCTACAAGTAGCTTTCAGCAGTTTAAACCTATAGCTTGTCCCACTAACAAGTGTTATTGATTTTAATATCCACTACATGGACTGTAAGTGTGTCTCTGTAGGTCAAGTTTTAACCGTGCCATCACGTATTTTAGATCGATAATGTTCACCCGCTCGGTAATGACAGTGAGGCATGGTGCAGACAGTATTGTCGCGTATCTGTAGTGCACTCGCAGTAGCCATTTACTGCGCCCACTCAGCGATCTTGCGTGTGCATATTTGCGTCGAGCAGTTCATCTGCTTCTATAGTAAGGGTAAAAATGACAAGTTCACTTCCATATACACTAGACTTGTCGCAAATGTCGGTTTGCCAGTACAACTTGCAGGAGTGTCTTAATCGTTCGCTTTACTGAACACAAGCACTATCACCTTTACATGAGATTTATCGTTACTTCGCATTTCGATACAATACAAAAGCAAACACTGTCTTATTCCGCCCCTAGGGATCTTAGATCTACATCTACATCTACATTTATACTCTGCAAGCCACCCAACGGTGTGTGGCGGAGGGCACTTTACGTGCCACTGTCATTACCTCCCTTTCCTGTTCCAGTCGCGTATGGTTCGCGGGAAGAACGACTGTCTGAAAGCCTCCGTGCGCGCTCTAATCTCTCTAATTTTACATTCGTGATCTCCTCGGGAGGTATAAGTAGGGGGAAGCAATATATTCGATACCTCATCCAGAAACGCTACACCGCGATGCAGAGCGCCTCTCTTGCAGAGTCTGCCACTTGAGTTTGTTAAACATCTCCGTAACGCTATCACGGTTACGAAATAACCCTGTGACGAAACGCGCCGCTCTTCTTTGGATCTTCTCTATCTCCTCCGTCAACCCGATCTGGTACGGATCCCACACTGATGAGCAATACTCAAGTGTTTTGTAAGCCACCTCCTTTGTTGATGGACTACATTTTCTAAGGACTCTCCCAATGAATCTCAACCTGGTACCCGCCTTACCAACAATTAATTTTATATGATCATTCCACTCCAAATCGTTCCGCACGCATACTCCCAGATATTTTACAGAAGTAACTGCTACCAGTGTTTGTTCCGCTATCATATAATCATACAATAAAGGATCCTTCTTTCTATGTATTCGCAGTACATTTTATTTGTCTATGTTAAGGGTCAGTTGCCACTCCATGCACCAAGTGCCTATCTGCTGCAGATCTTCCTGCATTTCGCTACAATTTTCTAATGCTGCAACTTCTCTGTATACTACAGCATCATCCGCGAAAAGCCGCATGGCATACGTTAACATGAAATACGACTAGAATATTTACACTGTTTTCATGCTTCTTAATGAACAAGGACTTTCATTATCGCGGTCTGTGTCATTGTATGTGTGTGACATATCAGCCTGAACTTTACAGACACTCTAACAATCGTGAAAATCATTCACATATGGCAAAGATTCAGGACATCACTGTTTTACTTCCAGAAATATTGATCCTTGCTTATACTACATCTACGGTAACGCTAAGGTGAGAAAACTCCACTCACAGAAAGAAAAACCTATTGGCATAAAAGATGTCTAGACTAGCTGCAACTTCATTACATACGAATGTCAATTACACAGCAAATGGTTCACTGTGCTTATGAGTTTAAAACTGTCACATATAGGACCGCCACAGGTAACACAGAAAGAAATTACTTAGACATAGTTGTATACACATATATAAGATAGCAAAGAACCTTGAGGTGTGTACTATTCTGATGTAAGCCTTTGTACTCTTCATTCTGAGCATCTACTACTTTCATTTTATGACTGAAATATTAACTTAATATCCTGACTATTAATTAAGGATTGAAGCTCCACACGTTTTGTATACCACACAGTGATGTCTTGTTTGTATCACGTAACATAATGCCATTAGTGTCCATAAGTCATTGAGTTAGAGACAAATTACGCACATATGAACATAAACAGCTTTGTAGGTAATCCTTCACAGTACAATTCGTGTCTATGCGATATACATCAAAAGTTTAAACTACCACTGGCTTCTTACGATTATTTAGTAGTATATGCACATATATAATTAATGTCAAGCAGGAACTGGATTAATAATTTCTATTTTTACCTCTCTTACCTTAAATTACCTCTAACAGTCGCCTGGATGGCAGAAGACACTTGTTGTCTGAGCCTCTAACTTGGTCTGTAAGCTAATTAATTACACCCTATACAGCACACATAAACATAAGTCAGGCTGGTTACTCTACATTACATGCACACCGGCATTCTTTCTCAAAAAGATAGTTAGGTTTTTGTAAATGCATTTTAAATACATAATTTAAGTATAACATAAAGCTTGCATATTTGAGTAACAAATCATCATTCCATGTACTTTTCCAAATCTTGATGAGCGTCTCAAATCAATACTAGTCAAAAAGTTCTCATTGTACAACTCCTGTTTCAGTTTGTCTAGGTTCTCTGGTCTAGAGCAAACAGGAACAAGAATTTGGTTTATCGCTCTAGTGTCATGCACAAGACGAACATTGCCACCAGGCTTAGCTACCGACAACAACGAACTCCTATATGGTGACAACGATGGTTTATTATTTTCCATGATAACATTTTATGTTTTTTTTTTTGTGACTGCCTCCCTTTTGGGCCATGGGATGGAGTAGGTGGTGTGGCAATAATTTTCTTGAGCAACTAATTGAGTATGATATTCACATATTCTGATGATTCCCAGTTTTTTTTAGCAAATACATCTATGTATTTTTACTGCAGATCAGTTCAGCTTGCCATTTTAAGTTAAGACACACGAATTCTGAAGAAAAACATTGTAATTCAACAATATTAGAGAAGTAACTGTATTGCAGAAAGTTAACCTGATATATTATTATCTGCGACAGTTTGTTTCTCTACTGTTAAAAAAAGTAAAGAAAACTAATAGTCACTAGTTTTCCTTCTTCTTTTTTTGGGCCTTACTACTTAAGGGGCTATACTTCTTCTGTACTTTCAATGATGTGAAACCATATCAATATTAACTTACGTGTTTATCCCCTTGGTTCTCGGAGTCTTTTGTTCGTTATTCAGTAAGTTAAATTAGTTGGATGCAGACGGTTTGGTGACGAACTGATAGACATAATCACGATATCGTTTCCCCATTTTAGTACATGTAAGTCGAGTCTCCGGTTTTTGTTTTTAACGAAGTCCGATTGAAATACTCATGATTATACCAATTATTTCCCTGCATTAACAAATAACAATGTCTTATGTAACCTAGCTTGCTGCTTCCCAACGACGACTTGTGGCTCTGATGCCATCATTCAAATCATGCAGCAAGAAAATTGTTTAACGTTTGAGGTACCATTGCTAAATTTTATTACAATATGTTTTCCTTTTTTTGCTGACTACATGATGTTTCCTTTCTTCGTCAATATTTTGCTTCCACTTTTAAATTTTAAACCTCTACTGACATGACACACTGCACTGGTGACCATCTTCCATGAGGATGCGATAAATATTCTGCGAATGAAACTTTATTGTCAAACAACATCTAAGATAAGAACAACATTACTTATCATCCCTTGCCTATGTATATCATAACCGTTGTCAGAGAAATTTATCATTCACAGCCCATTTTTATTCAAAATTTGGTTATTTTAAATTTTTAGTAATTATTTCTAAAAATCACAGAGTTAGGCTACACAAGATGGCTGACTTTACATTACATGCGTGCAGCATGACACGGTACTGCTACAATGTTTCAGCAAATTAATGTTGTCTTTCAGTATGTAACGTTACACGTATGTAGGCGAGCTGATCGGCCACTTGGAATTGCTATGAGGTAAGATGAATCAGGTGTATGGCTGAATGGTAGTAGGCCCGGGACACAAAAAAAAAAAAAAAAAAAAAAAAAAAAAATTGCTCTGAGCACTATGGGACTTAACTTCTGAGGTCATCAGTCCGCTACAACTTAGAACTACTTAAACCCAACCAACCTAAGGACATCACACACATCCATGCCCGAGGCAGGATACGAACCTGCGACCGTAGCGGTCGCGCGGCTCCAGACTGTATCACCTAGAACCGGTCGGCCCGAGACTCACGGGGAGCCGCAGTAGACGCTCCAGGCCAGCCGTGGATGACAAAATGGCGGGCTTTGAGACAAACTGAAAGACCGCTTCTTACAGCTCTATGAGAGTCTATAATAATTTGCAGCCAAATATTAATGCAAATCTAAATACATCAACGATCCCAGAAAAATGAGGCACATCCAGTGACAAAAATCTGTTTCAGTATCTTGAAACAACAAAGAATAACGACTTACAGTGACGAAATATTTTCGCAATGAACCTCTGAATTAACGACTTTTAAATGCTTCATGTGATTTCAACAAACGATATCTCTTACGACAGCATTGCACTATAGCAATCATCTCTGAAAGCTACATATCTGTATGTATTTTTTTTTGTTCATTTATGGAACCTCTTCTATCTGTTTCATTATGAAGATTTTTGTCAGAACATCATATCCACCACATTTACACAGTAAATGGACACAGCATCAATACCGCATGTTGTCATACTTATGTAGTTATTTAATGAACAGTTTACTATTTTGCCAGTAACTGTGCACCTATGGTCTAGGGGCAGCGTCTTTGATTAGTAATTAAAACGTCCTTGGTTCCAGGTTCGAAACCCGCCACCTCTCAAATTTCGATTAATAATCGGCATTGGCGACCGAAGATGTCCAGCTTAAAAGTCACCCTCATTCTGCCAACGGCCTTGTCAAAGAATGCGGAGGAGCGGACAGAGATTCAGGGCTCTCTCTTGTCCTTGGCGTGGGAAAATATTCCTATAGGCGGAAGAATCAGAAAGATCAACGGCTCGAGGATGCAGAAGGCTGTGGAAATCACTGCATTGAAGACACACAACTTGTATCCACAGGAAGTGTGACCTGTACCTGAAACTGATGATCTCTCCAATGGCAAAAGATTCCGGAATAGTCCCCCATTCGGATATCAGGGAGGGGACTGCCAAGAGGGAGGTGACATGAGAAAGAGATTGAATAACCAACGAAAGGAGAACGTTCTACGAGTCGAGGCGTGAAATGTCAGAAGCTTGAACTCGGTAGGGAAGCTAAAAAATCTGAAAAGTGAAATGCAGAGGCTCAATCTATGTATAGCAGCGATCAGTGAAGTGAAACGGAAAAAGTCAAGGATTTCTGGTCAGATGAGTGTAGGGTAATATCAACAGCAGCAGAAAATGGCATAACGGGAGTAGGATTCGTTATAAATAGGAAGGTTGGACAGAGAGAGCGTTACCGTGAACAGTTTAGTGATAGGGTTGTTCTTATCAGAATCGACAGATAACCAACACCGACAACGACAGTTGAGGTATAAATGCCAACGTCGCAAGCTGGAGATGCAGAGATAGAGAAAGTATATGAGGATATTAAAAGTGCAATACAGTCTTAAAGGCAGATGAAAATCTAATGGTCATGGTGGACTGGAATGCTGTTGTAGAGGAAGAAATACAAGAAATGGTTGCAGAAGAATGTGGGCTTGGGACAAGGAATGAGAGAGGAGAGAGACTAATTGCGCTCCATTATAAATTTCAGCTAGTAATAGCGAACACCCTGTTCAAGAATCACAAGAGGAGGAAGTATACCTGGAAAAGGCTGGGTGGCACGGAAAGGTTTCAGACAGGGATTCCGAAATCAGATACAGGATTTAAGGTGTAACCAGGAGAAGATAGATATAGACTCAGATCACAATGTAGTGGTGATGAAGAGTAGGCTGAAGTTTAAGAAATTAGTCAGGAAGAATCAGTATGCAGAGAAGTGGGATACGGAAGTACTAAGAAATGAGGAGAGGCGCTTGAAGTTCTCTAAAGCTGTAGATACAGTAATAAGGAATAGCTCGGTAGGCAATACAGTTGAAGAGGAATGGAAATCTCTAAAAGTTGCAATCACAGGAGTTGCAAAGGAAAACATAGGTACAAAGAAGGTAACTGCGAGGAAACCATGGGTAACAGAAGAGGTATTTCAGTTGATTGATGAAAGAAGGAAGTGCAAAAATTTTCAGAGAAATTCAGGAATACAGAAATACCATCCACTGAGGAATGAAATAAATAGGAAGTACAGTGAAGCTAAGACGAAATGGCTGCTGCATGAAAAATGTGAAGTCGAAAAAGAAGTGATTTTTGGTGCAGATCGCCGTCAGCCAATGGGAAAATAGATAGCAGCGGAACACTGTGGGAGTGAAGTGGAAACTAAGAATTCTCAAGCGAAGACCTCAAGGGAGCGATACTGGACACTTTTAGGTGCATTCTGGAAGGAGGCAGACCTGCCTGTGGTATTTAGTAATATTCGATTGTCGACGTGATTGATTGCTTACAGTGAACGGCCGCTACCGTACTTTAATTTCTGAAGTTAGCCCAAGTACCTAAGGTATGAGCAATATCAAGCCAAGTTGCAACTGGGTTCCTTGTAAGGGATGCTGTTTGGAAGAGCATTCAGCAGTAACCGGTTGGTACAGTCTCAAGCAATATTGTTATTTGCGTGCTGTTGTTAATCTGTAATGGATATAGGGACTCAGGTAATTTCAGTCATCTCTGTGTTATGGTGATGACAGGATAGTCTGTAAAAATGGAATCTGAAACAGTGATGAAATGGAATCGTACGCCAAAGCTAACGAATTCGCTGATGCGGCCATTGAAAACATCGATCCTTCAGCACGCAAAATGGAGTCCAGGCTGAGAGCAAACTAATTAATCCACCAATTAGTCATACTCAGAATCCACTTACGCCATTATCGGAGTTAAGAGGCAATGATAAAAACAATTTTGAACCCATAGCATTAGAGCAAAACGAAATGTTTTCTGAAAAAAATATTTAAACTAAATGAAATGTCATCCAGGCTAAGTGAAATGTTTTGTAAACAACATGAAATGCCTCCAAATTGATAAATGTGTAGTCATCTGGGACCGATTCGTCGCGTATGTAACTTGTCAGCTCAGCAAGGACCCAAAAGAAAGTTTAGACAGGTTTACTGCTGAACTAGAGGCTGAGATAAACGAAGAGTTTGATGCACAGAGGGGAAATATCTCACAGGATTTTTCACTGTGGATTTTAAGTAAGTAGACACAGGTAAATGAACTGAGAATTACCAATGGAGCAACATTCTGTCACTGAAGTGTTATCACAGAGAGATATTTCAGAAGAATCAGCTAAGATGGAATTAAATCAAATCAAAATTATCATAAGGAAAGGTTTATCTGAATGGCGTGACAATGTCACGTCATTTCAGATTAGCGGGAGTTGTCGAGTATCAAACGTACAGTACATGTATGCTTCTCTCTGTTACTTGGAAAGTGGTGACTGTAAGAGTCCCATACCATATGATGGAAGGTGCAGTCATAAAATAGGTTATGCAGGTCTCTCACCTAACAATATATCCTACAGGGTGGGAGCAGCACCTTCTTTATCATCTGCTGGAAGACTGTCTTTTAAAACACAGCCAGTTTTCGGTTTATTATACACCTAACAAGAAATATGTTCATCCCATCATGTTCATAAAATATTTTAAGGAGGTGGTACCTAGATCTTGTTCAGGCCAATAAGAAATACGTTAGACTACAAAATTTATTCAAGGAGAAACCGTCCTTTGTGCAACTGAAACATCCAAAAACTGTTGGACACATTAACATTTTAAAAAGGCGTCCTTGTCGAGGTACTGGTCGAAGTGCAATCAGGAAAGACTTCACAAGGAGGTGTCCACCCAGAGTCAGTCCACAGTAGATAAGAAAGTCTTGGAAAATAGTTTGAAAAGCATTTAAGTAAGACTGGATGTAGGAATGAATCTATTTCGCAGAGAGACATGTTGCAATTACTAAAAGCGAAGTTGAATGTTGGACGTTCACATTTTTTGGAAAGTTTGCGACTGATTCTGCTATTGAGAGCATACACAGCTTCTGAGACTGAGATATTATTATCGCGAGTGGCGGCTTGCGAACAGTTGTTGAGAGTAGTCGGAAGCAATGTGGCTTGGAGAGAAGCGACAGGAGAAGTCGCATCGTGCTCTAACTGTGCTAGCAACGCCGCAGGAGAAATTGGTATTAATCGAGGAGTTTTGGTAATTTGCCTCTTTGCTGCAAGTAATTGTTACTTGCTTGCACACTGGAGGGATTTTGTCAGACTTGTGAGTTGAGAGTAGTATTAGTATCTTGGTTTCGACCAGAGACGTGATTATTAATTATAGGCATTGTGGGGTAATTAAAGTTTTCGAACTGTTCAGAGAAAAGAAAGGTGTGAGTAAAGTTTGTCAATGCATGAATCTTCATTCCCAGAAAATAGTAAATTAGAGGTTTTTATTGGTTCCTTTCATTTTTTACACCGCTTAAGGCTCGTTGACGAAACCCCTCATGATCATTCAGTTTCCAAACAAAAAAGATAAAGAAGTAGTTGTATCAATAGTAGTAACCGTAATCAGATAAAAGAGAATTGAGTTTTCATGGTTTGTAGGAATAGTAAATAATATCTGTTATCGTTCTCTATCAGAATACTGACATGTCCGATAGTAGGACGGTCCAGAAAAGGTTTGAATACTGACATGTTGGAATAAGGGTTTTCATAATACAAGTTGTAAGCCTACCTATTAGATAATATGATAACGTTATTAAAGTTTCACTAGTCTGTCATACAGTTTTCAGAGAAAAGTGTAGATAACGATAGTATTGCCAGAGATAGATCTTCACACGTTTCCGTACATCTTTCGCCAGGCTAATAGTATTTATTGCAATTTTTTTAGTTAAAACAAACAACTTTCACCTGTCGACATGCCTGCCACAATTTCGTTTCGTTGGATGATTTCGCAGTTAGAGATGCTTTGTCTTGCTACTGCATTTGCATAATTTTATGCAAATGTAGTTGGTCAGTAGTTGTCACCTAGCATTTTCGTTGCTTGCGCTCTGCTCCGCATCGATTCAAAATTTTTTATTTCAGCAATTTTCTGGTACAGAACTTATTTATTCATTCCATAACAGTGAGATTAACAGTTTTGTGTTAAGATGTGCCTAGAGGACAGGCAGAAATGGTCAAGACTGTAGAAGTAGTTCCAAACGAAGTATGGGAAAATTTGGGACATAGTGTAGAAAATTCTTCTCAGGATGATGAAATCAGGTAGCTTTCGAACAATATGGTGAATGATCAGAGTGCAGGTTATTATTTTCCAGTCATACGTGATGAACTGCAGAGAACTACATGTGGTTCAGAAGATCAAAATACAGTGACACAATCCGATTTTGTTATGATAGATTCAGTAATTTTGTCTTTCCCTCTTTCATTAATAATTTAACACAATTAATACTAGCACAGGTTGGAGAGATTAAACAATCTAATGACGAAGTTCGTGGGGTGATGAAAGAATCTAGTAGCAAACAGGGACAAAATTTGAAGCTAAAGGAAGAGAGCTTTAAATTATAAATTCGAGGAAATGTCAGAACGGTTGAAAATTCAGGTATGCGTGGAACTCAAATCTGATATTAATAATCTTGAGTTTAAATATGACCATGTACAGTCTGTTGGTATTGTTGAGTTGAGACAACAAATGTCACAACAAGAACTGAAAATAGAGGTCATAACAGTTACAGAATAACAATGAAGTTTCGAAGAAGCAAACTCAGTTGATCACAGATGAAAATCTAGTCGAACAATTAGTCGAAATAGTGATGCAAACGAACAATGATTCAGGAAAAAGGGCAGACGATACTCAGCCGGTTCCGTACACGAATACCGAAGAATTTCAGTTTCTGCGATGTTTTAAAGAAGTACAGATGACGATTAATCAGCAAAATAAACATGACCTGAGAAAAATACAGGGACAGCTTGGTAGTATGGAAGAAAACATCGGTCGTGATTAAGATACCACTAGGTTCAATAATTATCATGTTGAAAAACACAATGAACGCCCTAATTTTGGAAATATTGATCTCTTCTCTCGTGAACGTGATATGTTTGCAGGACACAATGACCGGAGTGGGAATTACGGTATGGGAGAAAACGTATCGCATCAGAAGAACGATGGCTTTAATTACAAAAATTTTGTCACAAGAAATTAAAAATTTTTCGCAATGCCACCAATGAAATTCACCCAAGGGGGATTTACGAAAAACCAAATGATTCTACAAATTTACTTCTCTGTTATTAAAGAATAAACCATCATCACATAATACAAAACTATTACTATCCTTCCCTATACAACGGCGTTTAAGACTCCATAAAGTAATCAATTCAGCATTGGAAATCATCAAGGAAGACGTAAAGAAAAGGAAGAAACTACAGAACCCACGAGTGAACATCAAGAGCTTACAGGTAGGTCACAAAGGGTTGATTAAATCGTATCGTTTATCTCATAAAGGAAAGGTTTTAAGTAGCAAGTTTTTCTTGGTGTATGAAGGTTCTTTGGGTATACGTCGAATCTCACATGCAAATACTGTGGAACGTGAAATTATACTCACACATAAATCATTAGGTCTTCGTCATATATAGAACATTAAAGTATTAAAAAATCAGTCCCCTGGGGGGCTTACTGTTCTTTGGTAAACATATGCAGTGGTGAGCATAAGTGCCCAGCTGTGACACTGCATTTTATTACATTAGCTTTCAATCTGTATATTGAGCAAGCAGTGGTGGAAACAAAAGAAAAATTCGGAGTAGGTATCAAAATCCATGGAGAAGAAATGAAAACCTTGAGGTTAGCCGATGACATTGTAATTCTGTCAGAGACAGCAAAGGACTTGGAAGAGCAGTTGAACGGAATGGATAGCGTCTTGAAAGGAGGATATAAGATGAACATCAACAAAAGCAAAACGAGGATAATGGAATGTAGTCGAATTAAGTCTGGAGATGCTGAGGGTATTAGATTAGGAAAATAGGCACTTAAAGTAGTAAAGGAGTTTTGCTATTTGGGGAGCAAAATAACTGATGATGGTCGAAGTAGAGAGGATATATAATGTAGGCTGGCAATGGCAAGGAAAGCGTTTCTGAAGAAGAGAAATTTGTTAACATCGAGTATAGATTTAAGTGTCAGGAAGTCGTTTCAGAAAGTATTTGTATGGAGTGTAGCCATGTATGGAAGTGAAACATGGACGATAAATAGTTTGGACAAGAAGAAAATAGAAGCTTTCGAAATGTGGTGGTACAGAAGAATGCTGAAGATTAGATGGATAGATCACATAACTAATGAGGAGGTATTGAATAGAATTGGGGAGAAGAGGAGTTTGTGGCACAACTTGCCTAGAAGAAGGGATCGATTGGTAGGACATGTTCTGAGGCATCAAGGGATCACCAATTTAGCATTGGAGGGCAGTGTGGAGGGAAAAAATCGTAGAGGGACACCAAGAGATGAATACACCAAGCAGATTCAGAAGGATGTAGGTTGCAGTAGGTACTGGGAGATGAAGAAGCTTGCACATGATAGAGTAGCATGGAGAGCTGCATTAAACCAGTCTCAGGACTGAAGACCACAACAACAACAACAGCTTTCAGCACTGTTCAATGCTCTTCAACTAGTCTGTACATATCTGTTAATGTATCTTCTACTGTCAACTTACTTAATCGGGAATTTTAATGAATAGTGACTCAACCTACTTAATCGGGAATTTTAATGAATAGTGACTATCTTTTTGTGTTGTGCGAAGAAAAGTACTTTGAATTTGCTAAGCGCAGTCTTACAAGGTGATAGTACTGTGGAAGTAGACAATTTTTTTGTATCTGTATTTGCACTATAACAGTATAGAATTTATAAGCCATTGCGAACAATTTGAATTCAGCTGGCATTACTCTGAGTTTACTGGTGAAGTATCTGATTGAAGTGTAATACTGTTATCTTATTTCATGAGTTTGGAATTTTTCTTTTGAGATCTTGGTATAAGAGAGTGGACTTAGTTTTGAGGTCCTAAGATATTCATATTTCTCCAGGAAGATAGTTTGCACATATAATGAAGTTTCTTGTGACTTGTGATAACTTTTGATGTGCGTTTTGCTTTACGTTTGCCTGGAATACTGCGTTATTTTTGAGGAAAATGCATGAGATGACATTTTCTGAAGGTACACATTCTGTGATGTAGGTCATGAATTTTAGAGATATAGATAATGGCTGACTTTATTTTGGATAAGAGACTGTGTATGAGAGGTTCTGAATTGAGGAAGGTATTTCTGATGTGCAGCAATTTAACTAGGAATATTTCTGACTGATACTTGTTCTGTTGCTTAGGAAGTTTCTTGAAGAGTGATAATTTCAGAGTTGTATGCATATATATATGAGGAATCTAGGGCATACTGTGTGATATAGATATGGAATATGATGAAAAATTTTGGTTAAGGTTTTCCATGTAAGGCTTGTCATGTTACTATGATTTATTATGGTGCAACTGTAGTATATTATAGCGCAATTATGGTATATTATTTGAAGTAGATTATGATTTGTAGGACATTGTGCTGAAGGTTAATGAAATATGATGTTACGAGGAACACACATGAGGCATTATTCATGATTTAGTGAGGATGTGTTTCTATTTTCAGTTGTTTATGAAATAAGACAAGGTAAGGAATGTACACTCTTTAAACAAAGCAAACTGCAACTGTACTGGATACATGGAGATTCTGCTTGTGCACACTTTGTTCAAAGATAGAATCATAGTGATATTTTCAAGAGAGATTTATTTTCTCATGAGGGGATTTCTGAGAAGACAGTATTATTGTACTTTTGTTGCTGTTAATGAGATGTATTATAACATGTAAGAGCCATCGATTATGGAAAGAACACGAATTTCAGTTTGAGATACCAATCATACCTGCTATATGCATTGTAATCTTTTACCTATATGAAACACCAGTGCCTGCAGATGACACATTTTCTTTTTACTTGTTTGGAGATAAGAGTGCATATATGGATGTATCCATCGAGTAATGAGCGTGAATGGTTTTACAAAGATTGTTTCTCTATTACTGAATTATGTGACGTATGTGTGAGATGAATTTCCTAGCTTTGTGAAGGCGTGGAAAGAGACTGTCTCAGCAAAAAAATTTTTTGTTTTTCTATTTGTAAGTGTTTACACTTACTGTAATTCATTTTTTGTGCGTGATATGATCATAATTGAACTTTTTCTCTATTTCAGAAGTAATAAAAGCACAGAATTGCATGTCTGTGTACAAACTAAACAATATTTTCAGATCGGTGTGTAGCGTACATAGTGAAGGAGTTACGTCCTGACAATATGAATGTTGCAGTGGTCTTCTGCGTAGAACTAGACTTCCAGAGGCAACCTGTCATGTTAAAAGCATTGATCTATGACTTGTATATAAATATTTTATGCATTCTGACAATTCTTTCTTTCCAGTTTATTGTATTTTTTACACCTTTATGCAAACTGATTTTCTACATTTTTTGTGGATGTGGCAAGTAATTGTGTAATAGAAGTTGCTTCAGTACTTTAGTGTTTTTCTGTTTAAGTAATTTTATTTGAGAATTTCTCTTTTGGTGATGAATGGAGATGTAGGTTCTGCTACATTAGAGATGCTGTGCTGGTTCTAGCATGTTAACTTAGTAATTGTAAGATGATGATTTTTTTGGCTTTTCATTAAGCAGTACTGAAGAGGAAGAGAAGTTATTTGGTTCATTTTCATTAGATAAATCATTTCTTTCAGCTACTACTGATAATTTTTGTTTTGTATTGCATATTAGAGTAAGTTCCGCCATTATTAACTGCTTTATAATTTATATCTTTTGAATGTTGTATTTATTTTGCTGTTTGCGAGCTAACATCCCAAAGATGTTTGGGCTCACACGCAGTTCCTCTTTGTCGAAGTATCTTGGCTCAAACTCGTCTAGGGGTTGGACCGCACGTGTCGCATTACACTTGTGACCCTTTGGTTAAATTGTCTGGTTGAGGGCTAGTTTGCGAAATACACAGTTAATATAACATACAATAATAGTAATACTGATATCGGGAACTAAATTAACGACCCATAAATGATGTAGGCCACACAATTCCGATTTGGTTAGAATAATGTTTATTCCGAAAGCAAACTAATAGTGAAAGTGGCCGTATTTAGAGTTACTGCCACACTCGAGCGTATATCCATTTGACACAGTTCGATCATTCACAGTCTCATTGTGAAATACAAGTTATCTACGCGAAAAGTTAGAGTTCACACCAGGCGCGCGGCTGCTCACCGCTCCCGCGATACCACACAATCCGAAATTTTCAAAGTCTTTTCACTTCCTAGCTGCCTAAAAGACCGACCGCCCACTTCCGCGTCTCCACCAGCACCGTCCCTTTTGTGTCTCCAGCCAAACTGTACTCTTTTATGTCAAGACCAGAACTGTCCCTCTGCCCATTCCCGGCCGCGTTTCCCGTGTGCCGAACATATTCGCTCAACTGACTAGTGCAGTTCCCTTTCCTGAATCTGTCTATCTGGTTGGCTACAGCATATTCTACATTATTTTACATTTTAAGATATTTAAATAATCAAAGCTTGGCCAGTTTCACATTCTAAATAAAGTAACAATAATATCCATTACATGTGGTTGTTGTGGTCTTCAGTCCTGAGACTGGTTTGATGCAGCTCTCCATGCTACTCTATCCTGTGCAAGCTTCTTCATCTCCCAGTACCTACTGCAACCTACACCCTTCTGAATCTGGTCTCCCTCTACGATTTTTACCCTCCACGCTGCCCTCCAATGCTAAATTGGTGATCCCTTGATGCCTCAAAACATGTCCTACCAACCGATCCCTTCTTCTAGTCAAGTTGTGCCACAAACTTCACTTCTCCCCAATCCTATTCAATACCTCCTCATTAGTTATGTGATCTACCCATCTAATCTTCAGCATTCTTCTGTAGCACCACATTTAGAACGCTCCTATTCACTTCTTGTCCAAACTATTAATCATCCATGTTTCACTTCCATACATGGCTACACTCCATACAAATACTTTCAGAAACGACTTCCTGACACTAAAATCTATACTCGATTTTAACAAATTTCTCTTCTTCAGAAACGCTTTCCTTGCCATTGCCAGTCTACATTTTATATCCTCCCTACTTCGACCATCATCAGTTATTTTGCTCCCCAAATAGCAAAACTCATCTACTACTTTAAGTGTCTCTTTTCCTAATCTGATTCCCTCAGCACCACCTGATTTAAATCGACTACGTTCCATTATCCTTTTATTGATGTTCACCTTATACCCTCCTTTCAAGACACTGTCCATTTCGTTCAACTGCTCTGCCAAGTCCTTTGCTGTCTCTGACAGAATTACAATGTCATCGGCGAACCTCAATGTTTTTATTTCTTCTCCATGGATTATTACCTGCTCCGAATTTTTCTTTTGTTTCCTTTACTGCTTGCTCAATATACAGATTGAATAACTTCGGGGAGAGGCTACAACCCTGCCTCACTCCCTTCCCAACCACTGCTTCCCTTTCATGTCTCTCGACTATTATAACTGCCATCTAGTTTCTTTACAAATTGTAAATAGCCTTTCGCTCCCAAAATGTTGCCTCTGCCACCTTCAGAATTTGAAAGAGAGTATTCCAGTCAACATTGTCAAAAGCTTTCTCCAACTCTACAAATGCTAGAAACGTAGGTTTGCCTTTCCTTAATCTAGCTTCTAAGATAAGTCGTAGAGTCAATATTGCCTCACGTGTTCCAATATTTCTACGGAATCCAAAGTGATCTTCTCCGAGGTCGACTTCTACTAGTTTTTCCATTCGTCTGTAAAGAATTCGCGTTAGTACTTTGCAGCTGTAACTTATTAAAGTGAGAGTTTGGTAATTTTCACATCTGTCAACACCTGCTTTCTTTGGGATTGGAATTATTATTTTCTTCTTGAAGGCTGAGGGTATTTCGCTTGTCTCATACATCTTTCTCACCAGATGGTGGAGTTTTGTCAGGACTGGGTCTCCCAAGGCCGTCAGTAGTTCTAATGGAATGTTGTCTACTCCCAGGCCTTGTTTCGACTCAGGTCTTTCAGTGCTCTGTCAAACGCTTCACGCAGTATCTTATTACCCATTTCATCTTCATCTGCATCCTCTTCCATTTCCATAATATTGTCCTCAAGTACACCGCCCTTGTTTAGACCCTCTATGCACTCCTTCCACCTTTCTGCTTTCCCTCCTTTGCTTAGAACTGGGTTTCCATCTGAGCTCTTGATATTCATACAAGTGGTTGTCTTTTCTCCAAAGGTCTCTTTAATTTTCCTGTAGGCAGTACCTATCTTACCCCTAGTGAGATAAGCCTCTACATCCTTACATTTGTCCTCTAGCCATCCCTGCTTAGCCATTTTGCGCTTCCTGTCGATCTCATTTTTGAGATGTATGTATTCCTTTTTGCCTGCTTCATTTACTGTATTTTTATATTTTCTCCTCTCATCAACTAAATTCAATATTTCTTTTGTTAACCAAGGATTTCTACTAGCTCTCATCTTTTTACCTACTTGATCCTCCGCTGCCTTCACTACTTCATCCCTCAAAGCTAGCCATTCTTCTTCTACTGTATTTCTTTCCCCCATTCCTGTCAATTGTTCCCTTATGCTGTCCCTGAAACTCTGTACAACCTCTGGTTCAGTCAGTTTATCCAGGTCCCATCTCGTTAAATTCTCACCTTTTTCCAGTTTCTTCAGTTTTAATCTACTGTTCATAACCAATAGATTGTGGTCAGAGTCCACATCTGCCCCTGGAAATGTCTTACAATTTAAAACCTGGTTCCTAAATCTCTGTCTTACCATTACATAATCTATCTGAAACCTGTCATTATCTCTAGGCTTATTCCATGTATTCAACATTCTTTTATGATTCTTCAACCATGTGTTAGCTATGATTAAGTTGTGCTCTGTGCAAAATTCTACCATGCGACTTCCTCTTTCATTCCTTACCGCCAATCCATATTCACCTACTACGTTTCCCTCTCTCCCTTTTCCTACTACCGAATTCCAGTCACCCATGACTACTAAATTTTCGTCTCCCTTAACTATCTGAATAATTTCTTGTATTTCATCATACATTTCTTCAATTTCCTCGTCATCTGCAGAGCTAGTTGTCATATAAACTTGTACTACTGTAGTAGGCGTGAGCTTCGTGTCTATCTTGACAACAATAATGTGTTCACTATGCTGTTTGTAGTAGCTTACCCGCACTTTTATATTTTGATTCATTATTAAACCTACTCCTGCATTACCCCTATTTGATTTTTTATTTGTAACCCTGTATTCGCCTGACCAAAAGTCTTGTTCCTCGTGCCACCGAACTTAACTAATTCCCACTATATCTAACTTTAACCTACCTATTTCCCTTTTTAAATTTTCTAACCTATCTGCCCGCTTAAGGGATCTGACATTCCATGCTCCGATCCGTAGAACGCCAGTTTTATTTTTCCTGATAACAACGTCCTCTTGACTAGTCCCTGCCCGGAAATCCGAATTGGGGACTATGTTATCTCCGGAATGTTTTACCCGACGCCATCATCATTTAACCATAGAGTAATGCTGCATGCACTCGGGAAAAATTACGGCTGTAGTTTCCCCTTGCTTTCAGCCGTTCGCAGTACCAGCACAACAAGGCCGTTTTTGTTAGTGTTACAAGGCCAGATCAGCCAATCATCCCGACTGTTGCCCCTGCAACTACTGAAAAGGCTGCTGCCCCTCTTCAGGAACCACACGTTTGTCTGGCCTCTCAACAGATACCCCTCCGTTGTGGTTGCACCTACGGTACGGCTATCTGTATCGCTGAAGCACGCAAGCCTCCCCACCAACGGCAAGGTCCATGGTACATGGGGGAGGGGGGGCATTACATAACAAATGTTAAATACTTTTATATAAAGCCAATACAGTTTCCTTCCTAACTTTGTATGTCACAGCCAGTAGCCTTGCACCAATGTGCTTTCTGATAAATAAAATTAAAAAAAACAAAGGTAACTATTATGCACTAAACTTTACGACAAATATTCTATTACCTAATGATTCAATAAGGTGTCATGCTGTTATCATTCAATATACTTTGTGTGAAGGAAATGATGATCTAATGCTTAAGTGAAAATACTGATAATTTAAATTTACTATATCTTTTAAACGAATGAAGTTACGGAGTTGAAATTTACAATGTATGTCATTTTAATGATGCTCTTCTATATGAAATATAGTTGTTAAGATCGACCAAAGCGTTCAGACTTTAGCATGCAGGTCTTTGTTACAAAACTTGTTAATTTCACTTTAACAGTAAATCCTAAACTATTATAGATATGATCAATATTTAAGTTTTATAGGGATCACCATGAAAATTAATGGAGGATGGCAGACTAAAATTACTGTGGCTTGATTCCCTGCATTACTGTAGAATTAAATAGTTTTCATAAATGTTTCCCTTTATGGCCGATCTTAGGTCCGCCATATTTAATACTGCTATGTCTCCTGTGCCACAAAGAGCTTCTACTGGGTTTCCCTACGACATAGGTTCTCGTCTGTCTCACTCACACACTACAGCGCTTAGGCCTCAATAGACAATAGACACCTGTGAATTTCCCCAGCTCGTGGTGAATCTGCACCCTTTTATGGCATGCGGTCCTGGACGACAGGGTTCGTTTCAGAATTCCCGCAGGCTTACTATTTCGGCCATATATTTAAATAAGAGCGAAATGCTCTTTAACTCGCGTGTTGTGATTAACTACATATGGCCATACAATTCTGACACCACACAGAGACAAGTTGACATTTGATGTCTGAAGATATTGAGATTGTGATGCTACTCGCTATTTTCTGTTCAATGATCAGTATGTAGACATTAGTATGATTTTTTGAGAAATGAAATATTTGTACTGTAATAAAAAGGAAGTACTTGTGACACTCACTGACCCAGTACTCCATGAGTGAATACGTAATATGTTATGAAAACTGAACTGTCTGTACAGTAATAAGAAATGGCATTATTTACTAACACCAGCTAACATTAACTGGAGCTCAAGTCCTTTATAATGCATATGAAGGAATTGGAGGTATACTCTAATATACTTTTCTTATGTGTCTACTACAGAAATTGGATTATATGAACTTTCACTTTGTTTGTTGCACTTTACTTCTGACTGTAATAATTTAAATCACATGTAATGACTGTGTTGATACGAACATTGGGATCTATGATTAATTCTAGCATTTTTTAAAATATGTTACCATTAATGCCTTTAGACAAATCTGAGTGACATTCAGTCGTGTTATATGTCGCACATTTTCGTCTTCTGGATCAAAATATGTACTTCATGTTACAATCTATACTGTACCATCAGAAAATAAATTTGTATAGAACAAGATTGTCAACATGTGGATGGCGTAGACTTAATATTTAATATTTACAACTGTAGTTCAATAAACTTGCCACACTTACGTAATTAACTGTGGCCATGCATATTTTGAGTTATTTACTGAGCACTGAGCTTATGTGAAACTTTCTAGCAGATTAAAACTGTGTGCTGGACCGAGACTCGAACTCGGGACACTTGCCTTTCGCGGGCAAGTGCTGTACCATCTGAGCTATCCAAGCACGACTCACGCCCCGTCCTCACAGCTTTACTTCTGCCAGTATCTCGTCACCTAGCTCCCAAACTTTACAGAAGCTTTCCTGCGAAACTTGCAGATCTAGCACTCGTGAAAGAAAGGATATTGCGGGGACATGGCTTAGCCACAGCCTGGGGGATGTTTCCAGAATGAGATTTCCACGCTGCAGCGGAGTGTGCGCTGATATGAAACTTCCTGGCAGATTAAAACTGTGTGCCGGACCGAGACTCGAACTCGGGACCTGAGCTTATATGTCTGTTCATGTGATGTAAATTTTATATTCAAATGTATATAACTTACTATTATTCATTTACTCATTATAATTCGTTTCTATTATTGTGTCTTATACGAGACTTTTGATCTTCTGTGTGAATTATAAGAATCTGTTTTGCAGTGAACACATAGTGTGTAGTGGGGCGATCACTCTGTTGTAGAAATAATTCAAAAGGCAAGATTGCTTAAATTCTGTTTACTGGATAACCGGTTTCAGCCCACTAAAGGAGCCATCATCGGATCTGAACGTTAATCTACATTCAGATCCGATGACGGCACCTTTAGTGTGTTGAAGCCGGTTATGCAGTAAACAGCATTTAAGCGATCTTGGCTTTTGAATTATTTCTAGAATCTTTTGTCAAAGATATACACAACCTTATCACGAATTTTTTAGTCTTAAGCAAGAATACTTCTGCCTTATACTATCCGTATTGAGTGTACAGTATCTTTATCTGAATATGAAAGGAGTGACACACTAAAACATTTTGGTGTGGTTGTCAGTGGGCATAATGTATGCAGCTAGGCCCTGAGTCTGGTTATACCTCAAACTTGTGTATCCTCACCTGAATATGTTAACATTCCGGTGTGGTTATCAGCGGACATGGTGTAAATTGTCCCTTAGTCTGCTGCACCTAAAACCTGTGTTTCCTTACCTGGTTTTGTACTGCCAGATGATTTATACTTTCTTGAAGAACTGTAAATAACATTTCATTATCTTGTCAACTGAACTACCACAGATACGAGTGCTTACCTGCACAGTGATACTTGTATGTTTTTCTCTTTGCACTGTTTGCAATTCTATGTAATATTTGTATCTATACAACTGAAAGACATTTTTACACTCTTGGAGAAGTGTAAATAAAATTTTGTCACCCTATCAAATGAAGTACTACCTGTGGCATGTGGATATTAGTGCTTACATGCACAAGATGATATTTGTACAGCTTATCAATTTTCTACTATGTTCATAACTTAAGTAATATTATGCTTACAGTTACGTATTTTACCACTTTTGTGCGATATCTGATGCTCTTTTTCTGTGTTCTTTATGTAAGAATTTTGCGTTTCCTCCTTGCCAAGATTTTAGGCAAAACTCACCCCCACAAAACTCTTAAAAGTGAGAGTGGGGGTTAGGAAAGCTGGACGTTCACATTTTTTGGAAAGTTGGCTACTGAGTCTGCTGTTATATGCACACAAAAACTCTGACTCTGAGATCCAATTATCGCAAGTGGTAGCGAGCGAACAGCTGTTGAGAGCAGTTGGATGCAGCCTGGTGGGGTGAGAAGCCATGCGTCAGGAGAAGTTGCAGCCTGTTCTGACTGTGCTAGTAATGCTGGAGGAGATTTTGGTATTACTCGAGGATTTTTAGTAATTTGCCTTTTTGTTGCATGTAGTTGTTGCTTTCTTGCACACTGGAGGGTTTTTGTCAACCTACCAGGTTAGCCGAGAGCGCTAATGCGCTGCTTCCTGCACTCAGGTAGACGTGCTGGCCCCGAAACGAATCCACCTGGCGGATTAACGACGTGGGCCAGTGTGTCGGCCAGCCTGGATGTGGTTTTTATGCGGTTTTCCACATCCCACTAGGTGAATACTCCCCTGGTCCCCACGTCCCTCCTCAGTTACTCAGCTCAGGCATCTGAACATGTTCACACTATTCCATGGATTACACTAGATGCAGACAGCTGGGGTACACTATTTCCATCCCAGGGGGGGGGGGAGGGGGGTACATGGTGGCGGCAGGAAGTGCATCCGGCCACCCATTAACATTATTGCCAAATCCGTACCTAACCATACCGACCCTGCCAAATCCACACGATTAAGGCACAAGCAAAAGCAAAAGCAAGGAGGGATTTTGTCAAATTTGTGTATGCATACACTGAGAGTGTTTAGTGTATTTATTATGACCAACTATGTGATTATTGATTATAGCCATTGTGGAATAACTCAAGTTTGCAAACTGTTCAGGCAAAAGAACGGTCTGGTAAAGTTTGTCGATGTATGAACCTTCATTCTCAGAATATAGTAAATTAAATATTATTGGTTCCTTTCATTTTTTGTAGTAGACACTGCAGATACAAATGTAGAAACTTCAAGTCCATGCTGGGCTCTGTCGACCTAACACATGAAGGTTCTAAGATAACAACAGTGGTGTGTGCAACCTCCCCCTCACTTATCGACCTTAATGACAGTGAAAAATGAAACCGCGTGTACCTAATGGTAATTTTGGAAAAGCAACCGTCACCGAAGTTAACCTGTCGGTAAAGAGGGAGGAAAGGGTTACATCTAAATGAAAGGAAAAATGCAAGTGAAACTGTTGGAAAATAATTTTGAAATAGGGATAAAGTTAATAAAGAAAGTAAATGTGCGGCCGTTACGTTAACAATCAACTAGTGGTAATTAGATATTTGAGATTTAGGGGAAATTACGGTCGCCAGTCCTATGGACAATTACTATAATAACTGAAAAAGAAAGGTTATTACACATATAATTAGCACTAGAGGCGTGGCAACTGAAGGCTGACATGTGTAGTGTGAAAACTGAAAGTTTGTCAGAAGTAATAAATTTCGCTACACTTAATTTAGCAAAAGAATTAATGAAACCGGAAAATCGAAAGTAAATTTAGTGACTGAAGTTAATAGTGAGCTTTCTTTCTGAAGCACATCGAAATACAGTTAGTCTTGGACTACCTCAACAATCATTTCTAAAGCTACTTGAATCTACGCAATTTAGAAAGAAGAGATTTAACTTTGAACTTGAATTAAACGATTCTGAACAATTAACAATAGTAAAATTTAGTACGTACCAAGCTGAGCTGCAGTCACAGGTAAGCTAAAATACGGTAACAAAACTCGCACTCTTAATTTGTGCTTGTGTAATCTAACTATTGTAGCCAGCTAATGCTTGAATTGAACTTTGAAATTAAAGCAGTGAAATGGAATTATGCTGGCGTTTGAATTTCAACGACACTCGGGTTCATTTCGGAAAAGGAAGGGACCCTGCTTGGCAATGCAATTGGGACAATGAGCAACAAAGATTCATGGTAAGTTGCTGTAATTTTGCGAGGCAAATGGAACAATTTGAAAAGCTGAGGTCTGCCATACAGTTCTGAAACTTTACGTGCTTTTAGTCTTCCTTGTTGGTTGATTGAAGGTTTGAAGCCGTCGATCGAGGAGGTGGCGACAGTCACTCATTGTCGGCCGTCGCTGTTGCAGAAGCTGGATGTTGGCGCGCCTTCTTCTCGACACGGTTACCAGGCGAAACGGGCCCTTGATGTGCGCCAGCTAATGCTTCCCGTCCGCGACACCATGTCAGAAACTATCATCGCGAGTCGAGCGCAATTACATGCTGCTAAACCCCGAAAGCGCGGCAACTCGCGGGAGCGTCACACAACACACCTGCTCCACTCGCTACTCCAGCCAGACTCTCTCTGCCCTGCCCGCGCTCCACGCGGCAGAGTTAACACTACCAAAGATCCTACACACTTTGAGTCTTCACACGTCCTATCGATGTAATCGTTCGATAGCAGTTTTCCCTAGGCAAGACCCAGCGTAAAAATACAAATAATATTTACGAAACAAACCAATTATACATCGACATAAATGCATAAATATATATATACAAACAGTGAAGCAACATATAAAGAGACAGAAATGTCATATCTTGAGGTAACAAAACAAGGAAAAAAATAATAGTATAATAGATGAAAATAGGAGGATATGCATTTCCGGCGTTACACGTGCCCCACATTGTCTGAGGATGTTCGTGTAACGTAAACAGACTCAGAAAATGTCCCAAAAAGGAAACAGCGGAAATGCATATGCTCAAAACATCAACAAAAGTTAGCATTCGTCTAATTAACCATAAATCAATTTTTAGACCATAATAATTGAGTGGAGACACTCCTAATCTTATTCCACTCTGTCACCTTGCACAAAATAAAACAGGTTGACAACATATTAAAATTCATAGAAAATATAGAAAATGGTTTAGCTATTCCAAAATCATTAAAATTCGTAACACTATGAGAAATGGAATACTATTTGCAAAATTAATTAGATTGCATGGTCATAAAAACAGGTAGATCAAAATACGCAAATAAATAATTAACTAGACTACACATTTTATATAACCTTTTCATAATTAATATTCTCGTCACGAGAATCTACTTAACGCTAAACAAGAAAATAATATTCAGTAGATCGAAAAAAAACATAAATATTGACAGCAGAATTCTTTCACATCAGCTGTCCGGGAAGAAAAACTATTCCGCCTTTCGTACCCGCAAGTACAAAGAATGCCGAGAGCGGCACGGAGAGCCTACGGCGGCACAAGAGCCGACAGCGGCTCCGCCTCGTCAGTATTGTTGCGCCCCGCCTGTGCGGCACGCTTGATCTCACTCGCTTGTCTAACGGCATTTCCAGAACGTCCGCTTCACTGAATTCTTTGGGAAAAACTCACTCCCGAGTAATCTCAAGGAGTCCATTAACACTATCACAGTGGATAACTCAACACTGTCCATCATCACACGCATGTACTAGCCTGAAACTTAAAACACCGTCTAAGTACATCGGCAATGACTAGTAAAACACATATTCATGAAATCTTACAGCTAGTTACAAAATCATATTTACATTGCTTAATCTACTGTGACTCAGCTGAAAACTTAAACTAGCAGCTTGGATTTTTCAATTGATAAATAATCACTCTCTCTTAAATCATTTAGTCAAAATTAATTACTTATTAATTGCAACTTCTTTAATGTCCTCTTGGTCAGGCAAAAGCATGGCAATCTAGCAAACCTTAAATCATACACTCTATATTTACATATTGTACAAATTACCCATTGTGTGGTATTAATCGATACTAGGTTGGTACAATTTCAAGTCTACTATATTCCGTATACCTAATCGTTTTCCAGAGCTTGGATACTCTAAGCAATAAGCATTTGTGTGAGGTATACCAATGACTTTATATGGTCCATTATAAACAAACTTAAATTTAGAGATTTCATTGTCTATCTCGCTCGATTTCTCATGAGCTTTTACAAGTACTAAGTCTCCGATTGCAAACTTAGCAAAACGCGCTTTAGCGTCATGACGACGTATGCGAGCATCAGCTTTTAGCTTCATTACTTCTCGCAAACGATCTTTTTTCACACCAATACTAATGTCAATCCGTGGAGGGAATTTGATTACCTCTTCCACTAAACTTTTACTTCTGTCATCCAACAGGATTTCCTCTGGAGAAAATCCCGTAGATTCATGTCTCAAGGTGTTCATAATTCTCTCAAATACTGCTACATATTTGCCCCATGCCCTATGGTTGTGATGGCAATAGGTACGGCAAAGTCGGCCTAGCTCGCGCATATACCTCTCAGCGGGATTCCCAGCCGGACAATAAGCTGAAATACGGATCACCTCGACCCCATTACTTTCCATGCCTTCATTCCACAACTTAGAAGTAAATTGTGCCCCATTGTCTGATAGAATCGCCTTGGGCTTGCCAATATGAACAAAATAATCGTTCACAAGCTTGCTATAGACCGCTTTGGCTGTAGTTTTCCTAATCGGGTATAGTTTGATGAACTTGGAAAAAGCTTCTAGCACTACTAAAATGTAGGCAAAGTTTCCTGATGACTTGGGCAAAGGTCCGTACAAGTCCACGCACAGTAACTCAAAGGTGTCGTTAGGCCTTATACTTTGCATAGGACCACGACTCGTACAGTTGGTAACCTTCACCTTCTGACATAAATCGCAAGTTTTCACTCTGTCAGTAACTCGTTTTAACATGTTGTTGAAATGCACTACTTCACTCAGCTTTTCCGTACATTTCTTTGGTCCACAGTGACCATACGCCAAATGGTAGTAGTCTATTATTTCCGTGACGTATTTGCTGGGCCAGCATACCCGCCAAATATTACTATCTTCACCCTTACGTATGTACAAGATATGATCGTATATCTTGTAATACTTCCTTAATTTCTCTCCTTCTGAACTCTTTTCATCATATCGGGTTTTCACCATATTTAAACAACCATCCTCGTTCTGATGACGACGTAGATTCTTACAAATGTTCATTATTAATTTACGTCCCTCAACTTCTTTAAAATAGTACAATTTGACCACTCCAACTGCCTCATCTTTCAATAGACCTTGATTAGACTCGGGCAACCGCGACAGCGCATCCGCTACGCAATTGTCGGTCCCTTTTACGTAACAGATGTCATAGTTAAATTGCTGTAAATACAGCGACCACCTAGTCAGTCTTTCGTGAAGTAGTTTACAATCCTTCAGATAAGTGAGCGCCTTATGGTCCGTATGAATAATCACCTTACGGTCCCATAGGTAACCCTTGAACTTCTTGAATCCCCACACGATAGCGAGACACTCTTTCTCAGAAATCGTGTAGTTTCGCTCACTTTTTGATAAAGTTCGACTCGCGAACGCTATCGTCCGGTGTTCCTTATCCTCTCCTTTACCAACTTCTTGGAACAGTTCTACCCCCACCCCGTAATTCGACGAATCCGTTCCCAGATGGAAGGGTAGCGATAAATCAGGATGAAATAGTATGTTAGATCTTAACAACTCGTCTTTTAATCTCTCGAAAGCGGTCTGACACCCGTCAGTCCACACAAACGGAACATTTTTGCGTAAGAGGTTATTCAAATTTTCATCATTAAACACTTGTCCTTTTACAAATTTACGGTAAAATCCTGTGAGCCCTAGAAAACTTTTTAACTGTTTCATAGACTTGGGTGGAGGACAATTCCTTATTGCCTCTAGTTTCTCTGGGTCTTTCGTAATACCAGCAGTGGTAATTACATGCCCTAAAAATTTCAGTTCCTGCTTCACAAATTCGCATTTCTTTAACTTTAGAGTCATTCCGCCACGGCGCAATGCTCTAAAACTTCATCTAACAGGTCACAATGGTCATGCCAAGTGGCATTGGCCAACAATAGGTCGTCAACATATACAGTTAATCTTGAACTCAAAGCCGGTCCTAGCACTTTATCTAGGGCCCTGATGAATACGGACACAGATATATTAAGTCCAAACGGCAGTAGTCTATACTGATAACACCTGCCCACAAACAAGAAGGCGGTGTATGGCCTAGATTCTTCTTCGAGTTCTATTTGCCAGTAACTAGCTGTCAGATCGAGGCTAGTCATGAACTTAACGTCATGAAAACGTTGCAAAATCTCCTCCATACTCTCTGGTCTGTCTGTTTCACGTTGAACGACCCTATTCAACGTGCGTGCGTCAATCACAATACGCACACTACCATCCCGTTTTGCTACAATGACCAAACCGTTATTGTATGGGCTTGTACTTCTTTCAATCACTCCCCATTCGATCATCTTATCTATCTCCCGTTGCACTGCTTCCTTTTTGGACAGCGGTATAGCATACGGTCTCACGAAGAATGGTTCGTGCGGAATTACATGCAACTTGCATTTATATCCTTCCACAAGACCCGGTTTGTCTGAAAACACACTCTTATTCCTCATTATTACTTCATACAAGCCTCGTCTTTGTTCGTGTGTTATGTTTGACACACCGTCTACAATACTTTCCAATTCACTTTCTACACTATTGTCAATGCCGAGATTCTTCACATTACAGTAGTTCAAATTCATACCTACGTCAATACCATTCGGCCAGTTAACAATGTGTATAGGCTGGTATTGCCTATGCACACCGTCTCCTGCCTCGTCAAAACTAACTACTATTGTTTTATCTTGGGACGTACATGTCAAAGTTTTGCTTTCGCAGTTAATCACTGCACGGTACTTTAATAGCCAATCTAACCCGATAATTACTTCCGTAGTTAAGTCTGGCACGACGACAAACTCTTGTTCAAATCGTGCCCCACATATCTCGAAGTTGACAAAAATCTGTTTTGTGACCGGTTTACTGGCCTTCCCAGTAGCACCGATAATTTTCACTCCTGTTACTGGCATAACTACGATGCCAGGTCTGTCTTTCAGTAACTCAAATATTTTCCCAGATACAGCACTCAATTCTGCACCGGTGTCAATCAACACGTTTAGTTGTAGGTCGTGCATATTAACAGACACTACTATCTGTCTACACTTGTCCTCGACTGTTTCTTTATTTTCCCACAGTAAATCCTCGTCTATATCCAGGTCATTCCAGAAAAAACCATCCGGCTTTGATCCTAAATCCGGTTTATCTGGCGGCTTTTTCAGCCTCTGTTCACATACAGTTTTAATTTCAACACGTTTGTCCTGAGGCTTAGTCTGTAGCGTCGCCTCCAATACCGAAACCTTTTCCTGTAACTCGTCAACTAGTGAGTGTTGCTTTGCTATCAATTCACTAATTGTCACCTTCGTTGATTCCTCTTTAATCAGATTGATCTCATCTGCCAATCTACCTGGAGACATGTGCCCAGTAGTATCTGCAATTACTTCCTCTAGATCTGCGCAACCCACACTGTTATCTTCTGACCGTATAATGTCAGCTCTAACCTCATACACGCTGTAATCTACGTGCTTTTCTACCAATCGTGTCCGGCTATCACTAAAATTTTCGTAATCTTTCTCCTTAATACTCTCGCAATGTTTAAACTGGATGTTCGCGTCGGATGGGTCGGCTACTTCTACCACTACAACTTTCGGTAAAGTCTGCCGGTTAGGGCCAGAACTTTCCGTTACTACTTCAACATTCAACTCCTGCGGGACGAAACACGACGCATGTTGCTCGTGCTCCCCCTTAACATCAACTATTTCTAGTAAAGTCTGCCGGTTAGGGCCAGAACTTTCCATCACTTCACAATCACTATCTTCCTGCGGGACGAGACGCGGAAAATCCTGCCCGCGCTCCCCATAAACACTTCTCCCGTACAGGCCCCTATAATCTCTTAGTTCGTCATATAAGCGACCGAACTGCCTTAACCAGACCTCATCCCTCTCTGCATCCCCTCGCTCGATGACGGACGTTTTATCCGACATCTGATCTTCTTTCAACACTTGCGAATCATTCTTAAACTCAATCTCCAGTTCCGCTGTGGGTATTACAGCTGCCACTTTATAGTCGATTTCCGGAACACTACTTAAATTGTTCTCACTGACAGTGAATGTATTTTCTACTGCCGTGTCTACAGCTGATCTACTACTTGTGGGCGCACTCCTTTCTCCTAATACTGGCACACTCTCCCGCCGTTGATTATTCCATACGGAATTTTCATAACGACGACACCTGGGTTTTCTCCTGTTATTGGGCCGCCAAAATTTCTCCACGCCCGGTCGGCCCCTCACCGGCGCGGCTAATGGTTTCCCTGTCTCGTCCCAGCAGATACGCTCCCCGGATACTGCTGAGGCGGCTGGTCACACCCTCTGGCGTTATTACTATTCTGCGCAGCCCGTATCACGCTAGTATGACACTGGTTTCCGTCATTCCGGTTATTATTTGCATTGTACCGATTGTCATTACGGCCCGAACCATTATTGTTATCGCTGCCAAGATTGCGGTATGCATTATTCCCATGGTTATCGTTGTTGTGGTTCCCGTTGTTGTTACCACGGCCTCTACCACTGTCGCGATTATTGCGCCAATTGTCCTCGTCCTCAACTCTTTCTAGGAAATCATTGATTGTCTTGTAACTGCTTCCTATGTAGCGTTTTGTATCATCTGGAAGCTTCTTGTAGAGTTCCCAGACTATTTCGGATTCCGTGCGGCGATCACGCAAATATTCCAACTTGCGGATCCAGCCCTCAAAAAACTCCTTCATCGAAACGCGCGAATTCGCATCGAAAGGCCTCGATACGACAAATTCGCGCCAGACACCTTGCTGTTTCTGCTCCGACCAGTATTCAGCCAGAAACAAATTTTTAAACTCGTCAAAAGTCAGGTTCGTAATGTTGAGGTTTAAGCCCCAACGCTTGGCGTCACCAGCCAACACATCAATAACCGCATTAATTTTTCTCTCATTAGTCCATGATCTGGGTAAAACTCTTTCACAATTTTTAATGAAATCCGTCGGGTGTATACCGTCTTTTTTCAAGGGGTCGAACCGCTCCTCTTTCGTCAACAACTCCGAACTATGTGCACAGATTGGCACATAGCTCTGTTTTTCGTCAAGTTTCCTTTCTAATTCCGACACCCTCGTAATCACTTGGCAAGTGGTTGTCGCAAGCGTTTCCACTTCCCTCTTTTTCTCTTCGCAGGTATTAGCCTGCTTCGTCACTTTGGTATCTACTTCGGATACTAAAGCCTTTAAAGTTTCCACCTTCTGATGATCCTCTTTTCTCACTAATTGAATTTGTTCCGTCACCTTATTCTCGATGATCGGAGCAACTGCGTCTCCTACACTTTTCTCGATTCTGCTAATTTCGGAATCAAAACGAGTATTTATGCTCGCAATTTCCGCCTGAACGCCTATCATTTCCTGTTTAAGATTACCGATTTCGGTATTAATTACAACAATATCTTCTTTGATTTTATCAACTTTTGTGTTAACAACTCCAACATTGTTGATAACAACGTTAATAGCTTTGTTCTGATTGTCTAGCATCCGTTCAAATTTTTCAGACTGAGCTTCTTGCTTGGCAGCCTGAGCTTCTTGTTTGGCAGCCTGATCTTCTTGCTTGGCTGATTGACTCTTGATTTCGTTAATCAAAACATTCAATAAATCAGTTAAATTCCCGGAAACTACCGGTTTTACTTCCGCAGCGGCTTCCTCTTTAATTGTCCCCCCGTATTCTTCATCAAGGGATTCAGATTCGATTTTCACTTCCGATTCCGAAACAATTTCTAAAGTTTGGAATTCCATTTCTGCTCTTTGTTGCGTTTCGGCGGTCGCGTCTTTCATGCTGGCCGCTTGCCCCTGAACAATGGGTACCGTGGTGCGCGTTTCCCACTGTTCAACCGATTGTTCCGTATCCAAGTCTACCAAATTTTGGCAATTGTTGCCTTCACTCATTTTAATATTTTTCAATATAAATGCCAAATCTCAAATCTAATTAGGATTACTCCCACTACTTATTCTCGCTGACGTAACGGCCTGTACGTAACCAGTACTTCGTTACGAGATTTGCAACATACAAAATTCGTGTCCAGAACAACCTCAAATCCGAAGATTGTCCTGTCACCAGGTCGCCACGTGTAACCTCCCCCTCACTTATCGACCTTAATGACAGTGAAAAATGAAACCGCGTGTACCTAATGGTAATTTTGGAAAAGCAATCGTCACCGAAGTTAACCTGTCGGTAAAGAGGGAGGAAAGGGTTACATCTAAATGAAAGGAAAAATGCAAGTGAAACTGTTGGAAAATAATTTTGAAATAGGGATAAAGTTAATAAAGAAAGTAAATGTGCGGCCGTTACGTTAACAATCAACTAGTGGTAATTAGATATTTGAGATTTAGGGGAAATTACGGTCGCCAGTCCTATGGACAATTACTATAATAACTGAAAAAGAAAGGTTATTACACATATAATTAGCACTAGAGGCGTGGCAACTGAAGGTTGACATGTGTAGTGTGAAAACTGAAAGTTTGTCAGAAGTAATAAATTTCGCTACACTTAATTTAGCAAAAGAATTAATGAAACCGGAAAATCGAAAGTAAATTTAGTGACTGAAGTTAATAGTGAGCTTTCTTTCTGAAGCACATCGAAATACAGTTAGTCTTGGACTACCTCAACAATCATTTCTAAAGCTACTTGAATCTACGCAATTTAGAAAGAAGAGATTTAACTTTGAACTTGAATTAAACGATTCTGAACAATTAACAATAGTAAAATTTAGTACGTACCAAGCTGAGCTGCAGTCACAGGTAAGCTAAAATACGGTAACAAAACTCGCACTCTTAATTTGTGCTTGTGTAATCTAACTATTGTAGCCAGCTAATGCTTGAATTGAACTTTGAAATTAAAGCAGTGAAATGGAATTATGCTGGCGTTTGAATTTCAACGACACTCGGGTTCATTTCGGAAAAGGAAGGGACCCTGCTTGGCAATGCAATTGGGACAATGAGCAACAAAGGTTCATGGTAAGTTGCTGTAATTTTGCGAGGCAAATGGAACAATTTGAAAAGCTGAGGTCTGCCATACAGTTCTGAAACTTTACGTGCTTTTAGTCTTCCTTGTTGGTTGATTGAAGGTTTGAAGCCGTCGATCGAGGAGGTGGCGACAGTCACTCATTGTCGGCCGTCGCTGTTGCAGAAGCTGGATGTTGGCGCGCCTTCTTCTCGACATGGTCACCAGGCGAAACGGGCTCTTGATGTGCGCCAGCTAATGCTTCCCGTCCGCGACACCATGTCAGAAACTATCATCGCGAGTCGAGCGCAATTACATGCTGCTAAACCCCGAAAGCGCGGCAACTCGCGGGAGCGTCACACAACACACCTGCTCCACTCGCTACTCCAGCCAGACTCTCTCTGCCCTGCCCGCGCTCCACGCGGCAGAGTTAACACTACCAAAGATCCTACACACTTTGAGTCTTCACACGACCTATCGATGTAATCGTTCGATAGCAGTTTTCCCTAGGCAAGACCCAGCGTAAAAATACAAATAATATTTACGAAACAAACCAATTATACATCGACATAAATGCATAAATATATATATACAAACAGTAAAGCAATTACAACATATAAAGAGACAGAAATGTCATATCTTGAGGTAACAAAACAAGGAAAAAAATAATAGTACAATAGATGAAAATAGGAGGATATGCATTTCCGGCGTTACATGTGGATCTGTCCAGTCCACCAAAAACCCAATTCTACCATCACGGTAGATCAAAGAACTGCTACATTACTTTTGCAATGCTGCCAACGCCATCTCCATTGCATAATGCTTAGCCTGCTTGCTGAGGTGTGCCAAACTGTAATAAAAGGACAGCCAATAAAGGGTAGCCCCGGAATGCTATAATAAGGAAGTAGGTCAATCGCAATGCAACAATAATAATAATAATTGGAATCACCACATGGAGAACCACTGTTAATAAAATATGAATAACACTCGCCAGCGAAATGGTCTGGTAAAAAGCTATGCTGTTGACACGAGCTGGTGAACAAAACTTTCAACGATGAACGTTACTGAAGTAATGGAAAAATCCCACCTAACTATGACTAATTCAGCAAACTAGATCCAGCTGCATTACAATCTCGGATGTTGGACATGGTATGTGATGGGGACAGAGAACATAATTTAATGAAATAGCTGAGGCGTAATGAAGACACAGATATTAGAGATGAGTTAAATATTGACCACTATGGATACTGTCATCAGCGTAAAGAAATAGTTCAGGCTACTATTAATCCTACTGTGGGAAATGTTCTCACTACAGTTGTTCTTGACACAGGAGCTGTGGCAAATGTGATGTCGGGGTGTTTATTTATTCATATTAAGGTACAAGTGTTTCTACATATACAGTACAAAACTACAAGATTATTACAGCAGTCAGGGTCAGGATGCGATATGTTGAAGAGCAGGTTTAGGTTGGGACAGTTGTTGGAAATGTAGCCATTGTCTTCCCAAATGTAGCTGTTTTCATGTAAAACGAATTTTTGGCATGGGAATTTTGAGGGAGAGGGACACAAAAATCGGCTTCTCCTCAGATAAGGGCTATTTGGTTGTCAATGGTGAAAATATTGTTGTAGACTTAGTAACAACCAAGGCCAAACATGGTAAATACTGACAGGGCGTAAGAGTCAAACTTACTAAGACAAAAGTTGCACACATCAGTACTCAGCTTTTACACTGTAGTTCTGTAAAGGAGAAAATAATATAGATGCTTTACACAATACATTGTTTTGAGTTATTCCAGGATGTTTAGAATGCACTCTTTGTTCTTAAAGCATCATTAAGTTGTTGGATGTGTTGGTAACAGAATGGCAGTGAATCCATGGAAGGCTGATCATGGTGGTCATAAATAGGTCTAAATGCTTCCTAAACCTAATATCAAAGGCCCTACCAATCTGTCCGAAGTATCACTTCAGGCAATCATTACATCTGATACAGTATACCGCTGTGGCACACTACTTTTACCAGGATGTGCTCTCTTTGTGTCTATTTACACCACTTGCCGAACTTCTGAGGGAAAAAAGGTGCTTTTATGTTTTTTGCTCTTAAATGTTTCCCTACCTTTCCAGAAATTTTACCGAAATATGACTCTCCATGATAACTCATGATCTCTGACATCTGATCATCCACCCTCATTAACGTTATGGTATCGCCCTTTATGACCTGAAAGCCTCTACATCCAACTTTATTCTTTAAAATTACCCTATAAAAGTTGCAAATTCCCTGTATATCCATTTACATAAGCAATGTATTGAATAGCCTGATATTCTCAGTTGAATGCCTCTTTTGTTAACGGACTATTGTGTAATCTAAGGAACATCGACCTGAAAACAGCCATTACAGAAGCTAGAGGGTGGTTGGAACTTCGATGAACAACTACATCTGTGGTAGATTCTTCTCTAAATGTGTCAAACTCAACCTTGGACACGTGGAGTGCAATCACTAGGTCTAAATAAGGCTATCTTACCTTACTGTTCTGCTTCAGAATTGCCCTTGCTTGTGGAAACTATTTACTTCCTCGACAAATTCACAATTCTCCCTTCTCCTTTATACAACAATAGCGTATCACCAACATACCTCACCAAACCTGTATTGTATTGGCCTGTAATGATAGTCAGGTCATAATATCATACTCGAATTTTGGAATTTTGACGTAAAGATATTAGCTAAGCAGTATGCCCAGGGGGACCCCATGGCCAAATCCTGTTTTTGAAGATACTTATAGTCATCATACCTGAAGTACTTTTATCTAAATGCTGTGTCAAGCAGTTAGAGAACATCATTAATTTAGTCATCTGGGCAGGAACTTGAGCTTGTTTTTGGGATGTTGGTATTATATTTTAAATACTTAGCAAGCACTTTCTCTATGTTGTACCCAACCTTTCACGTTCTTTAACAACAGGCCTAACTGAGGCACACTCGTTGAGGATTTTAACCATCACCTGCAATCTGGGAGCCACTGGGTTCGGGTTCATGAGAATCATGTTATTTTTATGAAATGCTCTGAGGAAACTTTAAAGGGCTTTAGTACCATTTTTAAATGGTCCAAGTATTTTGCAAAGGTATATTTTTTTGCATTTCTCAATCCCATTACTGGCAAAAGAATGTTGGACCTTATCTGTGTACTGACATTCGTCCAATACCACTACCGTTTTTCCCTTATAACCCTGAACTATCAGTACACGATTATCCTCCATCTTCTTACTTATATTATTTAATACGACTTTTTCAAAGCCCACACCATATTTTCCCCCTCGTTAATACTAAAAATTCTTATACTACTCCTTACACTTACCCTATTAACCCATATCGCCACCTCAGTTCACTCAGCTGTGGTCACCTTGGCCCCATCAAGGGCCATGACTGTATGGGTGACCTGTGAACTTAAATACAGCCACATATTGCTCTCCCATACGTTATGTGACAACCCATTTTCTGATAAATCGGTCACATTATCACTAAAAACAATATTTGTATAATTCAAAAACTTGCAATGGCAGCTCTTAGCCAGCTGATCCCTACCATTTTCATCCTTATTATCTTGGCTCCCAGCTATCTTTGTATGTCTCCTAGTTAAACTGTTCCTAAGATACCTTAAAAGTGAATCAGTGTGTTACAGGTCTTCGTAAAGTCTTAGTGTGTATAGTACATTCCTCTATTCACTTTGTCTCTTTTGTCATATAACCTTTGTATCTCTCTTCTTACACAAAATGATGTAACAGCACACACGCTATATAGGCTGTCAAGGCCAATGAATTAGGAGCTCTATAACTTACATAACTGGGGACACAGCTATTCCTTTAACAAGTCTTCTTAGAAACAGTATCTGCTTTCATGTTCACAAATGTGTTATTCAGATTTAACAGTCTAAAAATGCTGTTTTGGCCCCACTAGGCAATTCAACTGCAAACAAATTTGTGTTCATGGCAACCACAGTTGTGAATGTACATTTGTTTCATGATACCTATGTACTGACTCAAATCGACTACCAGTTATGTTTTTAACTTTTTGGTTTCAATTCTGAGTGGGTTTTGCTGAGGTGGGCAGGAAGGGATGTGTGTGTGTTTTTAGACCGATATCAATGAATTACTTTGTATTATCAACATAACGTTACACTTGCTATATTAGTTCAGACAATTATTCAGTTGAGCTTTGTTGTAAGTCAGTAGTGTGTGGGATTGAGTCCAGTGGTAACTGTGTAATGTTGGACTGATGAAGAAATTACCCAACTTTCCCTGTCTGGACAAGAGCTAACGGGGTTTGCTAAAACCCGGTTCTACTCCTATAATGTACTGTTGCGTGTATGTCTCGGCGGTGCACATGCATCATGCTATGATAGCTTGTTGTTTGAGCCTGCAGGCTGTAAACTAACATATTGTTGCTGGTGCTCATATGGCATCCCCCTGGGGGCGGGGAAGTGAATACACAGTCAGGTTGAGTGTGGTGCAGAGCAACCAGTCTGTGTACTGCAGTCATGGAGGAGCGACTGCTGAACTACAAGTGCAGTGCTAAGCTACAGGTAGTATGTGTGGGCTGTTTCCCTGCCGCTTTTCGCTGTAGTCTATGGAGTGAGGCACCTAGATGGACGTTAGGTAACGAGTGCAGGCTGTTTGCCTGCCACTTTCTCACTGCCATCTAAAGAATACAACGCTGGGTGGAATCTGCCGAGCTGCAGGCAACGAATGTAGGCTGTTTGCCTGCCACTTCTCGCTGCCGTGTACTGAGTGCAGTGTCTGGATGGGTGTTGTGGAGTTACAGGCAATGAGTACATGCTGTCTGGCTGCCACTTTCTCATTGCTGTGTATGGAAAACGACGCCCGGATGGATACTGTAGGGCCACAGGCAATGAGAGGAGGCTGTCTGCCTGCTACTTATTGCTGCTGTGTGTAGATGACGCTGCCCAGGTGGATGCTATGATTGTCACGTTGTGAAATTAAGGGGACTTTGTTTACATGATGACCAGCTGTGGCAGCAAGAGGATAGGTAGGCACCACGCCAGTCATCACCAGAGTGAGATAATTGTCTTTCTGTAGTGGTTCACCATGCATTCTGTTCTGGTGAAGGCTATGTGGTCTGTTGTCCTCTTTAGTGCTGTGTGCTGTTATAGCAGTGTGATATGAATGTAAAGTGTGGTTCACTTGTTGGTTGGGAGTCTTTGTCGTTGATCAGCTTTTGAGTGACATTGTTTGGTAGATTGTACGAGCGACGCTGATTTATGCTGTCATTCCAGTTTATTAAAGCTGTTTGTTTCATGTATTGCGTCACTTTAGTGTTACCTCTTAATATATGCTCATATCTTATTAAACTATATACGTTAGTGTATTTCTCTCTTCGATAACTGAGAACTTTGAATGGGATACTAAGATTATTCCTCATTCATCCCCTGTTTAAAATTAGTTTTAAGCTTGTCTTTCGTTATTTATTAAGTCAGTTATAGCTGTGTGTATTTTTAGTGATGTAAATGAATGTTATGTTTGAAAGTTATTTTATGAAGGTTGCCACCGTTTGTTTGCTTTTAAATATTTACTGTGCTAAGAGCGCCAATATTGTACGACGAATAGTGGAATACATGTGAGAATTGTTGTTGCAAGGTTGCCACCACTTAAAGGTGTTAAGGTTTAGTGCACTTGTTTGCTAAAGCTACGTGAGAGATTTAATATATGTGAAGACAACTGGCGTACGTATGTATGTACGTTTTTAGAGTCGTGTGTTCGAGGGTGCTTTTAAAGCAACTTGTAAATGTTTTTAGTGACTTGAAAGCCGAACGATTATTTTTTGTTGTTGGAAAACTTGACGAAATGCAGGTGGTTTTTAAACTGTGTTATCATCAACGATTGTGTAATTGCTCATATCACAATGTGTAATATGCTGATTGTTTATCAATAAATGATGACTTGAAATTTATATCCAATAAAACAACCAGCACTCTCCTCTCTCCCAAGCTCCTACCATATCACATAGTTACTTGAGTAACGAGTTTACTGCATAGCAGATTATCATCTCATTATGTGCTATCGCTTGACAAAAGTATGTCGATATTTTGAAATATTCCGAAAAGAAAGACAGGAAAGAAGAAGATTATTGTTTAATGACCCATCGATAATCAGATCATTAGAGATAAAGCACAAGATGCAGCTGAAGTTAAGTGGGGCAGAGAATCTCCATGACTACTTTAAGAAAGTATTTCGGCATGCGATGTTATCCGAGAATGATAAAAAACTAAATAGACGTGTAAAGTACAAAATGAAGAAATACTAAAAAAAATATGAGGAACAAATTGTGTGTAACAGCCTTGTCAGCCGAAGGACTAATTTAGTGGCATATCCGCTAAGGCATCCAGGAATAGTTAACTTGGTGCTAGGAGCACAGTTGTTGCGGAAAAGAGTGAGAGCAGACAAAGATTACAATTCGCGGAATAGATTACTCCGAATGGTGCTTGTTGTACTTAGATAGAGACGAAAAGATCAGCACAAGACGGGAAAACAGAGCAGAGTGACTGATGACGTGGCAAAAATCACAATTTTTCGACGGTAGTGAAAGTCCTGTGCAGGAATGATTCAAAGATGGTGCAGTATTTTGTCAGAGTGAGCTATCTGGAAATACAACAGTTCTCAGTGTGGTTCTTAGCGGAAAGACACAGTCTATCGTTCAGTACGTTATGCTTTTCACACTGGGCTGATGACTTTATTGTAGGCAGTCCTGTTGGCCATTTCACCTATAAATATCTGCATGTAGTTACAACACTGCCTTGTAGATTAGCTACTGTTCGGAATATACACTCTCGGAAAAAAATAGTACACCCTTTTAGAGGTTTCCCGTTTACTCAACATTTATTATTGCAACAGTGCATGTAGAGTACATGGAATATGAAGGATATTTGCAAGTAGTTAGAACACTGCCACGCAGAACAGCTATTATTCGGAATATGCAAGAACACTTCCGGAAAAAAGAATAGTATACCCTTTTAGAGGTTCCCAATTTACTCAAGATTTATTGTTGCAAAAGTGAGCTTAGACTACATGAAACGGGCAGTGTGTGGTCGCGGGTGGTACAAGAAAGGTAAAAAGAACGGGTATAACAACATTCCGCACATTCTCATCACTGATTATTGCCTCCTCCAGAAGCACTATGATGTATCATGCAGCGTAACTTGCTGTGACAGTGCGAGAGAGAGACAAAGATATTGTTTATTACTCTGTGGCGGTCAGCGCTCACATAATTATTCTTAGGACATAGAGTTTTTTTGTTCTTGTTAAGAGTAAATTTTAGGGGAGGAGAGCCATTCTTGTGATGTAAAAAATCGACGCCATTGAGAGTTTTTGATTCACATTGTAAAATATAAGTGCATATGGAAGGAAATCAGTTAATAGAACAATAAAATATTGTTTATTTCAAGAAGGTACGTCTTATTATACAGCCAGCGATATACTGCTATTGTGATTTACTAATAAACAACAGCTGAGAACAGTTCCGACGGGAGCGTTCAGTTCTAGTGAAATAGTTCGATGGTTTCTTCGGAAAAGAAGTCACTTCATGGATCATTCAAATCCACAATAGTAACTGGACATTTCTCAGAACTGAAAGCAATCTGATTGCTATGCAACAGAGCCCCGAAGAATATTTCTCCGTACTTTGGTTACCACTTTCAGCTCAACACGGTATCTGCAGCATCTGGAGCAGATTTCTACAACAGCAGAAGCGTGTAATCGCTATCAGTTTCACACACCACCCTGTGTACGCTGTATGTATTTACCCACAACAGTGAACATACAGTTACTCACACACATAGAAAGACAATACTAGGTGGTGTGGGGAAACATTTCAGTATAAAGGCCCTGTAGAGCTAAACAGTAATTAGCCTAGTAATAAAGGGAGTCTTTATATATGGCGACCGTGACAGGACACAATCCTGATACAACACTCATAGTGAACTTGAAATATAACCATGTTAGTAATTTTGTAATTAATGTTTCATTGTGTGTATATATGTCTAGTTTTATAGAGTAACTACATTATGGTCCTTCGTATGTTTCATGCTAACTGAACATGCGAGAGTATCTTGTGAAGAGAACGAGTACGCCGTCCCAGCAGACGAGCAGAAACTTCAAAAAGGCCAGAACATTTGAATTACTAGCTTTCTGGAGCATTTATGCATTTAGTGACCTTTCATCTATTAATTTTCTAAGTGTAAATAGTGTTGCTATATTACTTTTACTAGAATTCCTGTATTTCAGTAGATATAGTAAGACAATATTTTATGAGTTATCTATTACTGTTTTTGTGTCACATTGTAAAGTGTACATTAACAGCATTAGGACATTAACGTTTTTGCGTGTGTAAAAGTTTAATAGTCACTTTTGTAGTACTTATTTAAAGGAGAAACTGTCAATTGCTCATTTACATGGTGATAACTAGATCTATGTTCAAAGCCAATAAGCAAGCACGCATCACAATGGCACAAAATGAATTAAATAGTGTGAATGCATCGTCAACTAGTGCCACAGAATTTAATACCGCCGTAGTTAGCAATATGTCGATTACGGCTGAGCAACCAGCAATAATTAATGCGCTCACGCCGTCGACACAAACGGTTGCTAGTTCCGACATTCATATGTCGAAAGAAGTCCAGAGAAATATGCAGCAACCAACAAACAACATGAATTTCATCTCTGACACAGACGCGTGCGAAAACGAAATGACTGTACCGAAAATTGTGTCGGTACAATCCTCATTAAGCCCAGTGCAATCGCCAATTGCTGAGAATACCGATTTGTTATCCCAGCTGGTGTCAAGTTTGACTGTCATAACACAAGGCATTAAGGCATTGGAAACCTCGCAATCTAATCTTGCAACGGCCCAATCCACGTTTGCAAACGACATGAATCGTAGATTCCAGGCATTGGAAACTACGCAATCCACTTTTGCAAATGACATGAATCGTAGATTCCAAGTATTGGAGAGTGCGCAATTTAATTTGGCTCAGGAGCAATCTAATAAACTAAAAGAAATAAATGATAATATTACTGAAAAATTCCAGAGTTTGGAAACAAAGCAGAGTCACTTGATTACCAGTCAGGCACAACTCATAGTTACACAAGAACAACAGTATCAGGAATTAACAAACAAATACAAAGACATCTTATGTCGTCAAGATACACTAAATCATCAAGTGCAGGAAGTTATTCATGTACAGAACACTATTGCGCAAGACGTGAATACAATTAAACACGATAACGAGCAAGCTGTCATTGAGCTTGCTCGGAGGATAGACACTCTCAGTCTCGAAGGCGAGAAACACATAGAGAAACTTTTCAATGAACATAAGATCGCATTCTCTAAGGACATTGAAGATTGGGCGAAAGAGCAAACCGAGACAGTGCGAAATTATGTTGACAAAACCTTGAAAGAAACGGTTCCTAACGTGCAAGTTAGCAACGAAGCTGCACAAGAACAACTTAAAGCAGAAGTTAAAGAGATTAAAGAGAATATAGGAGATGAATTTCCTGCTTGGAAAGCAAAGATAGAAAATACATTAAAAGCATGCCAGCAAGGTCTAGTTAATACTAGAGGGGCACATACTACTTGCAGTTTACCAAAAGCAGACATTATTCCTGATGAAACCAATGAAACCGAATCCATGCAACAATATCCATGTATTGGTGCATATTTACGTAATCAACCAGAAACAAATTATCGAGATTATCATTCGCCGCGAAGTAGCCACTAGAATACACCTGTGACTATGAATGAAGAAAAAATGCTTAAATATCGTCAATTCCAGATATTTATTTCCGAAAGGAAGTCGATCAATCCCGTGGTATTTATCAAGCAATTTAAAGGGATATTGCCGCGAATGTGGACTGAGCAACAAAAAATTATGTACGTTGCAGGATTCATACATGGAGGTGGATTGATGTGGGCGTCAGAAGCATCCGATTGGTGTCAAGATTATGACCAATTTGAACGCGCTTTCTTGCACAAATACTGGAATAAGGGAGTACAAGAAAGACTACGTAAGGAAGTTTTTGACCCACAACCTTTTTCTTTCAAAAATGGATCTTTAAGAAAGTATTTCGAGAAGTATATAAATAAAAGCAAATACTGGAATGAACCAATCCTGACACAGGATATCATTCGAATATTAAAGGGCAAACTTCCACTTGAAGTTAAGGAAAAACTTCTACATGTGCCTGAACAACATGTGGAAGATTTTCTAGCCACATTGGATTCAATAGACATTCTGTTCGAAGAATCACGTGTGCGCTATAACCAGCCAAGTTACCAACCTAACAAATACAATAGTAACAACAAACAGTATGGAAACAAACCTTTTGCACACAATTCACCAAACCCACAGGTGAATTATTTCCAGAAAAACGTGAAATTTGGTAACGAAAATCCCGACCAGTGTAATCATGACCAACAATGTGAACAAACATATAAACGGAAATGGAGGAAGAATAATAAGAAGAGGAAAGGATACTATCAAGAAGGTAATTATCAGCAAAAACGCCGATATCAGCAACCAACCCAAGAATATCACAACCAACCACAAACTTCAGGTTGGGTACCAAATGATAATGCAAATGAATGGAGAAATCAACCACCAATAATAACCGACGTAACGGAGCAGACATCTACTAATAATGGACAATCGTCAAACTAAACTCGACTGTCAGAAGCCCCGACGGTGCAGTCGAGGAAGTTTTCAGGGGCGAAAATTCAAGCGTCAATTTCTTTCGGTACAATGATGGCAAATTATTAATAGAAGAACTTCAGCAGGATATGATGCCTTGTCAAGAGGAACATATCACTGTACCTGTTGCGAAAATTCAGGCGACAATTGAAGGCATTACTGTGCAAGTTACTTTAGATACAGGAGCAGCAGTAAATGTCGTTTCTGAGAAGTTATTTCAAAGAATACTTCAGAAAGCAAATCCACCGATTTTTCCTGTTCAATGTTGTAGAATTGTAGGTCCTACTGGTCATAAGTCTTCTCAGGTTAAAGTGCAGACTCAACTCCAGTTAGATATAGGAAATGTAGCTATAAATTGCACGTTCCTTGTAATAGAAAAATTGGTTGAGGGCTGTATCCTGGGTATAGATGAATTTAGAGAGAGAAATTGGCATATCGATTTTTCTCTAGGCCGTGCCAGTTTTACAATAATGGATCAGAAACATCAAGTGAATCTTCTCAGGGAATATAGTACCCATGGAAAATATTGTCAGGGACGAAAGCTGCAAATAAAGTGGATACATAGCAAACCTGTACGGTATTACCAAATTAATTACTTGCAACCAGTTTTAAACCCTGAAAATATGGTATATGAAAAGGTACAAGAACCTGAATATTTGCAACAACACCAAAGAAAGCAATTATATGATCTTCTACAGGAATATCATGAAGTCTTTCAAGAAAGACCTGGTGTAATCAAGGGATACACATGGCATTTAGATGTGATACCACACCAAGTTTTCTGCCGTATTTTTTATCCAGTACTGTGGCACCAACGAAAGGCAGTTGATGCGGAAATCCACCAGATACTTGAATGGGATCTGATCGAACCTTCGACGAGTCCATACTGTAGTCCGCTTCATGTTGTCTCGAAAAAGGGAGGAAAAGTTCGTCTCGTGCTAGACGCACGGCAGATAAATAAGATTATCGTGCCTATGCGAACTCACCAGGAAAATATCGATGATCTAATTCAAAAGTTCGAGGGGATGAAATACTTAACAAATATTGTTTTGAGAAGTTCATTTTGGCAGGTGGCTCTAGACGAACCATCAAAAAAGTACACCGCATTTGTACATGCAGGTAGAAGCTATCATTTTAAGGTTTTACCTTTCGGGCTAAACGTGAGCTCAGGAGTTTTTATAAATGCTCTAGATTATGCATTGGGACCTGCACTTCGAAGTAATTTAACTTTATTTGTGGACGACATGCTCATAGCTACGATCACATGGGAGGAGCACGTTGATTTATTGAGAAGAGTGTTAGAACGTTTCAAGGAAGCAGGCATAACCGCAAATCTACAAAAGTCCCATTTTGCTCGAGATGAAATCAAATTTTTGGGTCATCTTATAAATGGAAAAGGCATCTTACCGGACTCCGAGAAACTAAAGACAATCAAAAACTTTGCAGTTCCAACAACAAAAAGACAATTAAAGGGCTTCCTCGGAGTTGTCTCTTTTTTCAGGCGTTTCATTCACGACCACTCTATTAATGCAGAACCGTTGTACAGCTTGTTGCGCAAAAATACTCCGTGGGTGTGGACGCAACAATGTCAGAATGCATTTGAAGCAATAAAACATGCCTTAGTCCATTCACAAATATTATATCATCCAGATATGAGCCAAGAATTCGGTTTAATGGCAGATGCTTCGGAAATTGGAATAGGTTCATGCCTCTTCCAAATAAAGATGATAGACAGAAAATCATCTTTCTGTTCAATAGCCTTTGGTAGCCGACTCTTAACTGCTTGTGAAAGAACATATACGACTACCGAAAGGGAAGCATTGGCCGTAGTCTGGTCGTTTAAGAAATTTTAATATTACTTATATGGAGCGAAGACAACAGTATACTGTGACCACAAAGCGTTAAGTTTTTTGCAAACGTGTAAATTATTACATCCAAGATTAGCAAGATGGACGCTCTCACTCCAAGAGTTTCAATTTGAAATTAAATACCTAAGCGGACAGGATAATTTCATCGTTGATGCACTGTCTAGAATGCCAGATGGAGATTTGTCAACTATCAACATCACGGACAATCCGTCCAAATTTAATGTTCTTATAATGACTGATAGAATATATAGGAAACATTTTCTTGACATGTGTAAGAACATGGAAAAACTTCAGAATGAAGGTCCTCGTTGGCATTCAATAAAGGAAACTTTAGCAAAGCCTGGAAACGATGATCTGAAGAGACTGTACAAAGTTGAGGACGACGTCTTATTTTTCAAAGGGCACCTTGATTCACATAATTGGAAGGTGTGTATTCCCGAGAAGAATGAGAATGACTTAATTTTGCACACGCACATCACATGGGGACATTTTGGAGTATTAAAGTGTGCTCGGAAGATTCAAGCATATTGCTACTTCCCAAACATTCGCAGGAAAGTGCACAGACAGTTAAGGAAATGTAAAATTTGTCAGATAGCCAAACCAGGAAATTTTTGTGTGAAAGATTTCCTACATCCTATTATACCCACTAAACCGCTGTCAATCATTTCGGTCGACGTCTGTGGTCCTCTACCATCATCAAGGGGAGGATGCAAATATATTGTAGCTTTTCTTGATATATTCACTAAGTAAGTCAAACTTTATCCATTAAAATCAGCTACTGCTGCATCCATAGCCAAGAAGCTGGTCAAGGATTATATAGTCAAGGTAGGCAAACCAGAGGCTATTCTTTCTGACAATGGGTCAATGTTCACTGGATTTCGTTGGAGGCAAACATTAGCCAGTTGTGGTATAAAACAAATTCTAACATCAGTGTACCACCCTTCGGCGAATCCCGTGGAACGAATTTTTCGTGAATTAAACCGGTTCATGAGAACATATTGCCACAACCAGCAACCCAAATGGATCGATTATCTTCACGATTTTTAGGAAATTGTAAACAATATGCCACATACTACGACAGAATACACCCCATACGAACTGATGTTTGGAAAACAGGAACAGAATGACTGGATTCGACCAATTCCTAAAGTAGCTATTAACAAAATAGACCTACAAAATAAAGTACAACAATCCTTACTTAATATAATGGACAAGGCAAGAAAAAGGAAAATATATTTTGACAATTGACTTGGAAAAATAAAAACATATAAAGTGAAAGACCAAGTTTTAGTAAAAACTCATCCTAAGGCTTCACTTATACAGAGGAAGAACACAAAATGGCAATTATTCTATCAAGGACCATTTGTGATTACCAAAATACCCCATCCAGGAACTTATGTTTTGAAGGATGTGAAGAATGGAAAGGTGGAAGGAATGTATCATCATCACTTGTTAAAGCAATTTCATGATGACTGAAGATTCTGAAGATTGAAAATGCTATTCTTATCAAATAATATTGATTAGAGAATTTTCATTAAACCTATGAATCATACTTAGGATAGTTTCTTTCTTTTTGCAGTTTAGTAGTTAGTTTTTCTTTTCAGGCATAATGTACGAGAGATATGCAGACATTATGTATTAGTTTTCCACTGTAAAGATAAGTTTTCTTTTCAGTATGCAGAGAATTTAGCTATAGTATGAATGATTTCTTATAAATTTTTTTTTATTTAGTTGATAGTAACTTCAATCAGGTTTCACAATGCATAATGACCATGGGTTAGTGACTCAAATGAATCTGGCCTATGGCAAGATATTTTTTCTTATGTCAATTTAACAATCTCAATGTATGTTTGTAGTTGCTTCTTTACTCACTGAGCTGAAGTCATGCTGTTCGGAAGGGGTAAACCGTTCTCAGTTTTAAAAGGATGCCTCTTACTTTGTTTCAATCTTTTGTGATGAACATTGTCTTTAGAATTGTACTATTGTTGTAACATACCTGTGTATGTGAATTATGTTATATCAATTGTTGCTCGCGAAGTTACCAACTGAGCGAATGCCTTTCAGTTATAAGCACATCAACAAGTGTTAAAGACTGAAAGATGACGAGCATACGTTGACACGGCAGCACCAGTTAGATTTGTGTATAGTGCATTCTAGGGTTGTTGATAGAAATGAAGAACACCTTACGACTTCCGAATATTTCGAATTCAGGACAGAGAATTAGAAAGAACTGTAGATTAGATTCTATTTCAGCTCAGCATAGATCAAACACCTTTTCCACGGAACTTACACTGACTCTTATTTTCATGTTAACCATATGCGGAAAACCATAATACCCACGAGGAGATAGTGGAATGGGAATAGAATTCCATCAGTTACCTGGAGATGACAGATAGAAGGGAATCGTAGATGGACGTAAACCAACGCGTCGACGGTTCACCTCAAGACACAGAAGATTAACAGTGTTGTGTTTCTTTTGTGAACAGTGTTTAAATTCATTAAAAAAATCCATATTGTAAATATTTTTTTAATTTTCCATTGTAATTCAATTAATTATCTTTGCAAATGAGAAATACGAGGATGGTAAATCTACCCCGAGGTTTTCCTTGGTTTTCCTTTGTGGGGCTTGGCCGAATGGCTAGATTATCCGTTTGAGACATCCCAAGGCGAGTGACAGAAGCTTTGAGTGATGATGAAAAAGGTTTCTGATCACATCTCATGCCATCCTCGACAAATGAATAAAAGCAAGCATGTAAGCTATGCATATAAGCTGCATCAGGAATTCAGCACAGGCTTTGTCAGCAGTATATGCACCCAAATCTATAATTTACGTTTAGATAGTCATTCACTAATACCAAAATATCATAAGAAATACAGTGGACATTAATACTATAGTGGACTATAATACAGCGTCATAAAGAATCTCCGATATAGTGTTGTGTGAACGCTCGTGTTTGTTTTTGCCCAAAAACGTTCGTCCACAAGAGGGGCATATATGATGTATCATGCAGCGTAACTTGCTGTGACAGTGCGAGAGAGAGACAAAGATATTGTTTATTACTCTGTGGCGGTCAGCGCTCACATAATTATTCTTAGGATATAGAGTTTTTTTGTTCTTGTTAAGAGTAAATTTTAGGGGAGGAGAGCCATTCTTGTGATGTAAAAAATCGACGCCATTGAGAGTTTTTGATTCACATTGTAAAATATAAGTGCATATGGAAGGAAATCAGTTAATAGAACAATAAAATATTGTTCATTTCAAGAAGGTATGTCTTATTATACACCCAGCGATATACTGCTATTGTGATTTACTAATAAACAACAGCTGAGAACAGTTCCGACGGGAGCGTTCAGTTCTAGTGAAATAGTTCGATGGTTTCTTCGGAAAAGAAGTCACTTCATGGATCATTCAAATCCACAATAGTAACTGGACATTTCTCAGAACTGAAAGCAATCTGATTGCTATGCAACAGAGCCCCGAAGAATATTTCTCCGTACTTTGGTTACCACTTTCAGCTCAACACGGTATCTGCAGCATCTGGAGCAGATTTCTACAACAGCGGAAGAGTGTAATCGCTATCAGTTTCACACACCGCCCTGTGTACGCTGTATGTATTTACCCTCAACAGTGAACATACAGTTACACACATAGAAAGACAATACTAGGTGGTGTGGGGAAACATTTCAGTATAAAGGCCCTGTAGAGCTAAACAGTAATTAGCCTAGTAATAAAGGGAGTCTTTATAGCACCAAAGATGAATGAGAGTTGTAGCTTATCGCATCCCAGACCGTAAGGTGCAGGTAGAATCTGCTTTCATCACTAAAGACCATAGCGCGCCATCCCATCATCCCATTTTCTAAGTGATCTTCTGATGATACTAGATGAGCCATGCACATCGATGCTGTGGCGTAATGGAAGATGGGCTAGAGGTGTGCATGCCCGTAGTATAATTGCTAATAAATGGTATGTAACACTTGTTGACACGTCTGGGCCCACAAGCCTTCTTTTCTAGGCTATAGTAGCTATACGATCTGTCACTGCTGCCCTTACAATACGACGATCTTGGCGGGTGTCTGTGCTGCGTGGACGTCCACAACCTCGTCTATGGATGTGGGAATGTTCGCGTGACAACTGATACCACGATCGTTGGACAACTGACTCAGCAGGTCCATCTTGTGTGACAATTCTCCAAAAGGACCATCCCGCCACTCGGGAAGCCACAATTTGACGCCTTTCAAACTCGCTCAGTTGGTTGTAGGAGGCACGATAGCGTCTAGTTGGCACGGTTACCTGCTTGCTTCACAAGTTTGCACCACACTGAGCCCTTGGCTGTCAGCATTTCCTCTTAAAGGGCAGACACAGATGGCACTCTGGTAGCTATGCCACTAAGCTACCTGTTGGCGGAAGAAGTTGAAACCGTTATCAGTATATCTACTATCCCCCAGGTGGCATACACCAACATCGCTTCAAAATAGACGTAGTCTTTCCTGGTGTACCAGTTTTTTTTCCAGCAGTCCATAAGCAGATACGGAAGAGTTGTGTAAGTAGGCTGTTTTAGGTTTTTATGTTGCTAACGCCACGTAGTGCTCTGTATGAAAATCGCTGACTGCGCTGTGTGCAGTCTGTGGCTGGTTGGACTCATTGTTGGAATATTCGCTTGTGTAGTGTTGGGCAGTTGGATGTGAACAGCGCGTAGCGTTGTGCAGTTGGAGGTGAGCCGCCAGAATTCGTGGATGTGGAGAGAGAGATGCCAGAGTTTTGAGCGGACGATCTGGACGTGTGTCCGTCAGAAAAGTGGAAATTTGTTTAATTGGATGTCACAAAATATTATATATATAATGATTTTTGAACGCTAGTAAGGTTAATACATCGTTTGTTCTCTATCAAAATCTTTCATTTGCTAACTATGCCTATCAGTAGTTAGTGCCTTCAGTAGTTAGAATCTTTTATTTAGCGGGCAGTATTGGCGCTCGCTGTATTGCAGTAGTTGGAATAACGAAGGTTTCTGTGAGGTAAGTACTTCATGAAAGGTATAAGTTATTGTTAGTCAGGGCCATTCTTTTGTAGGGATTATTGAAAGTCACCTTGCGTTGCGCTATATATATATATATATATATATATATATATATATATATATATATTGTGTCATATGTGTCAGTTTAGTGATGATCAGAATAAGTAAAGAGAGAACTGTCTGAGTACGTTCAGTTTTACTCAGCCGCCTTTGTACCAAATCACGTAGAAGTTTACCAGCACAGTAATTTTAAATTTTTCAAAGGGGATGTTTAAGTTGTAAAGTCGTATTGATTAGCAGGTCGCAATTTCATTAGCCGTACGATGTATTTATGGCGAAGCGTTTAAGATTTTCATCTTATTTTGTTGGAGTTTACCTCAAGAAATTGTTTAGTGTTCCGTTCAAGCTGTCACTTTTGGTTTTTGTAGCAAAGGCTCACCTTATCCGATGGTCGTCTGGTAATACAGGAAGCAGTCTTTTCTCCACCAAGTGAAAGAGCTAGTGTTTCCACAGATGGAGACGGAAGGCAGACGAGCAGGTTGCAATGTGAGAGGGTTCGCAGCTGCGACAACCCAGCTGAGCGGCTTACGGCGCTGAAGCAACAAACACTGCCCACCCCTGCTTGCTTCCAGTTCTCAGGTGGGGAGTGCACCTCGGGGAAACAACAACAGAGAAACAAAGCCGGAGTTGGTTCTCCTGTTTCGAATCACACCAACATCGTTATTCCGTCTCAGATAATGGTGTGCGATGGAGAGTGTATACGAGGGAAAGTCAAAAAATAAAGGTTTTTTTTTTTAAAAAAAAAATGCTTTTTATTAGGAAGCAAGATTGCAAGTAACATCAATTCTTCTCATATTCTCCCTCAAACTCTATGCGCTTGGTCCATCTCCTGGAAAAATTCCTGATTTCGCTGAAACTTTGTGGCGTGAAGCGCATCCAATTTTGCACCGCTTTCACAGCCTCGTGATTCGTAGAAAACTTTGATTCAAGCAGGTGTTCCTACAACGAACTGAAAAATGAAAATCACATGGTGTTATACTTCGTTCATCATTAGATTAAAAGTAATGCAAACAGACACAAAAGCGATGACTGGTCAGCAGTCGTAGTACACGAACATTGGTGTTGTTCCATTCTTGGAAGTATGTCCAACTTATGTGTTAGATATCTCATTACTGTGTTGCTGTAAATGAAACTTTAAGCTACACGAATGTATTAACAGCCATCAACGTTTTTCTTAATCACACTTTAGCTATGAAGTTTTAATTTCAAAAATTGTGTGCAATCGTATTCTCTCTAAAGGCTAGTCCTGTTTCGATTGTCGGCTGTTAATATGTAGCGTAAAAATGGCGGACGCTGCTTCCGGCTCCGTAGTGAAACAAGCACATGGAACATAGTTAAAACTGGGGAGAAACAGATTGTTATCAAAGTTTTTCGTAAGTTCTTAGAGAAAATGGGCTACGAAGTTGTTCTAACACCTTTATTTATCAAAATTAAGGGGATTTTGTTAATGAGAATGGCAAGTGGGTCTTCTGTGGATCACTGGATTGAATCTACCAGTGACTTTTTTTTCGTTTAGTTCGAAACCTACCTCATTTAAATGTACAGTTCATCAAAAATATTCTAATTCACAAATATATATTTATCGTTTTTAAAAAAATGCATTTCTTCTTGTTTCTAATTACATGTCGCATGCAAAATTTATATTTTCATTCTAAATGTGAATTCTTAACTATCGATATTTCATTAAAGATTGTTAGTAAAGGTTATTTAAAGTAAGAAAATATTACCAATTAAATTCTTAGGAGACAAATGAAAAATCAAAAACTTTTTATTTGGGCTATGCCCATTGTTATGTACCCCAGATGCCGTCCCACAAGGGCCAGAGTGACAAGCGTCGCAGAAATATGGATTCCAACACACCGTACAAATGCAGACTTTTTAAACTTGCTACTGTAAAATAAACACTTAAATGCATCTGAATACTATTACTAATAACTGTAATAGCGTAAATAGTAAGAAAATACGTCCTTACATAAAGTCGGACAGAATAAGAAAGAAAATATTCAGCTGCTACGCGTGGCTCAGTTATTTTTTAAACTGAATAACGAAAATACATCAAGGATTATAGATAGACAGTGATACACGACGCAACTGGATCTTTGGCTTAGCATATAAAATTAATTTACTACAGCATCTACGAACACGGCGCACTGCTTTGTCGCCTATTTGGTTCACATATTTCATTCAAATTGAACGGCTTATAATGACAGCAGCACGTGAACGGGAAACGGGCTTCATTCGTATCTATAACACTCGTTGCAGTTTTTGGAAGGACACAAGGTTAGGATTTAATGCCCTATCTCGTCAAAATCCTACCAATTAACCGAACCCTACCACCTGTTTAACCTACAACTGAGCCTATGTGATGATTCCATTTCATATCCTTTTAAATTGTTACACCCATGTGTTTGTATGAGTTTAGAGACTGCAGATCTGAATCATTGACATTGTGGTCATAGGATATTGTGTTTCTGCGTTTTGTGAAATGGACGATTTTACACTTATGTACATTTAAAGTAAGTCTGCAGCTTTCTTCAGAGAGCACTTCGTTATATATAAATGTATCACCTGTAAAACTGTCAGTTAACTGTTAAGATTCTTTGCCAGGTCACTGATATACAACATGAACAGCTAGGCTCCCAATACACTTCGCTGGGACGCACCTGAAGTTAGTCTACATCTTTTTAAGAAGAGAAATAATCAGTCGTCGGCCTCACAAATTTTATTAAATTAAATTCTTAGCTAATTTCGGCAAATTAATTTGCCATCCTCAGAATATCGTACAATCAAGCTTATACCGGAAAGCAAACTCTGGACTATAGAGCCCTTCATTAAAATTTTACATAGTACTGTCAAACGGTTAAAAGGTAACCTAAAAATGCGAAGATATGGTGATCAGAAAAACTTCGCATCATAAGTAAAACATTAAAAAACCACGAGACATATGATGATTAGTACCAGCAGACTGATTTCCAATGTAAGCTTATTTGTATGATCTTCTGAGGATGGCAAATTAATTTGCCAAAACTAGTCAAGAAGTTAATTAAAATTTGTGCAGCTGACGATTGATTATTTCTATTCTTAAAATATGCTCCACAATTGCTGATTGACAGCCATGAATAAAATTTTATACTCTATATTTGTCAATGATTCTTCATCCAACATTGTAAGTCCCCCCTACGAAGAAATCCCCAACCCAGTCACAAATTTTGTTTGATGTGCGATCGTAATAACGTGATCGCTTTCATCCATGGCATTATGGATGTCATTTGAGAAAAGCACAAGTTGGGTTTCGCATGATCGATTCTTGTGGCATCATTGCTGGTTGACATGGAGGAGGTCATCCTGTTGGATACTTCATTACGAGAGACTGTGTTGTAGGATTTCACAAAAGATGGACATCAATGAGACGATAGTTTTGTGGCTCATCTCTGCTACCCTTCTCACAAATAAGTCCAGGTTCCTATCCTGGCAGTGTCGCCAAGTGTAACGTTCTTTTAAAAGATATTAAATGTTTTAAGATTACGTTGTATGAATGTCTGAACTGTGGACTGTATACAACACTCGGAATGTAGTGTAGCTTGTTGTAACTGCAAGTGGTGTGCTTATTCTGTGTTAGTGTTAGCTAAACTTTACACTAATTGGTCAGGAATTGTAACTCCCAGTACCGATAAAGAAATGCAGTCACTGAAAAATACATTCAGCCCCTTAGGCACTGAATCATCTGGCCCTGTTCAAAAGTGGTAACTTTGGTCCCTGTGCACATAACATCTAAATTGAACTGTCTTACCTTTACAGCAACAACGAAGAAACGCGATATATTCTGGTGTCTCATAAAATACAAGCTCAGCAGTGTGCAATGTTGGTCATAATAATTGAAATGCACATGAAATTGTTTTGGTTGATAAACGAGAACATTTAACAAATTTCCAACTTCTTTCAAAAATATTTGACCTGGACAGGGAGGCGGTTATGAGTGTGTTGAATAACTAACACTGACTTTTTTTTTTTTTTTTTACAAAGTTATAATGCGAGTTAAGTTTGTCTTTTCAAAAACGTCTGACAATTGAGGTTACATTACTCACAATTGATTCAGAAACAATGAGATTTAAACAGCAAGTATTATCTAACCTCACTAATCCCACATAAATGCAAATCATCAGATTACACATAGCTCTGTTAACAAATTTGAAACATTACAGAAGCGAAATATACAACTAGACGTTTTAACAAAACGGTTTATGTACAAACTGGGGTTACTCAACAATTCCAAATTATCTGGCGACTAATCCATACTAACGCACTGGCAAAAATAAAAATCATAATTATTTAACATCTTTACCTTGCTTGCATGAAGACTTATGCTTCCAAAGTCAACAACATTGATATACCTACGTTAATATAACACTTGGTGGTTTCACAAAGCACTCCACAAAAACTGCCCACTCCATCGTCTTTCCCTCACAGACAGCTACCTACAACTGTGCACCGAACGCTCGCTTACTCCAACTATAATCTCAGACCAGAAGCAGTATCTCTTGTTCTGCTGTCTTACACAATCAGCGATATAAAGCCTATCAAAGACATACATCTTTCACAAAATCAAATTCAGGTGCTATACACAAATGTGCCCCAGTAGACTCCTTTCAGACTGTGTTGTAGGATTTCACTAAAGATGGTCATCATGAGCTGATAGTTTTGTGGATCACCTCTGCTACCCTTCTCACAAATAAGTATGAGCTTTTATTTCTTACAGCTACTAGCAACGTTTTTTGTTCGAGCGATCTTCAATTCAAATTGGATTTAACTCATCTGGAAATTCTGTGTAGAGTGTTACAGGGACTCCATCGGATCCTGAAGCATTGTTTACACTACTGGTCATTAAAATTGCTACACCACGAAGATGACGTGCTACAGACGCGCAAAATTTAACCGACAGGAAGAAGGTGCTGTGATATGCAAATGATTAGCTTTTCAGAGCATTCATACAAGGTTGGCGACGGTGGCGACATCTACAAAGTGCTGACATGAGGAAAGTTTCCAACCGATTTCTCATACACAAACAGCAGTTAACCGACTTTGCCTGGTGAAACGTTGTTGTGACGCCTCGTGTAAGGAGGAGAAATGCGTACCATCACGTTTCCGACTTTGATAAAGGTCGGATTGTAGCCTATCGCGATTGCGGTTTATCGTATCGCGACATTGCTGCTCGCTTTGGTCGAAATCCAATGACTGTTAGCAGAATATGGAATCGGTGGGTTCGGGAGGGTAATACGAAACGCCGTGCTGGATCCCAACGGCCTCGTGTCACTAGCAGTCGAGACGACAGGAATCTTATCCGCATGGCTGTAACGGATCGTGCAGCCACCACTCGATCCCTGAGTCAACAGATGGGAACATTTGCAGGACAACAACCATTTGCACGAACAGTTAGACGACATTTGCAGTAGCGTGGACTATCTGCTCGGAGACCACGGCTGCGGTTACCCTTGACGCTGCATCACAGACAGGAGCGCCTGCGATGGTGTACTCAACGACGAACCTGGGTGCACGAATGGCAAAACGTCATTTTTTCGGACGAATCCAGGTTCTGTTTACAGCATCGTGATGGTCGCATCCATGTTGGGCGACATCGCGGTGAACGCACATTGGAAGCGTGTATTCGTATTCGTATGGGGTGCCATTGGTTACACGTCTCGGTCACCTCTTGTTCGCTTTGACGGCACTTTGAACAGTGGATGTTACATTTCAGATGTGTTACGACCCGTGGCTCTACCCTTCACTCGATCCCTGCGGAGCCCTACAGCAGGCCGGAGTGGCTGTGCGGTTCTAGGCGCTACAGTCTGGAGCCGAGCGACCGCTACGGTCGCAGGTTCGAATCTTGCCTCGGGCATGGATGTGTATGATGTCCGTAGGTTAGTTAGGTTTAATTAGTTCTAAGTTCTAGGTGACTGATGACCTCAGAATTTAAGTCGCATAGTGCTCAGAGCCATTTGAATAATTTTTGAAACCCTACATTTTAGCAGCATAATGCACGACCGCATGTTGCAGGTCCTTTACGGGCCTTTCTGGATACAGAAAATGTTCGACTGCTGGTCTGGCCAGCACATTCTCCAGGTATCTCACCAATTGAAAACGTTTGCTCAACGGTGGTCGAGCAACTGGCTCGTCACAATACGCCAATCACTACTGTTGATGAACTGTGGTATTGTGTTGAAGAAGCATGGGCAGCTGTACCTGTACACGCCATCCAAGCTCTGTCTGACTCAATGCCCAGACGTATCAAGGCCGTTATTACGGCCAGAGGTGGTTGTTCTGGGTACTGATTTCTCAGGATCTACGCACCCAAATTGCGTGAAAATGTAATCACATGTCAGTTCTAGTATAATATATTTGTCCAATGAATACCCGTTTATCATCTGCATTTCTTCTTGGTGTAGCAATTTTAATGGCCAGTAGTGTATTTTTAACTATTTTAGCTACTCCTCAACACCTCTGACACTACTATTTGCAGAAGTTGGACACAAATATGGAAACATCAAGAGAAATGCATGTCTGAACATAAATGCTGATATTAACCAAGCCAAGAGAGCCGCGATTGTATTTGACCACAGATGGCACGCGTTATCCTCATATCGTGGTCATCGTTGTCAGAACTGTGTTCGAGTAGTTGTGAGCGCATTAGGTCGGAGCTAAGTGAATTCGAATGTGGGCGAATTATTGGTGCTCGTACTGTGGGTGCTCTCATAATCAAGGTAGCCGAAGCATCTAGTGTTTCAATACGCACCGCATCGAATTTTTGTACGCATTCAGAGAAAGCAGAGAAGCGTGTTCGCTAAGCCGCAAAGCGGACGAAAGTGTGTGTTGAATGATCGTGACGGACTGTCATTGAGGAGAATTGTGAGGAAAAATAAGGGACAGCAATTGAAAAGTAACTCCAGAACATAATGTCACACTTGCGAACCCTGTGAGCACGTAACTTCACGAAGGAAGCTCCGTAAGCAGGGAATTTCAGGGAGAGCTGGAACTGCAAAAACAGTCATGACTGATGGGAATGCGCGTAAAAGGAAAACGTGGTGCCGAAGCCATAAAAACTGGACTATGGTCCAATGGAAGAAAGTCATTTGGTCGGATGAGCGTTGTTGCACACTACTTCCAAATTCTGGTCGAGTTTACGTTCCAGGACGAAACGTGTCGAGGGTTGCATGATTTGGGCAGAGATATGGTATTCCATGGGCTCCATGGTCACTCTGAATATCGCATTATCGCCTTTTTGGGTGACCAGGTCCATCCCATAGTACAATGTTTGTTCCCCAATGGTAATGCTGCCTACGAAGAACACTGAGCCCCTGTTCACACAGGCGTAACCGTCCACAACCGGTTTTGTGAGAGAGAGGATGAATTTTCGCCTTTCCTCCGGCCATCACAGTTTCCAGAGCTCAATATTACTGAGCCTTTGTGGTTTACTTTGAAGAAAAGGATGCATTGTGGCTGTCCACCTCCATCATCCTTACCTGAACTTGCCACTGTTGTACAGGAACAATGGTATAGGATTCCCTTGAAACCAAGACAAAGATTATATTAAAATAAAACAGTCATGGTTGCAAAGTTTTCTTTTATAAAAATGAGAAGGTAGAAATGACTTTGCAGCCGTGACTCTTTTGCACGCAGCCAAAAAGAATTTGCATTACCTCAGGTCCGAGAGTTCCGGAACCCGTACAGGGAACTAAAACAGAGATCAACACAAACATTATTGCCGCCCCTATTATTGCTCATGAAAAACGCACATTGCATGTTGTATCACCATACAGCGGGACCTCGAGAGCTGGTGGTCCAGATTGCTGTACACACCGGTTCCTCTAATACCCAGTAGCACGTCGTCTTGCATTGATGCATGCCTGTCTTCATCGCGGCATACTACCCACAAGTTTATCAAGGCACTGTTGGTCCAGATTGTCCCACTCCTCAACGGCGATTCGGCGTAGATCCCTTAGAGTGATTGGTGGGTCACGTCGACCATAAACAGCCCTTTTCAATCTATCCCAGGCATGTTCGATAGAGTTCATGTCTGGAGAATGTGCTGGCCACTCTAGTCGAGCGATGTGCACGATGGGGGCGCGAATTGTCGTCCATGAAGACGAATGCCTGGCCAGTATGCTACCGGTATGGTTGCACTATCGCTCGGAGGATGGCACTCACGCATCGTACAGTCGTTACGGCGCCTTCCGTGACCACCAGCGGCGTACGTCGGCCCAATATGATGCCAGCCCAAAACAGCAGGGAACCTCCACCTTGCTGCACTCGCTGGCCAGTGTGTCTAAGGCGTTCTGCCTGACCGGGCTGCCTCCAAACACGTCACCGACGATTGTCTGGTTGAAGGCATGTGCGACAGTCTTTGGTGAAGAGAACGTGACGCCAATCCTGAGCGGTGCATTCGGCATGTTGTTGGGCCCATCTGTACTGAACTGCATAGTGTCGTGGTTGCAAAGATGGACCTCGGCATGGACGTCAGGCGCGAAGTTGCAGATTATGCTGCCTACTGTGCACAGTTTGAGTCGTAACACGACGTTCTGTAGATGCACGAAAAGCATTATTCAACAAGGTGTCGTTGCTGTCAGGTTTCCTTCGAGCCATAATCCGTAAGTAGCGGTCATCCACTGCAGTAGTAGCCCTTGGGCGGCCTGAGCGAGGCATACAATCGTCAGTTCTCTGTAACTCCTCCATGTCCGGACAACATCGCTTTGGTTCACTCTGAGACGCCTGAACACTTTTCTTGAGGACCCTTCCTGGCACAAAGTAACAATGCGGACGTGTTCGAACCGCGGTATTGAGGATCTAGGCATTGTATTGTATGTTAAGCGGGGACCTAGAAACGACGGAGGGGCTTCGTCCCCTCCGCAGCCGCAATGGTCCACAACCCCACGACGACTACCGCATTCCACTTCACCCCTCACCGAACCCAGGATTGTTGTGCGGTTCGGCTCCCGGTGGACCCCCAGGGAACGTCTCGCACCAGACGAGTGTAACCTCTATGTCTGCGTGGTAGAGCAATGGTGATGTCCGCGTACGTGGAGAACTTGTTTGCGCAGCAATCGCCAACATAGTGTAACTGAGGCGGAATAAGGAGTACCAGCCCGCATTCGCCAAGGCAGATGGAAAACCGCCTAAAAACCATCCACAGACTCGTCGGTTCACCGGACCTCGACACAAATCCGCCGGGCGGATTCGTGCCGGGAACCAGGCGCTCCTTCCCGGCCGGAAAGCCGTGCATTTGACCGCACGGCCAACGGGCGGGCGCATCTAGGTACGGTTGAACTACAGATAACACGAGCCGTTCATCTCCTTCCTGGTGGAATGACTGGAACTGATCGGCTGTCGGACCGCCTCCGTCTAATAGGCGCTGCTCATGCATGGTTGTTTACATCTTTCGGCTTGTTTAGTGACATCTCTGAATAGTGCAAGGGACTGTGTCTGTGATACAATACCCAGAGTCAACGTCTATCTTCAGGTTTTCTGATGTATGTATTTTAATATAACAATTAAAACGAGTTGCTGTCTCAATCCGCCAACGATGCAGTGGTATGAATACATACAGGGACTGTATTTATCCACTCTGAGACAACTGGAAGCTGTTGTAAATGCTAACGGGTTTATTACATCTACATCTACATTTATACTCCGCAAGCCACCCAACGGTGCATGGCGGAGGGCACCCTACGTGCCACTGTCGTTACCTCCCTTTCCTGTTCCAGTCGCGTATGGTTCGCTGTGCGCGCTCTTATCTCTCTAATTTTACATTCGTGATCTCCTCGGGAGGTATAAGTAGGGGGAAGCAATATATTCGATACCTCATCCAGAAACGCACCCTCTCGGAACCTGGACAGCAAGCAACACCGCGATGCAGAGCGCCTCTCTTGCAGAGTGTGCCACTTGAGTTTGCTAAACAGCTCCGTAACGCTATCACGCTTACCAAATAACCCTGTGACGAAACGCGCTGCTCTTCTTTGGATCTTCTTTATCTCCTCTGTCAACCCGACATGGTACGGATCCCACACTGATGAGCAATACTCAAGTATAGGTCGAACGAGTGTTTTGTAAGCCACCTCCTTTGTTGATGGACTACATTTTCTAAGGACTCTCCCAATGACTCTCAACCTGGTACCCGCCTTACCAACAATTAATTTTATATGATCATACCACTTCAAATCGTTCCGCACGCATACTCCCAGATATTTTACAGAAGTAACTGCCACCAGTGTTTGTCCGCTATCATATAATCATATAATAAAGGATCCTTCTTTCTATGTATTCGCAATACATTACATTTGTCTATGTTAAGGGTCAGTTGCCACTCCTTGCACCAAGAGCCTATGCGCCGCAGATCTTCCTGCATTTCGCTGCAATTTTCTAATGCTGCAACTTCTCTGTATACTACAGCATCGTCCGCGAAAAGCCGCATGAAACTTCCGACGCTATCTACTAGGTCATTTATATATATTGTGAAAAGCAATGGTCCCATAACACTCCCCTGTGGCACGCCAGAGGTTACTTTATGTCTGTAGACGTCTCTCCATTGAGAACAACATACTGTGTTCTGTTTGCTAAAAACTCTTCAATCCAGCCACACAGCTGGTCTGATATTCCGTAGGCTCTTACTTTGTTTATCAGGCGACAGTGCGGAACTGTGTCGAACGCCTTCCGGAAGTCAAGGAAAATGGCATCTACCTGGGAGCCTGTATGTAATATTTTCTGGGTCTCATGAACAAATAAAGCGAGTTGGGTCTCACACGATCGCTGTTTCCGGAATCCATGTTGATTCCTACAGAGTAGATTCTGGGTTTCCAGAAACGACATGATACGCGAGCAAAAAACATGTTCTAAAATTCTACAACAGATCGACGTCAGAGATATAGGTCTATAGTTTTGCGCTTCTGATCGACGGCCCTTCTTGAAGACTGGGACTACCTGTGCTCTTTTCCAATCATTTGGAACCTTCCGTTCCTCTAGAGACTTGCGGCACACGGCTGTTAGAAGGGGGGCAAGTTCTTGCGCGTACTCTGTATAGAATCGAATTGGTATCCCGTCAGGTCCAGTGGACTCTCCTCCTCTGTTGAGTGATTTCATTTGCTTTTCTATTCCTTGGACACTTATTTCGATTTCAGCCATTTTTTTGTTCGTGCGAGGATTTAGAGAAGGAACTGCAGCGCGGTCTTCCTCTGTGAAACAGCTTTGGAAAAAGGTGTTTAGTATTTCAGCTTTACGCGCGTCATCTTCTGTTTCAATGCCTTCATCATCCCGGAGTGTCTGGATATGCTGTTTCGAGCCACTTACTGATTTAACGTAAGACCAGAACTTCCTAGGATTTTCTGTCAAGTCGGTACACCGTATTAGACATTGTAACTGTACTTGTTGTGTGTGTATATTTTGTCCTCTGCCTGTATATCACTCGTTTCTGGTGCAGGGAATTAATTCCTAAAGTACTTCTGCGTCATCATTTGTAAAGGAACATTTGAAGCAGGCTGTAAACCGTGGAATCTATTGAGAATTTGTACGTTTGGAGTATTGTTTTAATCGTGTTAATTGCAGTGGGGAGACAGTGCCAAACAGAGCTCACCACTGAAAAGTCTCCCGACTCTTGTTCGCTGAGGTTATTCCAGGACCAGTCCTGAGGACGAGGCGCGCCGCGGCCGTTTCGCCTCCGACGCCCTCACGCGGCACAGTAAAGCAATAGGCCCGTCCGAGAGGCGCCTCCCCGCAGCGAAACAAAATCCTGTTAGGCGCCCGCCTCACCCCTGAATTTAAATGAACACGGCGGCGTCCGTGTGGACCACGCGCTTTTCAAATTAAAACGTGTAGCCCCACTACAAGTATTTTTCTTCCCGCTCACCTTTTTTCCATCTTTTTATTTTGCATAGCGCTGACCCAGTACGTGTTTGGAAGCTGGAGCCAAGTACAGAACGCAGGCCCCTTTTTTATATAGTCCTGTCCCTGCTTTTAGAAGAAAATGTGAGCCAATTTATTAATTACAACACTTCGTGTTGTAATGTTGATGCTTTAAGTTGTTCTGAAAGCGGTGCTGATATTCAAGATAATAAAAGCGGGTTAAAAGCTGTGAGCCATCTGGGGAAGTTATCCTTGCATTACTGACCAACTGTTTCACCAGGTATCGAGTCTAGTTTACCAAATTCCCAACCAGACTAACGTTAATCATAATCTTTTAATAGTCATCTTACGACAACCTGTGATAAAAAGAAATAAATCAGTTTATATTTAGACATTTATTTTAAGATTGAACATTGTACCGTTAAAATTTCAGCATATTAAACTTGATTCTTAACTAAACTGGTGCCTTATTTAGGATTGTGAAAATGTGAGTTTGTAATCTTACGGAACACATCAAATATGGAGCCAGGATAGGGAAACTGCATGCAGCACTGCATTCATAAAATAACACACAGAGAACGTTGAAACATATGCAAGGCAAATTAACCACAACCAACCAATTCAATTTTCACACAAAGAAGTTACAGTCGTAGTGTAATCCTGTCCATCATGAAATTACCACACACTGGTATACTACATTCATACTAATTGTCTTTGAAATCTTCCCGAAAAGAATAGCTGAGGGCTACTTTGATGATTACACCACATGCTTCACGTGGTCAACCTGGTTTACAGAAAGAGTGTAACTCCACAATAATTTTGATAGTTAAAATAAATTTTATCGAAAAGCAATTTACAAAAGAAAAACCTCGAACTGGTTACTATCGTCATACTATTAACCTGACGGGTCAAACAATTATATAAGCACGTGATACTGGTCGCACAAAGTACACCCCACGTGGGTTGAACATGAAGAGACGTTATAATCTCACGCACACTCGCATTTAAGATTGATGATCTTAGTTAGAGTTACGGATCATCAACTCGTGGTTCCACTTTACTCACAAAGTAGTGACAAAGCAAACTACTGGAAGATATTCTAAACTTCACACTCGAATTACACTGCGTTGCAATTTAAGATAACATAAGATATTTTAGATCTAAACCTGAAACAGAGGTGATTAAATTTTCAGTTAGGCTGAACTTCAGAAATCCATTGTTCTATGGACTTAGCAAAGACGCGCTTAGCTGGAGACCTTACCACTTCAGACACTCGCCATGGACCGACTGCCATGGGCCCCTACCGAGGGCGCTTCACAGATACAAACGGAAGTGACCAGAGAGGCAGCTTCCTATACCAACATGACAAGGGACGGACACAACCATACTAAGAATAGAAACCTCTTTGGTTTTATGAAGCGTAGCTACCTATTCCGACATTGGTCCTACTGTTCTCTACAGACAGGCTTGTGTGCTATCATCAAGCATGCTACTAGAAATACATTTGCTCATTCATCCTTTCACACAGAAGGGAAGGGGGATGACAGTATCTTATCGTATACAATATATAAAAGAAAGCGGATGTAGGTTCCGTATGAGATTGTGTGACATGAATTACATATAAACTGTGTTTTAAAGTGTAGTAGTGTGACAGATCGTTCTTGGTTATGTGTAAAAGTAACACGTTTCACTGCTCAGTCTCCTCCCAGATAGTCAGAAACACCACAGTAAATTTAGAAGAGGAATTTATGCCGTAAATGACAACAGATTTAAGAAATTAACATGAAAGGAATCCAACAGAGACCTTTCAGTGTCGCCTCCATTCCTAGAGTCCTTTTATGGTTACAGCAGGAGCGAAGAAACATCACAGAATGTTAACATCCACAGAAAATAACTTTCGTTTCATTCTACCTTAGAATTTGTCGAAATCCGACTTTTCTCTGAATGCCGCCGGTTACGTGTACTCTGTACTGCAGAACTCGAAACGTCATTCTTAACGGCACGGGAACGTCATATGCAAAAGAAGCGTCCAGCAAAACCGAGTCCGCAGGTCGTGGTCTGGTGGCGAGCGTTGCTGCCTCTGGATCACGGGGTCCCGGGTTCGATTCCCGGCCGGGTTGGGGATTTTCTCTGCCCGGGGACTGCGTGTTTGTGTTGTCCTCATCATTTCATCATCATCATTCGTGACAGTGGCTAGATTGGATTTGGTAAAAAAAATTGGACTGTGTAAAAGTTGGGACTTTGTACGGGCGCTGATGACCGCGCAGTTGAGCAACCCACGAACCAAACATCATCATCACCAGCATAACCAAAGGGGCTATACTCGTATTAAGTCTTCAGGCTTTCGTGGCAGTTGTCATTCACGGTAAATAATCTGAGCTCTTAGGGTGCATGATGCTCCTCTTCAAACTTCTGGAATATTCCACAGCCTTCGGTGTTCAGTTACACATTGCAGAGGTGTCAACGTGCTAGTCGAATTACACTGTCGGAAAAAAAAATCGCAACATCAAAAAATAATTAATGTAGAGCAATGAAATTACGGGGGTACATTTGTCTAAGTAAAATATTTAAGCGATTAACATTGCAAGATCACAGCTTAATGTAAGCTCGATGTAAGCCATGGCAAATATGAAATGCCGGTGCATTAATAACTGGTGTAGCTGCTGGGTTGGGTTGGGTTGTTTTGGGGAAGGAGAGACTAATCAGCGAGGTCATCGGTCTCATAGGATTAGGGAAGGATGGGGAAGGAAGTCGGCCGTGCCCTTTCAAAGGAACCATCCCAGCATTTGCCTGGAGCGATTGAGGGAAATCACGGAAAACCTAAATCAAGATGGCCGGACGCGGGATTGAATTGCAGTCCTCCCGTGTGCGGGTCCAGTGTGCTAACCATGGCGGGTGTAACTGCCAGAATGTTGAATGCAAGCGTGCAAACGTGCGTGCATTGTGTTGTATAGGTGCCGGGTGTCAGTTTGTGGGATGGAGTTTTATTCCTGTTCCGCTTCGTCGGTCAACACAGAGACGAATAATGCTCTTGGTGGATGAAGCTCGAGTTGTCGTCGGATGATGCCCACATGTGCTCGATTGGAGACAGAGCTGGTGATCGAGCAGGTCAAGGCAACTTGTTGACACACTGTAGAGCATCTTGGGTTACACCAACCGTGTGTGGGTGATATAAAATTGTTTGGCACATAAGATTTAGGGACCTTTCCGTACATAATGTCCTTAAATTTAAGTAATAGAAGTCTCCTATCTTCCAGCACCAAATTAGCGTCACATAGTAGGCAACCGTCATGAGTAAAATTGCGGTATCGTCCGTTATTCGGCCGGCCGCACATTCAAATAGGTGCGGCGCCAGTTAGGATGCAGCGTTTCCTACAGCCGCCACCAGGACACGACGGCGCTGCCACAAACGATTACGCTGCTGCCACTGATATACAAGCATCCCCTCTCCGGAGCTCCGGCGGCGGGTGTAGTGAAGTTCGAACATTCATGCATTGAGACCTTTTTGTGTGTTTGCCAGATGAATAACATTTACAGACGTTCATAGTGCCAGGGCTCGACATCTTCTGAATGGACGTTGTGCTGAAGAGTGACAGATTTATAAATCTGTTGTATCTGTATATAATTCTACATTCAGATCTACTGTTAGCAACTGACGCTGCAACTATAGTAACAAAGTTACGTACTATATTTGCTATTTGATATTAGATATGGACATCGTGTGTGTGTGTTTTGTATAGCTACTCAAATTTTGCCAAAAGAGAATGGCGACGTAATTCTACCTTCCCATTAAGGGTAAACTCAGGAACAGGTTTAAGGCTCTTCATTATTCCCTCCTCTTCTAAAATGTTAGCAGCAAGCCAAGTAGTTTGTACTCTGAATTAATGTAGCAAACAAGTGTTTTTGTTTTTATTGTTATTATGTTTCGATGTGACATTGTTATTCTGTCAGAGACAGCAAAGGACCTGGAAGAGCAGCTGAACGGAATGGACAGTGTCTTGAAAAAAGGATATAAAATGAACATCAACAAAAGAAAAACGAGGATAATGGAATGCAGTCGAATTAAATCGGATGATGCTGAGGGAATTAGATTAGGAAATGAGACGCTTAAAGTAGTACATGAGTTTTGCTATTTGGAGAGCAAAATAACTGCTGATGGTCGAAGTAGAGAGGATATAAAACGTAGACCGGCAATGACAAGGAAAGCGTTACTGAAGAAGAGAAATTTCTTAACATAGAGTATAGATTTAAGTGTCAGGAAGTCGTTTCTGAAAGTATTTGTATGGAGTGTAGTCATGTATGGAAGTGAAACATGGACGATAAATAATTTAGACAAGAAGAGAACAGAAGCTTTCGAAATGTGGTGCCACAGAAGAATGCTGAAGATTGGATGGATAGATCAGGTAACTACTGAGGAGGTACTGAATATAATTGGGGAGAAGAGGAATTTGTGGCAAAACTTGACTAGAAGAAGGGATCGGTTGGGTTGATAGGACACGTTCTGAGGCATCAAGGGATCATCGATTTAGTATTGGAGGGCAGCGTGGAGGATGAAAATAGTAGAGGGAGACCAAGAGAGGAATACACTAAACAGATTCAGAAGGATGTAGATTGCAGTAGGTACTGGGAGATGAAGAAACTTGCAAAGGATAGAGCAGCATGCAGAGCTGCATCAAACCAGTCTCTGGACTGAAGACCACAACAAACAACATGTTTCGATGCTGGGAGAAGAATCGCATATGGATCCAGTTTTTTACTGATTATTATTTTTAGGTTTCACGTGAGCAGCAATTTGATTGCCCTTTTTCCGTAATCCCCACCACGAATAAGTTCCGCAGTGTGTGGATGTGAGGGTAACTGGATGCGCACATATAGCAATCAGGGTAGTTTTTCTTACTTCTCTTTGCACAATCTTGGGAACATTCCGTTGAATTATGTTCAAACGTGGCTTGTGTACTGATGTGGTCTAGTACAACGGACGTCCTACATTTTTTAAAATGTTTGCGGCTGATCTGGGAAGGCAACGTGTGAACCTGGTTCAAAACTCGTACGAACCCAGAGCAACAGCCTCCCGCCTTTTCTTAGCTCCCTCCCAATCTGGCAGGCGTCTGGCGCCTTTGGAGCGTTACTGTAAAGATGCTCTGGGCAACGGCGACTAATCGAGGGAATCGAGAGTATTTTCAGAAGACACTGTTCCCGGTGAGGACGTGATGAGTAGATTGTGCTCTTCGTCTAGTGTAAGTTTCAAATTTGGTCGAGCTCCGTTAAACATTTCGTTTTTCGGTGTAAGTAATCATCATGTTCATTTAAATTAACTACCAAAAGAGCAGAATGAAAAGTGATTATTTACTTCAAGGGAATGGTCCAATCCGACACGTCGAAAATACCCTCAAATGTTTCACACAGAAAGAAATGCACTATCAAAATTTTATCTGCTAAGGTCACTGTATGTATTAAAAAAATTAAAGCTACTCAGTTTTGCCGGACGATGAACCGCCTGAACAGCGGTCTGTACAGCCTTTCCTGCTTAACGCTCGATCCGGCGAATAAGCAGACACAGTCGCGGCAAGAGAACGCAGCGCAGTGTAGAGCCAAGTCCAAAGTGCACACACGGGAATTTTAAGCACTTAAACCATACGAAAAACGTCTCAGATCGTTAATATTTTGATTGACTCACAGTAAATATTGACAACTGCATTGTTGCAGAAGTAATTGTTACACAAATGACTGACAGAGAAAACAAAAAAATGGTTCAAATGGGTCTGAGCACTATGGGACTTAATTGCTGTGGTCATCTGTCCTCTAGAACTTAGAACTACTTAAACCTAACTAACCTAAGGACATCACACACATCCATGCCCGAGGAGAAAATAAAATCAAAGCAGTATATGTTACGTTACACATGACTTCCATCAATCGGAACCTTACTTTGTTGAAATGAAATATTTTATAAAAATTGCTGTAATACAGGTCATATGATAATTTTCGAATAATATGTATTTTACTTACAATATAACAGTCCTTATTTATTGGCTGTAGTCGTCACGAATATGCGAAATCTGTACTGGATGACGGGAACGAACTTCTTTCTTACACAGGAAAGAAAAATTAATGCATTCTGGCACTTCTTAGTAATTACTAGTTTTATTCTGACACAACTGGGATGGAGTGAGAAATGATCGTGGCCATTCTGCTGTGTTGTGCTGCGTGCTTGATCAGATTAGTAAAACGCGCTGATACTGACAGTGCACAAATGACTGAAGTTTGGAAATTATATTGTATGACAATTTTCTGAAAAATGCTTTACACTATCGAAAAACTTCTTTATTGAGGCACTGCACCTCACTTTTAGTTCCGGGTGGAATCCGAATTGTATTGGGAGTCCTATCGTTCTCCCCTTAAAGACAAAGGCGTCGTTATGAACAGACCAAGAGCCCAATATAAGCAATGAATTATTTTCTGCAACAGATAAGAAGACTTTTCGGATGTAGTTGTTGTTGTTGTTGTGGTCTTAAGTACTGAGACTGGTTTGATGCAGCTGTCCATGCTACTCTATCCTGTGCAAGCTTCTTCATCTCCCAGTACCTACTGCAACCTACATCCTTCTGAATCTGCTTGGTGTATTCATCTCTTGGTCTCCCTCTACGATTTTTACCCTCCACGCTGCCCTCCAATACTAAATTGGTGATCCCTTGATGCCTCAGAACATGTCCTACCAACCGATTCCTTCTTCTAGTCAAGTTGTGCCACAAACTTCTCTTCTCCCCAATCCTATTCAACACCTCGTCACTAGTTATGTGATCTACCCATCTAATTTTCAGCATTCTTCTGTAGCACCACATTTCGAAAGCTTCTATTCTCTTCTTGTCTAAACTATTTATCGTCCACGTTTCACTTCCATACATGGCTACACTCCATACAAATACTTTCAGAAACGACTTCCTGACATTTAAATCTATACTCGATGTTAACAAATTTCTTTTCTTCAGCAACGCTTTCCTTCCCATTGCCAGTCTACATTTTATATCCTCTCTACTTCGACCATCATCAGTTATTTTGCTCCCCAAATAGCAAAACTCATGTACTACTTTGTCTCATTTCCTAATTTAATACCCTCAACATCACCCGTCTTAATTCGACCACATTCCATTATCCTCGTTTTGCTTTTGTTGATGTTCATCTTATATCCTCCTTTCAAGACACTGTACATTCCGGTCAACTGCTCTTCCAAGTCCTTTGCTGTCTCTGACAGAATTACAATGTCATCGGCGAACCTCAAAGTTTTTATTTCTTCTCCATGGATGTTAATACCTACTCAGGAATTTTCTTTTGTTTCCTTCACTGCTTGCTCAATATACCGATTCAATAACATCGGGGAGAGGCTACGACCCTGTCCCACTCCCTTCCCAATCACTGCTTCCCTTTCATGCCCCTGAACTCTTATAACTGCCATTTGGTTTCTATACAAATTGTAAATAGCCTTTAGCTCCCTATATTTTACCCCTGCCACCTTCAGAATTTGCAAGAGAGTATTCCAGTCAACATTGTCAAAAGCTTTCTCTAAGACTACAAATGCTAGAAACGTAGGTTTGCCTTTCTTTAATGTAGCTTCTAAGATAAGCCGTAGGGTCAGTATTGCCTCACGTGTTCCAATATTTCTACGGGATCCAAACTGATCTTCCCCGAGGTCGGCTTCTACTAGTTTTTCCATTCCTCTGTAAAGAATTCGTGTTAGTATTTAGCAGCCGTGACTTATTAAACTGGTAGTTCACATCTGTCAACACCTGCTTTCTTTGGGATTGGAATTATTATATTCTTCTTGAAGTCTGAGGGTATTCCGCCTGTCTCGTACACCTTGCTCACCAGATGGTAGAGTTTTGTCAGGACTGGCTCTCCCAAGGCCGTCAGTAGTTCCAATGGAATGTTGTCTACTCCCAGGGCTTTGTTTCGACTCGGGTCTTTCATTGCTCTGTCAATCTCTTCACGCAGTGTCATATCTCCCATTTCATCTTCGTCTACATCCTCTTCCAGTTCCATAATATTGTCCTCAAGTACATCGCCCTTGTATACACCCTCTATATACTCCTTCCACCTTTCTGCTTTCCCTTCTTTGCTTAGAACTGGGTTTCCATCTGAGCTCTTGATATTCATACAAGTGGTTCTCTTTTCTCCAAAGGTCTCTTTAATTTTCCTGTAGGCAGTATCTATCTTACCCCTAGTGAGATAAGCCTCTACATCCTTACATTTATCCTCTAGCCATCCCTGCTTAGCCATTTTGCACTTCCTGTCGATCTCAGCTTTGAGACGTTTGTATTCCTTTTTGCCTGCTTCATTTACTGCATTTTTACATTTTCTCCTTTCATCAATTAAATTCAATATTTCTTCTGTTACCCAAGGATTTCTAATAGCCCTCGTCTTTTTACCTACTTGATCCTCTGCTGCCTTCACTACTTCATCCCTCAAAGCTACCCATTCTTCTTCTACTGTATTTCTTTCCCCCATTCCTGCCATTTGTTCCCTTACGCTCTCCCTGAAACTCTCTACAACTTCTGGTTCTTTCAGGTTATCCAGGTCTCATCTCCTTAAATTCCCACCTTTTTGCAGTTTCTTCAGTTTCAATTTACAGTTCATAACCAATAGATTGTGGTCAGAGTCCACATCTGCCCCTGGAAATGTCTTACAATTTAAAACCTGGTTTCTAAATCTCTGTCTTACCATTATATAATCTATCTCACACCTTCTAGTATCTCCAGGATCTTCCGTGTATACAACTTTCTTTAATGTTTCTTGAACCAAGTGTTAGCTACGATTAAGTTATGCTCTGTGCAAAACTTTACCAGGCGGCTTCCTCTTTCATTTCTTACCCCCAATTCCTATTCACCTATTACGTTTCCTTCTCTTCCTTTTCCTACTACCGAATTCCAGTCACCCATGACTATTAGATTTTCGTCTCCCTTCACTATCGGAATAATTTCTTTTATTTCATCATACATTTCTTCAATTTCTTCGTCATCTGCAGAGCTAGTTGGCATATAAACTTGTACTACTGTAGTAAGCGTGGGCTTCGTGTCTATCTTGGCCACAATAATGCGTTCACTATGCTGTTTGTAGTAGCTTACCCGCATTCCTATTTTTTTTATTCATTATTAAACCTACTCCTGCATTACCCCTATTTGACTTTGTACTTATAACCCTGTATTCGCCTGACCAAAAGTCTTGTCCCTCCTGCCACCGAACTTCACTAATTCCCACTATATATAACTTTAACCTATCCATTTCCCTTTTTAAATTTTCTAACCTACCTGCCCGATTAAGGGATCTGACATTCCATGCTCCGATCCGTAGAACGCCAGTTTTGTTTCTCCTGATAACGACATCCTCTTGAGTAGTCCCCGCCCGGAGATCCGAATGGGGGACTATTTTACCTCCGGAATGTTTTACCCAAGAGGACGCCATCATCATTAACCATACAGTAAAGCTGCATGCCCTCGGGAAAAATTACGGCTGTAGTTTCCCCTTGCTTTCAACCGTTCGCAGTACCAGCACAGCATGGCCGTTTTGGTTAGTGTTACAAGGCCAGATCAGTCAATCATCCAAACTGTTGCCCCTGCAACTACTGAAAAGGCTGCTGCCCCTCTTCAGGAACCACACGTTTGTCTGGCCTCTCAACAGATACCCCTCCGTTGTGGTTGCACCTACGGTACGGCTATCTGTGTCGCTGAGGCACGCTAGCCTCCCCACCAACGGCAAGGTCCATCGTTCATGGGGGGATGTAGTATTGAAAATTATTCTCTCCTATTTTTCTAGATTTTGCTACGTCGATTACAAATTTGCCTTGAGGTTCCTGGCGACAGTGGCATTGTTGTATACGAATGTGTCGTAGCATTTTTTGACTGCACAAGCGACTCTGTTTTTCGCTTGCAATGGTATAGTGCGGTTTCCACACAGTTCTTGAACGAAATCTGACTGACTGGCTTCCTACACAGCAATTTAGGCGATAACAAGAAGTTACGAATTTGTCTACAGTACAAAATATTAATATCTCCTGTACAAGTTTACTTGAAGTAAGGTTCGTAATTTTTCGACTTGCTTTTCTGTATAATTCTTTTAATCAGTTTAACACAGTCAAAGAAGCCTAGAAATCAGTAACGTTCGTTTCATTTGCAATTTGTAGGGCCTAGTCTCGTAGATTTCCCTTGGTAACGGTGCACTGACTGTCACTAGCAGTTCTAAATCTTTCGAATAGTTTTTCTTCACACTTTCGTGAATTAAATTTTGGTGCATCTTTCGTACTGCGTCTAAACCTTTCTTCCGTTTATAAAATTCACTTTCAGATTTTACGAAACGAAACCAGCTTTGAAAACAGGTTAACATTAAGCGTTGTCTCCCTCCTTCGTTTAACCAAAAGATTTGCAGTCTTTTCTATGCCACAGAAAAGTATTATTGTGGATGCTTTCTTTCTGTTTGGAAGGAACTACATTTTGTTCTGTACTTTAATTAGCACATCATCGTTCGGACCACAGTTCACAGAATTGTCAGAGTTATTTCCTGTTACTTCGACTCTTTCCACATTTCTAACGAAATGTCAACATCGTTGGAATGAATGTCCAAGAAATTAACTAATAAATAACACACATGCTTGTCTTCAGGAGAAGTAAGTGATTTCGACTGCATACCAGGTGTTTCATATTTTATCTTTGCGAGGATGAAAGTATTAAATGGATGCCACATTATTGGGAATCTCTGGAACCTACGCAAAGACAGATGATATTAGCAAGGATATATGAAGAAAACGCAAAGAAAATTAATTCAGTTTTACTTCCCTTGTTAAAATTTATCGATACTGCAAAAGGAAGTCACAACTGTTGTTGCGGAAATTATATGAGCTGCAGATTAGAGCAAACAGTAACTGTGAATATCTGTGCCATGTTATCTGTTTATCGACGTACGGTCAGTCAAGGACGTGCGCCTGCCATGTATCGCATGCGCTGTTTGCTAGAGCTACAGTAAAGGTGAGTACGATTTTGGCAATTTTCAACCTTTTTCCAAAATACTTGCTTTGTGTCTTAGCATCTAAAATTTTGACATCGTATTTCTTTTGGCGTATTTTACCCGTACAAAAATTTCAGGACAGTTTTCGAAATGTCGGATTGTTAGACTCGCTGCTTCCTTTTTGCATTCTTCGGATCAAATTATTATCCTAACAATCAATAATTTCCTTTCTCTGAGTGAAGTGAATACCTGGATGTATATCCAAATTTGCGTGTGCATTACTTTATCAGTCTTACTATATCTTTGATGTGCTGACTTTACAGTCAGTGACCACACAGTTGTATCCCATTCAATTTCCTGATCAGAATAAATATTCTCAAGTCAGAGAAGATGTTGACAGATTGGGACTTATTGGAGTTGCCAGACCTTTAGCCAGAAGAGTGGACTTGGCTTTTTGTTTGCTTTGAAGCCCATGTGTAATGGTAGTGCATACTGGTGTGCAAATCATGTGCAACCTCCACCTGTAGATTTTAGATCGTGTGATTGTTGTGTGTTGCGATATTCAGAGCTTATTTCATTTCCAAAAGTATCCGTATCCCATCATATTTGACCAAAGATCCCTTCCTGAAGATGACTAAAGAACACTGAGGAAATTCTCTTTTCTCTTAAGGAACCATTTTAATATTATAGTCCGTTGGTATACGATGTGTGAGTCGGAAGGGAAGATCTGTCTCGGTAACAAATGTTTTTTTCATGGAATATAATTCACTCATCGTTCTTCTCACCTTCCGCCTCCCCCCGCCCCAAGTATATTCCACCAGTTTTGCTACATCCCCAGTGAAACCACTAATGAAAAAGCTCTGCCAGCGAAATGAATGACAAATGCTTAACGAAACCCACTTCGCCATGCTGAAGTCTCGATGTTAATTTCCACTACACTTTTCAAATAATTCATTGGGTCAATTACATATGACTGTCATAGAGATTCCACATGACACTGCACGTGGTGTAACTGGGGTGTAGAAAGTCTTTGCCTACTATTAATAAGAATCATGGAAGTTTTTTAAGTCCATCTATCAGGGTGTAACAAAAAGATATGACTAAACTTACAGAAAACTTTGCTGTAATAAAATGTGATATACAGGCACGGTACCGGAAACGCTTTCTTTCAGTTTGAATACCATTTTCTGTTTCTCTTGATAAGCAAATTAATCATGGGAAACACACAGAAACAGAACTTACCAGGATTGCATGAAACGTTTTCTTAAATGTAATGTTCAAAATACCCTCTTGGCTACGTTTGGTTAAAATGTACAGCAAGTTGTAATTGTTAGGTTCACCTACAATGTTTGTTGTTCCAACAGAATGAAGGTAATGTTGACATACGACTCACTTCATTGTGTATGTTGACATGCGACTAACTTCATTGCTTGGCTGACCTACTTCAAGTTTTATCTGTCAGATATGCTGAAGCGGTAGTGTTCTTCTTTGGCACACTAATCTAAAAGGGGACGCAAAATCAGCTAAGTGAGAAACTCCGTGCAATTCGTACGTTTATTTATTTGTACTTCGGATACAAGCCGACTCCGGGATTTCCTAAAACCACGAGAGTCGTATAAATTCACTCCGAAAATTTCGGTACAAAAACCTGACTTAAAATTTAAACCAGTTTTTCGTGCTGATTTTATGGAAACCCGTGCGAGTATCGAGGTACATAATGTATTGGATAAAATGCAGATATTTTTATTGGTGACTGAGGACAGTGTACTGAACAACATTGCAACGGTATTTAATTTTCTTACAGGCTAATAATTATAGTTATTAGAAGCAGTATGTGTTCAGGTTGGTTAGTACCTCCAAGTACATGTGACAAGAGCAAGCCATTAATGCTTATTTTTCCCAGAGCAGCAGGTCAGGAGTTGACATGTGGCTGCGTGGACGCAAAACCGTTAGTCTATACAGACAGGCATAGCCCACTTAGTGGTGCAGTTTCAGCCGTACAGAAAACGTCAAGTCGTAAGGCTTGTGACGTTTTTGTGCGAAGACTGTTCGACGCACAGAAAAAGTAGCCAACAGACTGACGTGCCTACATATGAAGGCCCAACGGTACCGACTGGTCACACTCAGGCATCACTGGATACGGATGCAGCTGACAGTAATGTTACTCAATTTGAAAATCAGGTTAATCTAACAGAACAAGTAAAGAAAAGAGTGCTTGAGGGTGAAGAGGGGAATAGATATGGTTTCCGCTAGTTCACCCGGATAAGGTAAGGCCTATACAAACACTGTCCAATTTTTAATTCGAGTTTCCCGTAACTTACATTTTGGCCACTGTATGTACCTTTTCCTCACAAGCCGCTAACATTATAGTATTTAAATTTGGCCTGCAATTAGTCAGTAAAAAAAAACTGAACTCCGTCTGAACAGGCCACGAAGGCCAAACGGTACAGACTGGCCCGCACTCAGGCATTACTGGATGCGGATATGGAGGTGTCTGTGGTCAGCACTCCGCTCTCCCGGCCGTATGTCAGTTTCCGAGACCCGAGCCGGTACTTCTCAGTCAAGTAGCTCCTCGGTTTGCCTCACAAGGGCGACAGCGCTCGGTAAACCGGATGGTCACCCATCCAAGTGCTAGCCCAGCCCGACAGAGCTTAACTTCGGTGATCTTACGGGAACCGGTGTTAGCACTGGGGCAAGGACGTTTGCACAGTTAGTACAGTGAAATATTCTGTGGAAGGAATTTTCAATTACTGCAATAGAAAGGCATTTAGGTAAGAGAAAAGTCCTAAGATTTGGTATATTTTTATCACACAAATTTGGAGAGCTGTAAAAACTTGGCAAAAGAAGATATCAGTATTCTTTTCTACAGAGATTTGTAATAATCGTATATCGAACTTCGTACCAAAATGCATTAAGTCTGGTCTGAAAGATTTTTCAGAAAAGGAACATTTGTACTCACCTTGTTGAAAAAATTTCAGTTGTTTGTTACTAAAAACGTGCAACTTCAATAAGTATGAAAACGCATGTGTGTATCTATTTAACATTCGTTAACAACTAAACTGTGACAAATCTCATTACATTGTCTTTAAAACTTTGGACGTTATAAGGTTTTCTTTCTTTTTTTTGTTTTGTTCCAAACTATTACAGCTTCGCAAACGTCCCCCATTAAAACCCGGCACATTCGCTCTCCTCTGTACCTCTTACAATGATACAGCACTTGTTTCGCCTCAAGGTGTTGATAATCGCGTCTTTGTTGCCTTAAATGCATTCTCGACCAACATCAGCTAACCACGTCGAATCTCAAAGGTAGCTAACGCTCGCGACTGTTACAGCGCGTATTTAAAGAAAATCTGACTTGCGCCCTCAGAGTGGCTCAATTAGCGCCACTCTTATGCGACTAGTGCGAAATATGAAAAGAAATCATGAGTCAGATGTAGAAACACGTCTACCAACTTTCGTTTATGTTGCATAACTCCTTCTCTGTAAAGCGATTTTTTTTCCATGAGTGTGTGATGTTCAGAGTGACTCAGATGCGGAGCGAGGTTATTGGTCGAGTATTCGCCAGCTTGTATGTCGGTGAACCAGCCATGGGTACGTTGAGGCAGAAGGGTGTCCCATCCTCATGGATCTTCGATAGAGCATTAGCGGTAGATAGTCCAGGCGCACACGCCAGAAGATTCTTGACCACACAGTTCCTAGCGATGAGCGCTTTGAGAAGCTCAGAAGTCCTTTTTATAATTCTCGATGTTGGATAGCGTGGGACCGCCTGGTAAGTATCTTTGTACAGTAGAGTGCTTGTGTTCGTATGGTAGACCCCGTGTTCCATAATTACGGTTGCGTTGCCGTTTGTTAGCAGTAAGAACCACAACGCTATCATCGCTGCGTAGTGAGTACGGCGACTGCGCTCGGCTCTGGTCATATTAGGAGCTTGTAATTTTTCTTCCTTGAGAATATGGCTCGTTTCACTTCGTATTTCATCTTCATTCCCCTCCCCCTCCCCCCACCCCCCATGAACCATGGACCTTGCCGTTGGTGGGGAGGCTCCTGCATCTACATGTACATTTACATGATTACTGTGCAATTCACATTTAAGTGCTTGGCAGAGGGTTCATCGAACCACAATCATACTATCTCCCTACCATTCCACTCCCGAACAGCGCGCGGGAAAAACTAACACCTAAACCTTTCTGTTCGAGCTCTGATTTTTCTTATTTTATTTTGATGATCATTCCTACCAATGTAGGTTGGGCTCAACAAAATATTTTCGCATTTAGAAGAGAAAGTTGGTGACTGAAATTTCGTCAATAGATCTCGCCGCGACGAAAAAACGTCTTTGCTTTAATGACTTCCATCCCAACTCGCGTATAATACACTCCTGGAAATGGAAAAAAGAACACATTGACACCGGTGTGTCAGACCCACCATACTTGCTCCGGACACTGCGAGAGGGCTGTACAAGCAATGATCACACGCACGGCACAGCGGACACACCAGGAACCGCGGTGTTGGCCGTCGAATGGCGCTAGCTGCGCAGCATTTGTGCACCGCCGCAGTCAGTGTCAGCCAGTTTGCCGTGGCATACGGAGCTCCATCGCAGTCTTTAACACTGGTAGCATGCCGCGACAGCGTGGACGTGAACCGTATGCGCAGTTGACGGACTTTGAGCTAGGGCGTATAGTGGACATGCGGGAGGCCGGGTGGACGTACAGCCGAATTGCTCAACACGTGGGGCGTGAGGTCTCCACAGTACATCGATGTTGTCGCCAGTGGTCAGCGGAAGGTGCACGTGCCCGTCGACCTGGGACCGGACCGCAGCGACGCACGGATGCACGCCAAGACCGTAGGATCCTACGCAGTGCCGTAGGGGACCGCACCGCCACTTCCCAGCAAATTAGGGACACTGTTGCTCCTGGGGTATCGGCGAGGACCATTCGCAACCGTCTCCATGAAGCTGGGCTACGGTCCCGCACACCGTTAGGCCGTCTTCCGCTCACGCCCCAACATCGTGCAGCCCGCCTCCAGTGGTGTCGCGACAGGCGTGAATGGAGGGACGAATGGAGACGTGTCGTCTTCAGCGATGAGAGTCGCTTCTGCCTTGGTGCCAATGATGGTCGTATGTGTGTTTGGCGCCGTGCAGGTGAGCGCCACAATCAGGACTGCATACGGCCGAGGCACACAGGGCCAACACCCGGCATCATGGTGTGGGGAGCGATCTCCTACACTGGCCGTACACCACTGGTGATCGTCGAGGGGACACTGAATAGTGCACGGTACATCCAAACCGTCATCGAACCCATCGTTCTACCATTCCTAGACCGGCAAGGGAACTTGCTGATCCAACAGGACAATGCACGTCCGCATGTATCCCGTGCCACCCAACGTGCTCTAGTAGGTGTAAGTCAACTACCCTGGCCATAAAGATTTCCGGATCTGTCCCCAATTGAGCATGTTTGGGACTGGATGAAGCGTCGTCTCACGCGGTCTGCACGTCCAGCACGAACGCTGGTCCAACTGAGGCGCCAGGTGGAAATGGTATGGCAAGCCGTTCCACAGGACTACATCCAGCATCTCTACGATCGTCTCCATCGGAGAATAGTAGCCTGCATTGCTGCGAAAGGTGGATATACACTGTACTAGTGCCGACATTGTGCATGCTCTGTTGCCTGTGTCTATGTGCCTGTGGTTCTGTCAGTGTGATCATGTGATGTATCTGACCCCAGGAATGTGTCAATAAAGTTTCCCCTTCCTGGGACAATGAATTCACCGTGTTCTTATTTCAATTTCCAGGAGTGTATCTGCCACACTCTCTCTCCTATTACGTGATAATACAAAACGAGCTGCTCTTTTTTGCACCCTTTCGATGCCCTCCGTCAATCCCACCTGGTAAGGATCCCACACCGCGCAGCAATATTCTAACAGAGCACGAACGATACCGATAGCCGTACCGTGGGTGCAACCACAACGGAGGGGTATCTGTTGAGAGGCCAGACAAACGTGTGGTTCCTGATTTGGGGCAGCAGCCTTTTCAGCAGTAGCAGGGGCAACAGTCTAGATGATTGACTGATCTGGCCTTGTAACACTAACCAAAACGGCCTTGCTGTGCTGGTACTGCGAACGGCTGAAAGCAAGGGGAAACCACAGCCGTAATTTTTCCGAGGGCATGAAGCTTTAATATATGGTTAAACGATGATGGCGTCCTCTTGGGTAAAATATTCCGGAGGTAAAATGGTCCCCCATTCGGATCTCCGGGCGGTGACTACTTAGGAGGACGTCGTTATCAGGAGAAACAAAACTGGCGTTCGGCGGATCGGAGCGTGGAATGTCAGATCCTTTAATCGGGCAGGCAGGTTAGAAAATTTAAAAAGGGAAACGGATAGGTTAAAGTTAGATATAGTGGGAATAAGTGAAGTTCGGTGCAGGAGGAACACGACTTCTGGTCAGGTGAATACAGGGCTATAAATGCAAAATCAAATAGAGGTAACGCAGGAGTAGCTTTCATAAAGAATAAAAAATAGGAAGCTACTACGAACAGCATAATGACGTCGTGTTCATATGAAGATTATTTTATGCTGTTAACAGAACCTGTATTTTTAGACCTTACCATACGCGAGCTCTCCTTTATTCCCATTATTGGCTTCTGATGTGTTACCACATTACTGTAAACCTTTACAAGGGACAAATTGCGACCATTGGCATTGTTGCGTATTTTAGCGCTATACACGCACTTGGCCCATTCTTTCCTGGGTGTAATTTTTTGCTTATGACTCCTCGTTTCATGAAATGATTATTTACCCAGAGTTCGACCACCTGAAGACGCCCTTCAATACAGGCGAAAAGCGACGCAAAAATAAAACCATATCTACATCTACATCTACATGGATACGCTGCAAATCACATTTAAGTGCCTGGTAGGGCGTTAATCAAACCACCTTAACAATTCTCTATTATTCCAACCTCGTATAGCGCGCGGAAAGGACGAACACCTATATCCTTCCGTGCAAACTCTGATTCCCTTTATTTTGTCATGGTGATCGTTTCTCCCAATGTAGGTCGGCGTCAACAAAATATTTTCGCATTCGGAGGATAAAAGTTGGTGATTGGAATTTCGTGAGAAGATTCCTCCGCAACGAAATACCCCCTTTTTTAATGATGTCCACCCCAAATCCTGTATCGTTTCAGTGACATTCTCTCCTCTATCTCGCGATAATACAAAACGTGCTGCCCTACTTTGAACTTTTTCAATGTACTCTGTCAGTCCTATCTGGTAAGCATCCCACACCGCGTAGCTGTATTCTATATGAGGACGGACAAGGGTAGTGTAGGCAGTCTCATAGTAAGTGTCACGCCAATAAAACGTAGTCTTTTGTTTACCTCCCCCCAACATTTTCTGTGTGTTCCTTCCAATTTAAGCTGTTCGTAATTGTAACTCCTAGGTATTTAGTTGACTTTACGGCCTTTAGATCTGACTGATTTATCGTGTAACCGAAGTTTAACGGATTCCTTTTAGAACTTATGTGGATGACCTCACACTTTTCGTTATTTAGGATCAATTGCCAATTTTCGCACCATGCAGATATCTTTCCTAAATCGTTTTGGAATTTGTTTTAATCTTCTGATGACTTTACTAGTCGATAGATCACAGCGTCATCGGCAAACAACCTAAGACGGCTGCACAGATTGTCTCACCAATCGTTTATATGAATAAGGAACAGCAAAGGGCCTATAACACTACCTTGGGGAACGCCAGAAATCACTTCTGTTTTACTCGACGACTTTCCGTCAGTTACTACGAACTGTGACCTCTCTGATAGGAAATCACGAATCCAGTCACATTACTGATACGACATTTCATAAGCACGCTGTTTCGCTTCAAGCCGCTTGTGTGATACAGTGTCAAAAGCCTTTCGGAAATCCAGAAATACGGAATCCATTTGAAATCCCTCGTCAGTAGCACTCACCACTTCGTGCGAGTAAAGATCTAGTTATGTTTCACAAGAACGATGTTTTCTATATCGGTATTGATTGTTATCGCACCAATGACTGAATTCTCTCTACAACATTACCACCGTTGCTGTACCAGTGCTACAGAGCTAGACATTGGAGTGGAATGATTTTTGAAAAGAAATTTGGGTTCTTTACCGTTCTGTGGCCATATGTCGGAAAAGATAAGCCGCCTGATGAAAAGCACACCAAATCGCTCTTCAGGCCGACGTCAAAATTCTGGCAATTACTGAGACCAGTTAAATATGTGGCAAGTCTCAGTGCACCTGGGGGTCTGTCGACCGTTGTGGCCGAGCGGTTCTAGGCGCTGCTGCTACGGTCGCAGGGTCGAATCCTGCCTCGGGCATGGATGTGTGTGATGTCCTTAGGTTAGTTAGGTTTAAGTAGTTCTAAGTTCTAGGGGACTGATGACCTCAGATGTTAAGTCCCATAGTGCTTAGAGCCATTTGAACCATTTTTGAACCTGGGGTATACAAGATACCTCGGGAGCATAGTCAGTGTTTCGTCGGACCAACAATGTGCACAGTAGAAAACACTGGAGTGAGCGTAAAAGGTTTTATCGCCTACGCTATTCCGAAAAATCCGGTTTAGCATCACTTCATAATGACCACGGAGTGCTTGGTTGAAATCTCATGGTTTTTTAAACGCTTGACATGGCTGGAAGTTTGAGAGCCCCCTTACTGTTGCTTTACGTGGAGTAGATGTTGACTGTATCCACTGGGTAAACGTGTGATGATTTCTTGATAGTGGTCCAAAAACATCCACTGCTCTATTTGAAGCCTTGGCTTTCAAACAAAATGTTCACATACCAAAGGATCGTTACTTTTCAGGACCAACCTAAACGATTCTCTTGGAGCGTTTCAAGAAGAGCCCCTGTGTGACTTGAAGCTTCCAGGTCCTGGCGTCTTGTAACAGCTAACGTCCCCTTACAGTTGTGTCCCTTTGTAGTCTTGGTTTTAAAGAAAATCATTATCTCGACAGTGATTAACAACTAGGTAACAAGTAGCAAAAACTCATCGTTATATGTTTATAATTTCTCTATCATGCGGCTGGTCCCGGCGGAGGTTCGAGTCCTTCCTCGGGCATGGGTGTGTGTGTTTGTCCTTAGGCTAATTTAGGTTAAAGCGTGTAAGCTTAGGGACTGATAACCTTAGCAGTTAAGTCCCATAACATTTCCCATACATTTGAACACTTTTTTCTCTACCACCATACCATTGCACACAAAATAGATATGATAATTTTTCCACTCATTAATTAATGAAGTTTCTGAATTAATTTTTAGCCTCAAGTGCTTCATTTTCTTTAATCTGATTAATTATAAAGTTTTATTGCCATCCCACGGGAGTGAGGAATGGATTGACAGGACACATCTTGAGTTATCAAGGAATTGTTAGTTTAGTAATGAAAGAAATTGGGTGGGAGCGGTAAGAACTATAGAGTGAGACCAAGATTTGAGTACAGTTAGCTCTTTCAGGTGGATGTAGAGTGCAATATTTCTGCAGAAATGATGAGGTTTACATAGAACACAACAAGCGTAGAGACCTGCATAAATCCTGCTACAGCAATAGCAACAACAGTTCTTCATTTTTTCCTAAGTATTTCAAATTTTTCAGTTTCTCAGTGCAACCTAGTACTTGGCTGGTATCGAACAGTCCAACGTGGCTTAAAGACCATTACTATCTAGCACCATTCGCGACTGAGTCCGTGTACGGCCACTGGCGATTTTCAGGTCAGAGAGAGAGAGAGAGAGAGAGAGAGAGAGAGAGAGAGAGAGAGAGAGAGGGGAGGGAGGGAGGGAGGGAGGGAGGAAGAGAGAGAGAGAGAGAGAGAGAGAGAGAGAGAGAGAGATCGTAGATGTTTACAAGAGCCGTTGCACTGCAGCGAACGACCATTCTGCAGAGCCCCGGAAGCTCCGCCGTCGGAGTGGAGAACCTAGTTTCCCTTACAGATGTAAATCCCAGGTCAGATGTTGCGCCCGGCCGCACCCGCTGTTAATTTGGGCCCCGCTACAAAGTACACGAGTCAGCACTTAACTGTAAGCGCCGTGGGACTCGCCCCACGCCAGCGGGCACCGCCGTCTCGGCGCTGGTCCTTCGGCCTCTTGGGAGGACACCTCGGCAGCCCCTCGGATGACCCCTCCACACATCTCCCTTTCTCCTTTATTTCGATTACTGATGCAATGAAATTACCCGTTTCCTGACCACGAAATTACAACACACATCGAAGCTGATGGTCTGAGAGCTAATAGAAATCGGCATTCACCAATGTGTTGTGCCTTGTAATGTTACTTAAATTACGTAACCATTACGGCACCTCACCTCAACCTCTCGATACCAGCAACATTCTACTGCGTTTCTGTAAAATATTTAAGATATTTCTGCGACAACATTCAGATTTGATTTAATTAATGTAGAGGTATTTCGATACATCGATATGTATATATTGCAATGATATTATTCTTATGTGTATTCTTTCTTTTGTCACTATGATCTTTGACGTACTTGTAACTCTGATTTTTGGGCGCGTAAGCGGTTATTAGAGAGTCAAGCTTTGGTCGTCATGTTAAAAAGACGCAAATTGTAGTCAGTTTATGAAAGTGAACTTTAACAGTGAGGAAGATATTTTCAAGTATGTTTTATATTGTGAAGTGATGTTTTGGAACGAGTTGCATGATATTGCAACAAAATTAATAAAAAAGAGGTGTGACTTAAATTCGGAGTGCTGAATACTTTTTTACATCACCATTGTCCTAACTTGCAAAAGTTTAATCTTCAAGAATAGTTTATCAAACACATGTATAAAACTTTTGAATATCGCAGAATAAAACCTAGGCCTCTTTGCATCCGAGCTTGGAATCATCACTACCTAGATTTTCGACGATTGAGCCACGAGTTCACAACGAGACCAGCGTGGGAAACACGAAAAGATGAGTGCCTAGATTATCCATTATTTCAAGAAATGATTTTATTAACTGCCACATAATATAACTTTGTAGTTGCCCGAAAATGCAATATTTAGCAGCGTGAGCAACACTACAATCATAATTAATTTTTGACCTTTGTTGTGGTAGGGTTGTTAGAGCCTCAAGGTATTTGCACTGACAAAATTTCGAAGATTTTTACAGAATACGCCAATGTAACTACCTGTAAATTTTCTTTAAGGTGTACTCCATGGATTACATACGTTGCACGAAAAACATTTGTATGCCAACAAGAGCTGCTTCTGGTTAATAGGAAGTCCTTTATTGTACTGACTGATTTCGTACATAACGTAAAACAAAATAATATTTTTACTGAAACTTTCTGGCAGATTAAAACTGTGTAGCTCATCTCCTACCTGCAAACTTTCTCATTCTGGAGACACCCTCAAGCACTGAATAAGCCACGTCTCCACAGTATACTTTCTTTCAGAGGAGTTCTAGGCTTGTGAGGTTCGCAGGAGAGCTTCTGTGAAGTTTGGAGGTTAGAAGATAAGGTACTGGTAGAAGTAAAGCTGAACGGACGGGCGCTGAGTCGTGCTTGGGAAGCTAAGTCGGTGGAGCACTTGCCCACGAAGAGTAAAGGTTCCGAGTTCGAGTCTCGATCTGGCACACAGTCCAACGCAGAGTGAGAATCTCATTCTCTAATATTTTTATTGAAGGAAAGGCGCGTAATGGTATTATATTGTTAACCACAAACTTGATAGCTCAGAGTGGTGTAACAGGTAGGCATATAAACACTGACACATTATACACTACTGGCCATTAAACTTGCTACACCACGAAGATGACGTGCTACAGACGCGAAATTTAACTGACAGGAAGAAGATGCTGTGATATGCAAATGATTAGCTTTTCAGAGCGTTCACACAAGGTTGGCGAGGTGGTTGTTCTGGGTACTGATTTCTCAGGATTTATGCACCCAAACCGCATGTCACTTCTAGTATAATATATTTGTCCAATGAATACCCGTTTCTCATCTGCAATTCTTCTCCAGCTTGGCTCTGTTCGCTCAAGATAGCTACCAACATCCAACTACATCCACCATTTTGTGCAGAGTTATGGGAAATCACTTTGAAACCTATATGCCAGTGTTCTGGGTGACTTTTTTCACGTGATATTAACACTATGCCGTCCGGCGACACCACAGTGGTGTCGTGCGCGAAATAGCGCTCAGTGGCCGGCGACACCACAGTGGTGTCACGAGCAAGTATTGCGCAGTGACCGGCGACAGCACTTTTGTATCTTTTGCATTACGTTGGTGTTTAGTTTAGGTAACAATAAGTTACACACGACAACAAGCTTCTTGTTTTTGCAAGTACTTGTGCTCTTTCGTCAAGGCAGACGAAAGAGACAATAGGATTATTTACGGTGAATGTGTGGACGTCTTGTCTGTCGTTCCGGACGACTTGGCCGATTGGGAAGAAGACATTGGATATCAAAAAAATGAAAGTGAAGCAGAACCGTAGGAAGATAGTGAAATACGACCAAGAAGAATTCGGCGAACGCTACGGTTGCCAACTGATTCGGCTGAATCAGACGAAGAAGACAGTGCACAGTGGTCAGACTTTGATTTACCGAGGACCGATAATAAATCTGAAGGATACCCGGGTCCAAACATACTTCCCAAAGATATACAAAGCGTCGAGGATATCATAGGATTAATATATTGGGAACGATCTAATTGAATATATTAGCAACGAAACCAACAAGTACTACAGTCAAAATTGCAATAGAAGGAAACTGGATTTAAAAAATGCCAAATTTATCGACGTTACGGGACCCGAACTTAGAAAATTGTTTGGGCTTGCTACCCTTATGGGAATTGTAAAAAAAGCATGGATCGATGATTTTGGTCAACGAATCCGTTGATAGACACACCAATATTTCGCAAAACGATGTCCCGCAACCGATTCAGACAAATATTATCATTTTTTCATTTTTCAAACAGCAACAATAAACCGGGTAATGCCGACCGGCTTGTCAAAGTGCAATTCGTAATTTAGTATTATTCCAAAAAGTTTAAAGAAACGTTTAATGTAAGTCAATACATCTCAAATTGAAGGAATGATACCGTGGCGTGGACGGTTAAATTTTAAAGTCTACAATCCGTCGAAAATTACGAAATACGGCATACTCATTCGGATACTGTGTGGCTCGAGTAGGGGATATATTTCCTCGTTCAAGATATATTCCGACGCTGGACGGTTTCAGCAAAAACAGTGATGGAACTATTGACACCTTGTGATGGAAAGTGGGATCACCTCTGCATGGATAATAATTATACAGTGTAGAGTTTGCAGAGAAGTTACTTGAAAAGAAAATTCGAGTTTGTGGAACGATACGTCAAAATAGAGGATTTCAGGAAAATTAAAGCGCGCAAAAGTCAATGTGTTTGAAGCTTGTCATCAACGGAAAGGTGACAAGCGGCCGGCGACAAGCCAAGTAATCCGAACTAGCGGTGCCGGCGCCAAGCGAATAAATCTGTACGAGACGTGCGGACGGCGAAGTCTTAATTTCTGTCATTTTGTTAAATGGATGGACTTGGAATTCAGGTAGTAACAGAAATAACTGCAGAAGATTTGTAAGTAGTACCTCCGGCATCCGACCTTCCGATTGCGATTTAGATGCACTTCCCAGTATGTGCAAAGCAAGAGGGATTTTTTTAAAAACTGTTACGATAGTAAATGAGCTTTCGCTTGGAAGTTAAAACTGCGTGTCATCGTTGCTCAGGAGTGGGGGGTGACCTCGCACGGCACGAGAAAACTTTTCTCCATAGGACAGGTGACCCGGCCGCACGCCACGTGGGTGGTCCCCCTATTTGTGTCCCTTCACAAAAGGTGTGTTGTTGGCTGAATTTATGAAGTCTCTGGCGGTGGAAACTTCAAAGGAGAGACACCACTTAACGCTCTTTGTGAGTCTTGCAATGAGGCGCCACAACATCGCGTAGCAACCAAAGACATGCCTTCCCTTTGTGTGCCGGAAAATTTATCAGTTACAAATTGGAGTTTTGTTAGTGCATAGGCTCATCGTGACGTAAGGGTGTCGACTCATATGTTTCCTCCCTTTCTATGCAGAGGACTGGCTCGGTCACGCCTTGAAAAGTTTGGAGCGAGGAACGCAACCCTTGCCCTGCCAGAGAAGTCCACATAGCGCCGTGAAGTTAGCTGTCACGCCGAGGGACGCAACTCTCTTGTTTACTGGATTGATTAGACGATGCAATTGCAGAATTGCTGAATTCAGGTACATTGAGACGAGCCATGCCGGCCGTTAAATAGCTCTCTCTCGTTTCTTGTATGGGAATTTCAGTTCGATATTTTCAAAATTTTCTTAGAAAGTGTTTTCGAAGAGTCTATATCCCCTCGTCTCATTGGCTGACCACTAGTTATGCGACTTGCCTCCATACTCTAACGCTCGCTTTCCGTTTGGTAAGCGCTGATTTGCTGGATAGTGTGTAGGCTCGAGCAGGCGTTCCTAATCCGTGAAGGAATTTTACAGAGTCGAGTGATTTATTCAGTTCGGTGACAATGATTCCATTCGTCCCTTTGTCCGATTCGCGAGTAGACGTTATCTTAGTGAATCACGTCCATGCGCTTTCGAAAGATTTCTCATGCAGTACCAAGTGCATGCCGTTAATTTTTTGCACGTCTGATTAACATCCACTTGATATAACACGATTCATGCACTTGTAACATCCCCCTTCCTAATTGGTCCATTGGATTACGACATAAACGAGCGTGATCGCGCATGTCTAATGAAATCTTACAGTGACTAAGGCTGACGTTGCCGAAGGAAAATAATACCGGTTAGTAGGAGGAAAGTGTACAACAGACGCTTCTGAAGGTAGAATCTGTTCTAAACCTAATCTAACTACTGGTAATAATTTTGAAATTGGTGGAATATTGTGCATTCGCTCACGAACTACGCTGGTGGGAGAAGGGTACCATGAAGTACTTGTAATACAAAGAAGATTGATAGTACATAAAAATTCTGATGACCAAAAAGGTTGTAATTAAGCGGTCGCCAGCCCACTAGAGCAATGAATATCCAGAATCTCAAGAAAGGCAATGGAAAAGAAAATCAAGCAAATAATCACTGGCGTGGCAACATAAGGTTGTCACTCTTCTCCAGAACACAAGAGTTCATGGGAAAACGTTGAGTTTGCAGTTACTTACTCTGAAATATTAAATTTTGAAAGTACAGTTAAATGAAGTTGCTGGTTAAATAAATGACTGGCTGTAACTGAAACTTTGCTACATAAAAACGACTTTCAGTAACCTCAGCGTAACGTAACGCAAATTTTGGAAAAAGGCAAGGAATTTACTTTTAATTATTTAACAATGGAACTGAATTTACTTTAAGTAAATGAGCAACTGATCTACTTTTAACATAAGAACAGTAAGATCCGTACAAAGCCAGCAGAAGTCACTCGCTAAGTTCAATACAGAATAAATGAAGTTGTGCACTTTTAATGTGTGCTGTATCGTTAGTTATTGGTTTTACCAATGACATTTTATGTTGCTTTAAGTGAGTGAAGTTAATACTCAAAACTGCAAATTAGTTAAGCCTCTGTTACGGAATACAAGAATGAACAGTTAACGAGGCAGCAAAATTTAGACTGCAACTGGTCATTAGCGAACAAACAAAACTGGCTGTTAAAAGTTAATCAGTTTTCTTATTTTTACGACACTTGGTGACTGCATACCTACATCTACATCTACATCCATACTCCGCAAGCCACCTGACGGTGTGTGGCGGAGGGTACCTTGAGTACCTCTATCGGTTCTTCCTTCTATTCCAGTCTCGTATTGTTCGTGTAAAGAAGGATTGTCGATATGCCTCTGTGTGGGCTCTAATCTCTCTGATTTTATCCCTATGGTCTCTTCACGAGATTTACGTAGGAGGGAGCAATATACTGCTTGACTCCTCGCTGAACGTATGTTCTCGAAGCTTCAACAAATGCCCGTACCGAGCTACTGAGCGTCTCTCCTGCACAGTCTTCCACTGCAGTTCATCTATCATCTCCGTAACGCTTTCGCGATTACTAAATGATCCTGTAACGAAGCGCGCTGCTCTCCGTTGGATCTTCTCTATCTCTTCTATCAACCATATCTGGTACGGATCCCACACTGCTGAGCAGTATTCAAGCAGTGGGCGAACAAGCGTACTGTAACGTACTTCCTTTGTTTTCGGATTGCATTTCCTTAGGATTCTTCCAATGAATCTCAGTCTGGCATCTGCTTTACCGACGATCAACTTTATATGATCATTCCATTTTAAATCACTCCTAATGCGTACTCCCAGATAATTTATGGAATTAACTGCTTCCACTTGCTGACCTGCTATATTGTAGCTAAATGATAAGGGATCTTTCTTTCTATGTATTCGCAGCACATCACACTTGTCTACATTGAGATTCAATTGCCATTCCCTGCACCATGCGTCAATTCGTTGCAGATCCTCTTGCATTTCTGTACAATTTTCCATTGTTACAACCTCTCGATATACCACAGCATCATCCGCAAAAAGCCTCAGTGAACTTCCGATGTCATCCACCAGGTCATTTATGTATATTGTGAATAGCAACGGTCCTACGACACTCCCCTGCGGCACACCTGAAATCCTTCTTACTTCGGAAGACTTCTCTCCATTGAGAATGACATGCTGCGTTCTGTTATCTAGGAACTCTTCAATCCAACCACACAATTGGTCTGATAGTCCGTATGCTCTTACTTTGTTCATTAAACGACTGTGGGGAACTGTATCGGACGCCTAGCGGAAGTCAAGAAACACGGCATCTACCTGGGAACCCGTGTCTATGGCCCTCTGAGTCTCGTGGACGAATAGCGCCAGCTGGGTTTCACACGATCGTCTTTTTCGAAACCCATGCTGATTCTTACAGAGTAGATTTCTAGTCTCCAGAAAAGTCATTATACTCGAACATAACACGTGTTCCAAAATTCTACAACTGATCGATAAAAAGGAAAGGAATATGTAAGGACAATGACAACACAGGTACTCTACCAATTTTAACTATTGCAAGTTATTATTCAAGAAAGTTAGTTATTAAAGTTTGAGAAAGAAATACCACTGGGTAATGCCTGTTAAATATTGGTTATATTCTGTTAGTTAACAGTCTTACGATGCTGCAGCTGTGCAGACGACGAAGAATGCAGCAGAAGACAGTGCTGATCTGCTGCTGTTACTGCTACTTGAGAACCACGAGTCGTTTCCAGGAGCGCGGATAATTTATGGGACAGGCAGTAATTAGAACTGCAGCTTCGTTCGCCTGTCCGCTCCGACATTGCTCTCAACACTCGCGGGTTAACAAAGCAGGTGCCGCCTACACTGGCGGGATCACAGCAGCTGCACACCGCGACTCCGGGAACGACGAACAAACACTTCCGCACTCTTTCAAGCCTCCAGCTGGTCTGTCCTCTCTGCTCTCGTCGCGACAGGCTCTCTATAAGCAAAGATAAACGACGGCACAACTACTCCCATTTCGTCATTGCTATCGATACATTTAAATAAAGTTTCCTTGGCTGTTACCTAGCAGTTTACAAGATTTATATTATAATTACTATCAATTATGTACATTTACAAATAAATGCACTATTACATTCATTACGCATTAAATATAGTTTCTGTAATGAAGTTCATCAGAATTAACAAAATGGCTCTGAGCACTATGGGACTCAACTGCTGAGGTCATAAGTCCCCTAGAACTTAGAACTACTTAAACCTAACTAACCTAAGGACAACACACACATCCATGTCCGAGGCAGGATTCGAACCTGCGACCGTAGCGGTCGCGCGGTTCCAGACTGTAGCGCCAGAACCGCTCGGCCACTAGCGGCCGGCTCAGAATTACCAGTATACAGATTTATCACCAGATATTAAACGACGAAATGGTGGCATGGTATTTTATCTGCAGTGTCGGTATTACAAACTATTTCAGTACGACCGGCGAATATAATTTTGAGCAAGATACTCAGAGCCTATAACTTTCAATTTTGTCTTACCACATTCCCTGTGCCCCACGCCCCCTTCCCCACCATTGGCTCAAATTCAAAGATACAGCGTCGACAGCAGTAGATAGATTCATACCACATAAGTTAATAAGAGACGGGACTGATCCACCATAGTACACAAAACACGTCAGCACACTGTTGCAGACGCAACGAAAAAAGCATGCCAGATTCGGAAGAACGCAAAATCCCCAAGACTGGCTAAGTTTCACGGAAGTTCGAAATTTAGTGCGGACGTCAATGCGAGATGCTTTTCATAGTTTCCACAATGTATTAAAAAACTAGAAACCCGCCTCGATTGCGAAAAAAACACCTAGTGTTAACCTAGGTTTCGGTGTAGATAACTACACCTTCTTCAGAACAATAAAACCCACAAGTGCCTAAGAAGACCTTTGTCAATGATTAAAAGAACACCGTAGCTATAAACTTATAAACGAATAAGAAAAGGAAAACACAAACAGTACATATGTACAAAGTCCAAACCACTACTTAATGGTGTACTCTCCACCTCACACCGGCCTATGTTCGATGGGCCTTGACCCGCCATAATGTTGCAGTTTATGGCGGGTCATGGCCCATCGAACATAGGCCGGTGTGAGGTGGAGAGTACACCATTAAGTTAAGTAGTGGTTTTGACTTTGTACATATGTACTGTTTGTGTTTTCCTTTTCTTGCTCGTTTATAAGTTTATAACTACGGTGTTCTTTTAATCATTGACAAAGGTCTTCTTAGGCACTTGTGGGTTTTATTGTTCTGAAGAAGGTGTAGTTATCTACGCCGAAACCTAGGTTAACACTAGGTGCTTTTTTCGAAATCGAGGCGGGTTTCTAGTTTTTTAATGTATTAACCAACGATTGCTGGCGCGGTGCGATGTTGAAGTTTCCACAATGAAACATTGTCTCAAAATATGGTAGAAAACCCAAAGAGATTCTGGTCGTACGTAAAGTACACCAGTGGCAAAAAAACAGTCAATACCGTCACTGCGCGATCGCGATGGAAATGTTACCGATGGTGCCACTAAAGTGGAGTTACTGAATACAGTTTTCCGTAATTCCTTCACGAAAGAAGACGAAATAAATATTCCAGAATTCTAAACCAGAACAGCTGTTAACTGTGACATAAAAGTAGATGTCTTAGGTGTTGCGAAACAACTCAAATCAATCAAGAAAGGCAAGTCTTCTGGTCCAGATGGTATACCAATCAGGTTCCTTTTAGAGTATGCAGACACAATAGCGCCTCTCTTACCAATCATATACAACCACTCACTTGACGAACGGTCTGGAAAGTGGCAGAGGTCACACCAATATTCAAGAAAGGAACTAGGACGAACCCATTGAATTACAGACTCATATCACTGATCTCAATTTGCAGTTGGATTTTGGACCATATACTGTACTCGAACATTATGAATCACCTTGAAGAAAATGACTTGTTGTTGTTGTTGTGGTCTTCAGTCCTGAGACTGGTTTGATGCAGCTCACCATGCTACTTTATCCTGTGCAAGATTCTTCATCTCCCAGTATCTACTGCAACCTACATCCTTCTGAATCTGCTTAGTGTATTCATCTCTTGGTCTCCCTCTACAATTTTTACCCTCCATGCTGCCCTCCAGTACTAAATTGGTGATCCCTTGATGCCTCAGAACATGTCCTACCAACCGATCCCTTCTTCTGGTCAAGTTGTGCCACAAACTTCTCTTCTCCCCAAACCTATTCAATACTTCCTCATTAGTTATGTGATCTACCCAGCTAATCTTCAGCAGTCTTCTGTAGCACCACATTTCGAAAGCTTCTATTCTCTTCTTGTCCAGACTATTTATCGTCCATGTTTCACTTCCATACATGGTTACACTCCATACAAATACTTTCAGAAACGACTTCCTGACACTTAAATCTATACTCGATGTTAACAAATTTCTCTTCTTCAGAAACGATTTCCTTGCCATTGCCAGTCTACATTTTATATCCTCTCTACTTCGACCAGCATCAGTTATTTTGCTCCCCAAATAGCAAAACTCCTTTACTACTTTAATTGTGTCATTTCCTAATCTAATTCCCTCAGCATCGCCCAACTTGATTCGACTACATTCCATAATCCTCGTTTTGCTGTTGTTGATGTTCATTTTATATCCTCCTTTCAAGACATTGTCCATTCCGTTCAACTGCTCTTCCAAGTCCTTTGCTGACTCTGACAGAATTACAATGTCATCGGCAAACCTCAAAGTTTTTATTTCTTCTCCATGGATTTTAATACCTACTCCGAATTTTTCTTTTGTTTCCTTTACTGCTTGCTCAATATACAGATTGAACAACATCGGGGAGAGGCTACAACCCTGTCTCACTCCCTTCCCAACCACTGCTTCCCTTTCATGTCCCTCGACTCTTATAACTGCCATGACTTAATCAACGTGGATTCAGAAAATATCGTTCTTGTGCAACACAGCCAGCTCTTTATTCTCATGAAGTAATGACTGCTGTCGACAAGGGATCTCAGATCGATTCCATATTCCTAGATTCGTAGAGCACTTTTGATACCGTTCCTCACAAGCGACTATTAATCAAATTGCGTGCATATGGAGCATCGTCTCAATTGTGTGACTGGATTCGTGATTTCCTCTCAGAGAGTTCACAGTTCGTAGTGATAGACAGTAAATCATCGAGTAGAACAGAGGTGATATCTGACGTTCCGCAATGTAGTGTCATAGGCCCTCTGATGTTCCTGATTTACATAAATGATCTAGGTGATAGTCGTCCGCAGCTCATGGTCGTGCGGTAGCGTTCTCGCTTCCCGCGCCCGGGTTCCCGGGTTCGATTCCCGGCGGGGTCAGGGATTTTCTCTGCCTCGTGATGACTGGGTGTTGTGTGCTGTCATTAGGTTAGTTAGGTTTAAGTAGTTCTAGGGGACTGATGACCATAGATGTTAAGTCCCATAGTGCTCAGAGCAATTTTAGGTGATAATCTGAGCAGTTCCCTTAGATTGTTTGCAGATGACGCTGTAATTTACCGTCTAGTAAAATCATCAGACGATCAATTCCAATTACAAAATGATCTAGAGAGAATTTCTGTATGGTGCGAAAAGTGGCATTGGTACTAAACAAAGAAAAGTGCGAGGCGATCCACATAGGTACTAAAAGAAATCCGATAAATTTTGGGTATAAGATATATCGCACAAATTTCAATTACGAGCAACTTAAATCGAAAAGACCACATAGATAATGTTGTTGGGAAGGCGAAACCAATACTGCGCTTTGTTGGCAGAACGCTTAGAAGATGCGACAAACCTACTAGAGACAGCCTACATTACACTTGTCCGTCCTCTGCTGGAATAAAGCCGCGCGTTGTGAGATCCTTACCAGGTAGGATTGACGGAGGACATCGAAAAACTGCAAAGAAGGGCAGCTCGTCTCGTGTTATCGCGCAATAGAGGTAAGAGTGTCACTGATATGATACGCGAGTTGGGGTGGCAGTCACTGAAACGAAGGCGGTTTTCTTTGCGGCGAGATCTATTCAAAAATTTCAATCACCAACTTTCTCTTCCGAATGCGAAAATATTTTGCTGTCACCCACGTACTTAGGGAGAAATGATCATCATAATAAAATAAATCAGAGCTCGAACGGAAAGATTTAGGTGTTCCTTTTTCCCATGCGCCATTCGAGAGTGGAATGGTATAAATATAGTATGAAAATTATTCGATGAACCCTCTGCCAGGCACTTAAGTGTAAATCTCAGAATAACCATGTAGATGTAGCTTGTTTAATGTGTAATCCAGGTAATTCTTTCTGACGTTTATTAACGGTTTTATTTCTTTTTCATATGTAAATGTAATCACATAATCCCTGCGCCCTGCCGTTTAAATAATTATGGAAGCAGGCAAACATTTTTCATTTATGAAAGCTTTTCTGTGTTTTATGTTGCGCGAAATTTTAATATTAATTATCTGAACTCATGGAAGACGTTCCGATTCCCAGTAGTCAAAACGGGATCGGGCATTCAACCGTCCAGTTGAATCGAATGCCACGGCAGCATCCTGCAACTTAACAAATTTCGAACTACTTTGCAGAAAATAGCCAAAAATTTCAATCTACTCTCACGTTGGCGCTAACCTGCAGGTGAGGTTTCAAAAGGTCGGTACTGGTCGGAAAACAAGCGGAAATTCACGCTATGAGCGTTTCTCTTTTACCTGTCTTGAATCCGTTGTGGGTTTCAAGTTCCAGCTTACAAGGGAACCTCCCCATCGCACCCCCCTCAGATTTAGTTATAAGTTGGCACAGTGGATAGGCCTTGATAAACTGAACACAGATCAATTGAGAAAACAGGAAGAAGTTGTGTGGAACTGTGAAAAAATAAGCAAAATATACAAACTGAGTAGTGCATGGGCGACATAGGCAACATCATGGACAATGTGAGCTCAGGAGCGCCGTGGTCCCGTGGTAATGTGAGCAGTTGCAGAACGAGAGGTCCTTCGTTCAAGTCTTCCCTCGAGTGAAAATTTTACATTCTTTATTTTTTCATAGTTATTATCTGTCCGTTCGTTCATTGATGTCTCTGTTCACTGTAATAAGTTTAGTGTCTGTGTTTTGCGACCGCATCGCAAAACCGTGCGATTAGTAGACGAAAGGACGTGCCTCTCCAATGGGAACCGAAAACATTTGATCGCAAGGTCATAGGGCAACCGATTCCTCCACAGGAAAACAAATCTGATATATTCTATACGACACTGGTGACGGCATGTGCGTCACATGACAGGAATATGTTGTCGACCCACCTAACTTGCACACTTGGTGAATGGGTAAAAAGATTCTTCTACCTTGCCGGATTTAGGTTTTCTTGTGGATGTGATAATCACTCCCAAAAAAGTAATGAAAACATAAGAGTTTGTCACATAAACTGAAAATAAAAAATTAAACTTCTCACTCGATGGAACATTTGAACCAAGGACCTTTCGTTCCACAGCTACTCACGTTACCACGAGACCACGGCGCTCCTGCGGTCCCAGTGTCCTTGATGTTGCCTATCTTCCCATATGTCACTGACATATGTTACGAAGCTTCATTGTTGACGCGTTCATAGTGATTGTAAAATCTTTGAGGATTTTTCTCAATGTTATATTCATAGATCATACAAAAACAGTTGCATGCATCATGTTATATGAAGGGGATGTTAATCATACGCACAAAAAATTAACGATAAGCGCTTGGCACTGCATGAGTAATCTTCCAAATGTGTGTGAACACAATTCTGGAGAATCAGTATACTATGAAGATTCATGAAACAGACCGGAAACACGTTTCCAACTAAGCTGTATCACAATGTTACAGTTTGTTACCATGTACACCACCATTATATAGTCCACCGCCAGAGCGAGGTTTTAACTTTCTGTTGATTCTATATGGAAGGCACCTCATTTCATTAATTGTACATTTTTTGGCTTATTACGAGATACCTTCGACGCACGCATTAGAAAGAATACTTCCATCATATTTTGTATTGTATTGTGTGGAATTGGGGACCTATAAACGACGGGGAGGCTTCGTCCCGCCGTAGCCCTCAGTGGTTCACAACCCCACAACAGGCTACAGCAGTCCACCCACCCCACCGCCACCCCATACCGAACTCAGCGTTATTCTGCGGTCTCACACTAGACGAGTGTAGCCCCAATGTTAGCGTGGTAGAGTAATTATGGTGTACGCGTCCGTGGAGAAAGTGTTTGCGCAGCAATCGCCGACATAGTGTAACTGAGACGGAGTAAGGGGAACCAGCCCGCATTCGCCAAGGCAGATGGAAAACCGCCTTAGAACAATGCTCACACTGGCCGGCACACCGGACCTCGACACTTAATACGCCGGGCGGATTCGTGCCGGGGACGGGCACGCCTTCCCGCTCGGAAAGCAGTTGCGATAGACCGCGCGGCTAACCGGGCGGGCTCCATCGTATTTACTTCGTATTACTTCATTAAATGTAACGTCGAATACCGCTGGTTTGCGCATTACCGACACGACACAATGCGAAACTTGGTTTCTCATTCAGTCCCATGCTACCTCTCTCAGACGTTTTTAATCACCCACCAGAGATCACCATGTTGCAGTTTCTACACTCGAAATGGTGAGTGGTATCGATGTAGGATACTTACAAGGTGCCGGTTAAGGTTACATGGATACATGAGTGTCTCAACTCACACTAATGAGACAGTGCAGTGGCATGAGAAAATTTGTATAATTAACGCACTTGTCTGTGGCCCTTCCCAGGAAGAACCATACGACATGCATACTGTAATGCAGCATCATCAGTGCTTGTATCAGAATAGGTGAGAATGAGGATATGAAAAGCAGGCATTGCGTCAACAGAAACAGAATAAATTTACAAGAGTTAGTAGCAAACAGATATTACTTTTATTTCTGTTGAAGATTCACTTTCCAGTATAACGTTCTGTGTTCTACACCGTCTGTCCAGAAACTTCAGAAACTGATTTTATTCCTGCCCTACAAGCGACGTCAGCGCACTTACTGCAGTGGCAGCTTGACTCAACAACTATAAACAACAGATGTGCATTCTATCAGTCAATCGTGAGCAAGCAGTGTTAAGCAGTAAGCCTGCGGCCGCTGTATGTCAATGTTGCTGCGTCTCAAATCGCAGTTGAGCAATGTCTCTAAATTAAGTGTTCACGACATTACCAGGATGTTTTGAAGAAGAGAACAGTGTGTGCAAAGTTTGTTCCGCACCCCTTGACACCTGAACAAAAACAAAGGCGCATGGATGCCTGACGCGACATAATTGCAGTGGAAAACGCAGACAATTCTTTCATGAAAAAAAAAGACCACCGTCGAAACTTGGTGTTATCAGTATGAACCGACCACAAAGCGCTAAAGTGCAGAAATTCACACGAAGAGTCAATGATTTGACGACATTCAAGCGAACGTGAAGAATGAATTGAGTAAAGGACTTTTTCTAAAAAGTATAAAATGCATGTTTGAACATCAGTTGCTCTTATTTTAAACCCAAAGACCCATCGGTTTCAGTCATGGACAATTTTCACAGATATGAGTTAAAATGGTTTAAACAACAACATTACATTTATCATTTCTTAAATAATGTGTAGAGCATGTCATAAATATCAATATACGACACAGGACTTTTAGAATGAAACATACCACTACCAAGTGTACACAGAGCAGTACTCGCTTTTCTAAAAGTCTTGCATGGTTCTGAGAACGTTCTATGCATTGTAGTGTAATGAGGAGAGTATGTACAACACTGGAAGAATTAAAACCATCTTCTTAACTTTTCTCTACTTTTTGTTAATCCCACATAGAAAGTTTATAGACTATCAGGGTGTCTACTGGGCCTGGATATACACTCTAAGACCAGTAAAACGAGAGATCGCGAAGGCATTATCTGAATGGAACAAAAAAAAAAAAAAGATAGATGTGATGTACATATACAGACAAATAAATGATTGTAATTTCAGAAAAACTGTATGATTTTTTCAAGAGAAAGAGCTTCACAGATTGAGCAAGTCAATAGCGTGTTGGTCTACCTCTGGTCCTTATGAAGGCAGTTATTCCACTTGGTATTAAGTGATAAAGAGCTGTTGAAATCCTTCTGAGGGATTCCGAGCGAAATTCTATTATTCGACTTGGAACTGATTCATAAGAGTTGTTGAAAATCCACCTGAGGGATACTGAGCCAAATTCTATTCAACAGGCGCGCTAAAATGTCAAAATCTCGAGCTGATTAATCTAGGGCAAATCCAGTTCTGGACCATTTTGTTCTGCAGGTTGCATAGATATAGGGTAAGAATTTATTGAGGGGTAAACTTGTTGTTCTGTTAATTGATTTATCATCCGCTGGGGGTTATGACCTCCTGGAGAAAATCAGCCCCTCTGAGAAAACCTCACCCCTCCCTCTCCTCTCCCACCCCTCTGGGAAATCCCCAGCCCTCTGCCCTTCCCCCTTGTGAATACAAGCGCACTTTTGATATCAAATTAATTGAGTAATTAATTAAATTGATCAATTAATTAACCACTCTCCCTCCTGAGAAATTCTCCAGGCCCCCTCCCTTCCTCCACTTCCCCATCCCCTGCCACACCTGGACATCAGTGGGAAAAAGACTCAGTGCTGACCTGCTGGAGAGGAAGGAAATAGGGTAGTTTATTTTCTTTATTTTGTGTGCTACCCTGTTGGAAATTGGAGGAAAAAGGTCAGTTCCTCGTCTCCCCTCCAATCCCCTCCCCCCCCCCCCCCCACCTGGAAAAATGGCAGGAAATGCTCAGCCTGTGCTGAACTGTTGGATTGGAAGGTGTAAGTACTACCTTTTCCAGTAATTACATGTCCTAATCACCTAATTACAATGCTGTAGACTAAAGGTGTAATCTTGTCCGAAAATTTTAATGTGGGTGCTCTCCTTGATGTGGAGGGATCCACTGAGCTAGCGTACAACGCCACGACCAGAGGATGTCCCTCACCCCTCAAATGTCTGTGCATTGCATAGACAAAGGATAGGAGATGGGGAAGGGTGAACTCAGGCTGCGTACATCATTTTTCCTTAAGAAATTACAAATTTATTTCAAATAATCAGAATGATAGTTAAAACCACAATCTCTTCTTACACTTGATATATAATAATGAACAGCAAATTTCTTTTACTTCATCCATATTTAGACAAGAGAAATATCAATTTAAACGCAAGCAAATTTAAAAGAGTGAAACAATAACTGAAATAGTTACTGTTTATCATGGTAAGTGGCCACTCTTAGAACTTTGCAGACAACAAGCTAAAGTCACACAAGGTCTTTAAATAAAACCCAGACAATTAAGTAAATGTTCCAAAATTAAATTGCGCGACAACCAAGAACTCATCCTCCGAGAAAGAGGGCAAATTCAGAACCTTAAGTCTGGTAGTCTTGGAATGAGTTATAAAAAGTGTGGAAACAAGCTAGGCCAAGCTGCTATCGAGAGCACAGAATTACAGGTGGAATTTAAATGTTCCAAATATTAAGTACAGTGTATGTTCGTTAACTCAAGTACAGAAAATAGATTCTTAGCTTCATTACTTTAGATCACAAGACAAGGAAAGCTAAAAAAGGCAGTTACTGAAAACTACCCATCAAATAGAATAACTGGTAAACTTGACTTATTTAGCAACAGCAACTAGAATCAAAACTCTGCCGAGAGATAAAGGCCACCAGATACGATATCCAGGTACATGCACAGGCCAAAATACAGGAGTACGTGCATGTGGGCAGGCGCCGCGTCAATTACACTACTGACCATTAAAATTGCTACACCAAGAAGGAATGCAGATGAGAAACGGGTATTCATTGGACAAATATATTATACTAGAACTGACATGTGATTACATTTTAACGCAATTTGGGTGCATAGATCCTGAGAAATCAGTACCCAGAACAACCACCTCTGGCCGTAATAACGGCCTTGATACGCCTGGGCATTGAGTCAAACAGAGCTTGGATGGCGTGTACAGGTACAGCTGCCCATGCAGCTTCAACAAGATACCACAATTCATTAAGAGTAGTGACTGGCGTATTGTGACGAGCCAGTTGCTCGGCCACCAATGACCAGATGTTTTTAATTGGTGAGAGATCTCCAGAGTGTGCTGGCCAGGGCAGCAGTCGATCATTTTCTGTATCCAGAAAGGCCCGTACAGGACCTGCAACATGCGGTCGTGCGTTATCCTGCTGAAATGTAGGGTTTCGCGGGGATCGAATGAAGTGTAGAGCCACGGGTCGTAACACATCTGAAATGTAACGTGCACTGTTCAAGGAGCCGTCAATGAGAATAAGAGGTGACCGACACGTGTAACCAATGGCACCCCATGCCATCACGCCGGGTGATACGCCAGTGTGGCGATGACGAATACACGCTTCCAATGTGCGTTCACCGCGATGTCGCCAAACACGGATGCGACCATCATGATGCTGTAAACAGAACCTGGATTCATCCGAAAAAATGACGTTTTGCCATTCGTGCACCCAGGGTCGTCGTTGAGTACACCATCGCAGGCGCTCGTGTCTTTGGTGCAGCGTCAAGGGTAACCGCAGCCATGGTCTCCGAGCTGATAGTCCATGCTGCTGCAAACTTCGTCGAACTGTTCGTGCAGTTGGTTGTCTTGCAAACGTCCCCATCTGCTGACTCAGGGATCGAGACGTGGCTGCACGATCCGTTACAGCCATGCGGATAAGATGCCTGTCATCTCGACTGCTAGTGATACGAGGCCGTTGGGATCCAGCACGGCGTTCCGTATTACCCTCCTGAACCCACCGATTCCATATCCTGCTAACAGTCATTGGATCTCGACCAACGCTAGCAGCAATGTCGCGATACGATAAACCGCAATCGCGGTTGGCTACAATACGACCTTTATCAAAGTCGGAAACGTGATGGTACGCATGTCTCCTCCTTACACGAGGCATCACAACAACGTTTCACCAGGCAACGCCGGTCAACTGCTGTTTGTGTATGAGAAATCGGTTGGAAACTTTACTCATGTCAGCACGTTGTAGGTGTCGCCACAGGCGGCAGCCTTGTGTGAATGCTCTGAAAAGCTAATCATTTGCATATCACAGCATCTTCTTCCTGTCGGTTAAATTTCGCATCTGTAGCACGCCATCTTCGTGGTGTAGCAATTTTAATGTCCAGTAGTGTACAATGTGACAGCTCAGAAGCCAAGGCTCTCAACATATAGCATACACATTACGACACAAAAATCAACAGCTCTGGTAAGAAGGTGTTCAGGTCTTTCAAGACTTACTAAAGCACTGAATGTAACGTAACGTTTGCTGAGCAAATACTTAACTCTAAGTTAAGTGAATAAGGGTTAAACCATTTAATTATAAGAAGAAATTTCAATTACTGTACTAAACTGCTAATACAGGGATAAGAAACTTCTGTTAACCAATAGCAGATTTACCAACGGACATCAAATGCTGTTTTGAAACTACAGAGTAATAGACACAATCTTATCCGTCTGGCACGGACTTTAAGATTAACAGTTACATATAAGACTGAGGTTGCAGACCTTCAAGATTTAAACCAATCTAAAACAAATTTAAAAGAACATTAATTTGGAACACTAGAGGCTGATTCAACATCGCTCAAAACTTACTATAGATAAATAATATTTTAAAGCTAAATAACAACAAATGGAAACACCAATGCACATTAAGTACTCCCGGCAGTCTCTGAACAGAACAGTTCAAAGACAAATTTACCACCTCAGTCAGTGGCCCGTTTAAGAAAACATTCATATAAACTGAAACTATCTCGGAGGTTCTAGCAGACTAGCTGCCCATACAACACTTACTACACATGCATTAATAGAAATCACTAAGCAAATCAACAAATTTACACTTGTGGCTTCAAATAGGTTACAGTAATTGCAAGAGAACCTCATCTTTCAAACTCCACAGGCGAGGTTCACTGAGGGAATAACACAGTACGCACCATAACTTCTATAGTATTCCATTCGCCATCATCCAAAGCACTATTCTGGCCTCTAGAATCCTAAGTGGAGACGGCGAGAATATTCCAGAACGCGAATTGCTGGTACACTCTCTCTCCAAAATACATAAATCATCCTCAATGGATGCTGTCGTGGATATGGCTCTGAATACATCAAAGGGCCTCAACAGCCACCATGTCAACAGATTGGCTCCTCAGTCCATACCTGCTGCTGCCTCCTACCAACAGTAGCCCAACTACGGCATGGGTCCTGCCTTTTCTCTCACTCCCAAATAGCGATAAATCGCATGAATCGGTGTGGCACTCGGGTTTCATACTGTGACAGCAGTGAGTCAGAGGATTCAAAGACAGCAAAACGCAGCCATGGCTCACTCCTCACCCCTCAGCCATTTCGTCGCCTGTCCTCCCAGAAAAAGGGGTAGGAAAAATCGCTCAGCCTGTGCTGAGCTGGTGGACTGGAACGACCCCACGACAGGAAATTCAGCTACATTTCAGAGGGCATAATAAATAGTTTATTTAGAAAAGTCAATTTGCATACCAGTTTTCAGGGGTTGGCTCTCCCCGCGCGGTCTGGGCGCCTTGTCACGGTCCGCGCGGCTACCCTCGTCGGTGGTTCGAGTCCTCCCTCGGGCATGGGTGCGTGTGTTGTCGTTAGCGTAAGTTAGTTTATCTTAGGTTAAGTAGTGTGTAAGCTTAGGGGACCGATGACCTCACAGCCTTCCTTTGATATATGCTACCAGACTCACTTCCGGTTTGTTCCCACACACACACCTTCCACACCAGGTCAGTGGAAGCAGCTGCTCTATGTGCTCACACTACTGTGCAGAAGATACTGATTGAATTAGTTCAATACCACCAGAAAATGTGGAGAGGCTACCTCCCCACCGCTCCTCCATCCAATCCCGCCTCCCTCCAGGCCCTCCTCCCCTCCCCGTCTCCCATAGCCCCTCCAATTACTTCCTGTCAGATAAAGCATCAGGTAGTGGCAACTCTTTGATGTAGATTCTGATGTAGATACCCGGGAAATTCCTATAGAAACACATGCTCTCTCTCTCTCTCTCTCTCTCCGCTCTCTCAAGTGGTCACTTCCTCCCCAGTCAGCACCTTTCGCATGTGGCAGAAACCACTTTAAAACCCTCTTTTGTCCTGAACAAAGTAGCAGATACCTAGTAAATCCCTACCTACCTCACCCCAAAATAATGGACTGTGGATGTCTTTGAAATAGTCCATTTGTGCTATGCCCAATCAATCAAATTGACTGACTAATTACTTAAATCGATACCCTTTGTGTGTGATGGTTCTTCCTTTCTTCTTATTGGCAGATACTAGGACTGGCATACTAGGCAGGAAATTCAACCCCTGCAATGTTCGAAGCCTGTCCCAGCCGTAACACAAGGTGAATCCACCTCTGAACCCTATCCCGGCCATAACACGTGGTGGATCCTCCTACTAGCTGTATCCCCATCCTATCCCAAACCTACCCAGTGCCAAGGTGGTACCAAATAAAACTCTCTCTCTTTCTCTCTCTCTCTCTCTCTCTCACACACACACACACACACACACACACACACACAGACACAAACACACACACACACACACACACACACACACACACACACACACACACAGAGAGAGAGAGAGAGAGAGAGAGAGAGAGAGAGAGAGAGAGAGAGAGAGAAAGAGACAGAGAGAGAAATTGGGCAGTTGCGCTAGTTGTTGACAGTTGTATTACAATCAGAAACAATTTTAGAATACTAAAATGTAAACTTTCACGGCCGGAAATATCATGTCCATTATACTTATCCGGGCTGTTATGCCGTGATCGGTTGATGAATTCTGTGGCGAGCCAGTGTGTGTGTTGGACCTTCCATCAAGCTATGGACCCGCTTGAAGATGTCTCCCGCAGTCGGAGACGAAACGTTGGGAATCACCACAGAATTCATCAACCGACCACGGCATAACAGCCCGGATAATTATAATGGACATGAATTTTAGAATACGTGCCCAGAAGTGAGATCATGATCACTTGAGCAGAAATGACATAAAATCGGCAAAAATTACGAGAATTGGCGGAAAATACATATAAATTGAGGGAAAATACTCTAATATGAGGGAAAATTGAGGGGGGAGAGATTTTTTTTACATGTCTGCTTGTTGCAGGAAAATTCTTGTACATGGAAACGAGTGTCTGACAGCAAAAGGAATACAAGAATAAGCCGAAACGGATGCATTAGGGATCAGGGAAACAGTAACTTTTCGTGAACCGTGTTAAGATGGCTGAAATACACTCCTGGAAATGGAAAAAAGAACACATTGACACCGGTGTGTCAGACCCACCATACTTGCTCCGGACACTGCGAGAGGGCTGTACAAGCAATGATCACACGCACGGCACAGCGGACACACCAGGAACCGCGGTGTTGGCCGTCGAATGGCGCTAGCTGCGCAGCATTTGTGCACCGCCGCCGTCAGTGTCAGCCAGTTTGCCGTCGCATACGGAGCTCCATCGCAGTCTTTAACACTGGTAGCATGCCGCGACAGCGTGGACGTGAACCGTATGTGCAGTTGACGGACTTTGAGCGAGGGCGTATAGTGGGCATGCGGGAGGCCGGGTGGATGTACCGCCGAATTGCTCAACACGTGGGGCGTGAGGTCTCCACAGTACATCGATGTTGTCGCCAGTGGTCGGCGGAAGGTGCACGTGCCCGTCGACCTGGGACCGGACCGCAGCGACGCACGGATGCGCGCCATGACCGTAGGATCCTAGGCAGTTCCGTAGGGGACCGCACCGCCACTTCCCAGCAAATTAGGGACACTGTTGCTCCTGGGGTATCGGCGAGGACCATTCGCAACCGTCTCCATGAAGCTGGGCTACGGTCCCGCACACCGTTAGGCCGTCTTCCGCTCACGCCCCAACATCGTGCAGCCCGCCTCCAGTGGTGTCGCGACAGGCGTGAATGGAGGGACGAATGGAGACGTGTCGTCTTCACCGATGAGAGTAGCTTCTGCCTTGGTGCCAATGATGGTCGTATGCGTGTTTGGCGCCGTGCAGGTGAGCGCCACAATCAGGACTGCATACGACCGAGGCACACAGGGCCAACACCCGGCATCATGGTGTGGGGAGCGATCTCCTACACTGGCCGTACACCACTGGTGATCGTCGAGGGGACACTGAATAGTGCACGGTACATCCAAATCGTCATCGAACCCATCGTTCTACCATTCCTAGACCGGCAAGGGAACTTGCTGTTCCAACAGGACAATGCACGTCCGCATGTATCCCGTGCCACCCAACGTGCTCTAGAAGGTGTAAGTCAACTACCCTGGCCAGCAAGATCTCCGGATCTGTCCCCCATTGAGAATGTTTGGGACTGGATGAGGCGTCGTCTCACGCGGTCTGCACGTCCAGCACGAACGCTGGTCCAACTGAGGCGCCAGGTGGAAATGGCATGGCAAGCCGTTCCACAGGACTACATCCAGCATCTCTACGATCGTCTCCATGGGAGAATAGCAGCCTGCATTGCTGCGAAAGGTGGATATACACTGTACTAGTGCCGACATTGTGCATGCTCTGTTGCCTGTGTCTATGTGCCTGTGGTTCTGTCAGTGTGATCATGTGATGTATCTGACCCCAGGAATGTGTCAATAAAGTTTCCCCTTCCTGGGACAATGAATTCACGGTGTTCTTATTTCAATTTCCAGGAGTGTATATTGTTTGACTAGGATGACCGCACCAAAAAAAAAAAAAAAAAATTTACATGCGTCTGATCACAAGCCCAGTTGCGACCCCGAAGTTACCGGCAACCACTTTATATACGTTTATAAAGTGTCTACACATATGACTACGATAAACTTTACTTCCTCCAGCTGTAGAGCAATGCATTACTAGCTATGGGGCTACAATGTACAGCTACAGTATGGAAAGCATGTTTGACCCTGTGCAAGCCTTTTAAAGTGTTTTGAACTCTGCCGCACAGTATGTACCATGTATGTGGTCTCTGTGCTCTCTACCAGTCGCAACTATGCGGTGTCAGCTAACAAATACCTTGCAGAACAGTTGCTGCATACTTTTGAACACAATTCTGCTGTATATCTACTGAGGTAATAGGAATACATGCAAGTTGGCAGCTGTCTTGATTGCTTTCCTAGAAAAGAGAACCATCAGCCTCTAAACAGACATGGATCTGTGTTAACTGATGATAGAAAGTAGATGGATTAGTGGGTTGAGAGTGGATGTAAAGAGGTATGACTCAAGGGTATACTGATGATGTATTCTAGATGTTGTTGCAGGTCATTTAGCACACAATTTAAGCATTTTTTCGGTTGTTCCCTCAAGGTCTTTCTGTTGTGTGGTATAACCTGTATTCAGTTCGTATACAACTGCATATACTGTGTGTGACTTACAGCGCCATCTACCTGCAGTCGTTAACAGCAAACCTTCCCACGCCACATTCAGCTAAGGCTTCCAACGTATTTGTACTGTATCATGTCCAGCAAACCGATGGAAAACCTAGTTTGGTACCTTCCTATAGACAAGTGAAGATACGTGCGAAGTACTCCATTTCCCTGCCACATCTTCGACATAATCGAGTTTTCAGTTTCATGCCTGCAATGATTCTAAGTCAATGACATGAGTTTCTGTGGCACTGGAATCCCTTTGTACACATCTGCTTGACAGATGTGTGTGGAAGGGACTGTGTTCAGGTCACGTAATTAGTGCAGCATGTCATGTGATTTCACACGTAAAGCCCGCTGCTACGCATTTGTCTATTTCCTCATAAGATGTCGTTGTCTCATGCATAGTCCATTGCTGATGAACGATTTACAGGGCTGATGTGAGCACAGCGTAATTTTCGAACGGTAATCGGACATCAACAGTGAGTGCTATACACCTTCGGAAAGATATATAGTGCATGTAAGAACTTTTCTTTTACTTTGTTGAAGAAGATAGTAGTTTCATCTTCTTTAACTTTGTCACTATAGTGAGTGGGACAGAATGAATGTATATAAGGTGTTGGAAATATGTATCCTGCACTGGAGTATTAACAGTTGCATGCCAAATAACTAATATATCGCAAACCACACTGCTTTAACATTATGGGATGTTTAAGTGCAGAACCATGTAGCCTTAGATGTGTGTGTTTATATTCTATTATCATTTCTCTCTTTCCAGTACCTTCTTGGTGTGGAATCCAAACAATACAACAATACTACAGAATTGATGGCACAAATTATGTAAGCAAAATGTTTCAAACTCCATCCATCTGGAGCTACATCATACATAAACCATACATTTCTTCTTCTTCTTCTTCTTCTTCTTCTTCTTCTCCTTAACTATCATCATAACACTCTCAAATGGTTCTGAGCACTATGGGACTTAACTTCTGAGGTCATCACTCCCCTAGAACTTAGAACTACTTAAACCTAACTAACCTAAGGACATCACACACATCCATGCCCGAGGCAGGATTCGAACCTGCGACCGTAGCTGTCACGCAGTTCAGGACGTAGCGCCTAGAACCGCTCGGCCACCCCGACCGGCTCACTCACAAATGTATCAGGCCCATATCTGCTATAGATCAGTAAGGAGTGATAACAACTCCAGCATGCATGCATATAGAGAGATCATGTGTAAATGAATGGGAGACATCAGTAAGATTGGTGGGGAACAGTCTTTGCAGAACAGCAGTTACAGTATTGGAATGAGAATTCCGGTCTATATCACTAGCGTTGGTCGGTTGTGCAAGTCTGGAACACGTGTTATACTCTTTCTGAAACCAAAATATCAAAGTGTATTAGTTACATGGAACTCAGCTCTTTCTGATCCTTCATGAGACGTCGCATGTTGTGGGTATAGTACCATCCTACTTCTGATCAGTCGTAAATTACATCGGAGACAATGCTGCAGGGAGCATTGTTTAAAGACAGAGGAAGAGGTGCGAGATGCGTAGGAGAGACCATCTACAGTTTTGCCCAGGATCATTAGCTGATAGGTTCAACGAAAGGGTGGCTCGTTTCGAAATGGAGGAAAGAGTACCGCTACGGATATGATTCGTTTGTTGGGGTGGTAAGCATCAAATGTGCTGGTGACATACTTCAATTCCCAACTGTACCCCACGAATGCGAGAATAACTGGTAACTCACATCTACATAGGGTGAAATCTTACCGAATTTGTACAGTGTTTCGGCTAAGGAATGTAGCTTTTGCACTTCCTATTTGCTGCTGGCTGTTTCCCATACTGTGAAACAATATTTGCGTCATGTGATGCAGACGGTGTAGCAGAGTTTGCGATATGTCCACATGTATATAGCACTCGCAGAGTAACGGAGGTGGTGATCTAGCAATGACACGGAAATTGAGAAACATGCTGCAACGTCATTGGCTAACAGAATCACGAGACCGACGCGATGAAACGTTTGTTGACCTGAGAAATCGTCAAGAGCTGTGGTTTTGAACTCGAGTAATTGGGTAAAATGCGGTAAATAATAAGGAAAAACCTGGTAAAATTGGGAAATTGACGGGGAATACGTAAAACTGAGGAAAATACTATAGGATTCTTTTAGAGCTCCGACCTCGGCGGTTTGCTTATCAGTCATCGACAACAGCATCGTAGACTGAGTTCACAGTTCTATTGGACTCCAACATATGCACCATCCATTGAGCCATGGATCACCCCAGCGATACCACGAGGACAGAGTGTGGATGAGAATGTATCAGTAGTCAATGTATGATGAAGCTGCACTCAAGCTGAAATCTGGAGACGAACCCATTTATTTCCAACATCCCAAGAGCAGAATACCTACCGTCTGTTCTCTATTGATTGGTTGAAAGATGTATACGTTAAATAATTTTGTAGAAGTGCTGAAATCGAGATATCTTGTGGGAATGAGACGTGTAGGGGGCTGAGGTGATGTTTTCGAAGAAGTTAGTCTTTCTACATTAAGTGTGTCAGTTTTTCCCGTTTCGTGCAAAAACGTACTTAACATAAATAAAAGATGTGAGGCCTTTTTAATTGTAATTACGCCCTTTTTTCGCCTACAAATATGTAATAACGACGATGTAGCAAGAGGGTTTTGCTACTGGGAAGCTGTAGGAGGCCATGCAAGAGGATAACAGCTGGTGCGAGTGGTCATAGCATAATTTTTCGGAGGCTGTACACCTGTACATGAGAACTAGGCTACTCGTCAGGAATGTTATGCTGTTTGACAGTAATGTTATGTGGGTAGAAATGTCACCAGACATGTGTGGGAAGTGATCAGACTACTATTCCTGTAAAAAATTACGTATTGTGAGTGTGTGGGTTTTATTTTGTCAAGTTGCACAATGGATTGATCCAACAAGTACCCTTTGGCTCCTGCAAGAAACAATTTCCACCTCACACTACTACAGAAGTCAGACAGACGCTCCGAATCTACCAACAAGAACTGCTTCAAAAACATTCATCAACAAATATCTTCTGCAGTCGTCCGCTGTAAGGAAAAGACACAAAATTATTCTATATTCTTACGTAACTAGTGGAATACTTGGGTACTGGAATATTGTTAGTTAGTGTAAGCAAAACATTAAACGAACGAAAAATATTATTTATTGCAAAAAATTCTGAGAAATGAAGTGAAACTTTTTCTTATAAATTAATAAATTTCCGAGTTCTTTTCAGAACAGTAGATTGCCTCTTATTGGTAGGAATGCTATTATTTTACAAAGTATGGAAAGGTTCTTTTCTCCCTTTTCTTTGAGAATGTTTTTTACTCGGCAGAATGGCTGAGAGCTGTGCCTATACAACTTGAATAACTTCTCTAGGTATGGTCAAGGCTGTCGTATGAGAAATGTAATGGAGTGTACTGTTAGGGAGCAAAGATGGGGCTCGCATATGCTGTAGCGTACAATACCGTGAGCTGCGACGACTGCTACCTGCGTCGCTCGCTGCTGACAGATAACACAACTATCTCTTTCTATCTGGATTGACCTTTGCCAGTCAAACTCTCCCTATGCCTGGATGAAGTCAAGGACTCCTATCCGCCCCTTGTCTAAATATTGGCGTGGTACACCAGTCAGATAACCAGTCCACTGCGATGCCACTCAATATTCACTCGCAGGCCTTTAACTAGTACTCTGTCCATGTTCACACCGTACAGTAAGTGTGGCGGCCAACATAGTGAACAAGACTAAATCACGAGTGACTCAATATAGAGTATCACTCCGATTTGCTAACGACAGAGGTGCTCTCCCAGTGAAGTACTGAGGAGAGACTTTGTTCCTCGCTCTTAGCATACACATTTGAGTGCACTTACTCTCGCTACGTGTTCCCACTCCAAGAGCGACAATGGAACAGCTCCTTTTTCTGGAAAAATTGCAAGGGTATATCATTGGCTGTCTTCCTTCACTCCTCTGACTCTTTGTGTCAGAAATATTCCGCCAACCAGCATTGCTCTTTTAAATGGGAGAATGACGTTTCGTTTAAGTCGGTCAGTGAGGAAATATGTAGCATCTCCATTAGGTCTATACTGTCCTCCAGTGAGAACTCCGTAACTACGCTGACGGTCCGTCAAAAAAATGAGTCTTCTGGGCGCTCCCGCACAATGTAGCGGAATTTGCTTTTAAGTCGAACACAGGGGTCGTTATCGCTTTGCTCTGGCAAAAGCTGTCCTCTCTCTGGGCGGTCGCTCCGGCCGAAGTAGGTATGTGTTTACTCACCCCTCTGAAGGGTCAGGCCTCCCAGCAGGCTGGTTGCCTCTTTAGAATGACAATTCCTGTGGCTGTCATGTTGTGTATGCCAGCCTCGACTTTTTCAACCTCGGTGTGCACTTGCGATTTACTTATTAGATTTGCATATCGCTTACATGAATTCATACAAAATTGACTCTACCTTATCGCGTTGGGGTCCGAATGAAGCGTCTTGATGTTCAGAATACGATTGTGAGGACGGAATATGTAAGAATTGAAGGTCAGGAGACCATGCCACCTTACAGTATGTCTAGCCATAAGGGGATGGTTGATATGATGTGGGGAATTGATTTCAACGCACTGACGAGTATTTCCAACTGTAAGAGAACATAGATTCATTTTGTAGACACTTGCACAATGTACCAATAGTAGTAAGTGGGTCACTTGGGTGCAGCTGCAGGTTATTTATTAATGATGTCCTTCATTGTCTTATAAACAGCTAGACTGCGCACAATAGCTACTAAAAATTTTTATAAATGGATGCAACAACAAAAACTAAAAATTTTCTACTAAAATTCTATGCTGCGAATCATATGTCAAATTCTTTTTACCATACATTACCACATACATAAGCGTATCTTTCGGAATTTTATCAGAAAAATTTGCACACAACTTCACTGTAGTTTTCTGTGTAGCTAATACATTCACTCTTCTACACATATTTACAACATAGATAGGCTAATTTTCAATAAAGCTGAATGGACTTACATTAACATCACCATTCGATTGTGTAGTTCTCTTCAAATCTAAGAAAGCATCATAAGCTTTTAAATAATTATTTGGCAGATCTAGATTCCACATTTCTTGAGGAAAAGTCTCGCTTCTGCCATTTTTAATATAGAACAGAATATGAAAAATTTAAAAAAGAAGATCAACCAGTTATTGATGCCATTGAACAAGTCAAACAAGGAATTGAAGGCTTAGGTGACAATATTTTGAAAGCAATTGAAGAAAATAGAGAAGTTGAAAAACAAATGGTTCCTTATTATTTTGATGAATTTAACGATGTTCCAGCAATTAAACATTATGAAAGTGATAAAAGAGATTATACATTAAGCGAATCCTTTCTTTCAGGAGTGCTAGTTCTGCAAGGTTCACAGGAGAGCTTCTGTAAAGTTTGGAAGGTAGAAACAAGGTACTGGCGGAAGTACAGCTGTGAGGACGGGTCGTGAGTCGTGCTTTGGTAGCTCAGCTGGTAGAGCACTTGCCCGCAAAAGGCAAAGGTCCCAAGTTCGAGTCTCGGTCCGGCACACAATTTTAATCTGCCAGGAAATTTCAGATTTATTGATGTTTCCAGAACCAGAGTCGTCAGGAGGATGTATTTCCGATACTTCGCTCATTGTTGAATGTCACCAGATTGGTGCTGTAATCATAAAATTTAACTGTAATTTAACTGATAAATGGGTGGCTGGTTTCCTTGGACAACTCCGCTTGGCATCTGGGCACATGGCGGAGGTAGCCAGTGGCCAGAACAGATGGACATTTCCGGCTTAAGGCGTGAACCGCTGCTGAGCCTCCTGAACAGGAGAGGTGGGGTATGAGGTTTCAGTTGACCTAACTGTGTCGACCCTTGGGCGGATGAATAGCGAACTAATGGTATGTATTGGGCAGCCTTCATGAGCTCGTATGTTGCGAGTATTCTCAGATTTTTATGTGGAAACTTGAGAAGATTCAATATGGAGAGTGTTTGCATTGAATGATTATTCCCTCTATGTAAACTGATCAGCTGATGGCTCTGCACTCTCGGTGGTACTCTCACTGACCCCTGAGCATCTGGAATGGCGAGCGTGTGTCTTCCTGGAGATGGCATGCAGTTGTTGGTGTGGCCAACATGGCAATGGTCTAGAGAAGTTTCCACTATCTCTGACATCTAACTGTGACAGCTGCTACAGAACGTATTGTGGTTTAAGTCTGTGTTTACCAACTGCCCTGTCAGTACAGTGATTGCTGCCGTGTCTGGCATTGAGTGCTTCTCAATACACCCCAGTAGACTGTCTTGCAATGGGAAAGTGGAGTGGTATTTATTTACAGAAAGGTGGATTACTACCCTATTGCATGGTAGAGCCTTTTCCCTCCATCTTCTTCTTGGTGTGGCAGACGGAACCAACTTGGAAATTCTATGGTGCTTTAAAAATAAAGTTAGCAGACCTATAGGTAGTCGGTAATTACACAACTGCGACGGCATAAATTCCACCCAGAATTTGAAATTACAACTATCGCTTTCTACAGCACCACTTCCAATCACGACATCAAATTCCCAATTAATCAATTTATTGTTTCCAGTAACGGTATTGCGAGCACACTTCAGTCAAACCACTGTGCTGTTTCCTGCAAATTGTTGAAGGATGTGGTGCTACTGAGCTGAAATCTAAAATTTTCACTACCATTTTCAGCTATCTCCAACATAATGGATTCCATGGCAAACTACCGAATTTTGCCAGTATCCACCAACATGATGCAAAGGAAATCTAGAAGAGGGAAGAATAGGGTTTGGAAACTAGGCAGTTGTGGTGTCGATCCTAGATAGCCTCACAATTTCCCACCAAATACACCAGTCCTAGTATCCACCAATAGACAGCAAGAGAAAGCTGCCCCACACAGAGGGTTTGATTTAATTAATTAGTCAATCAATTTAACTGAGTGAGTGTAGCACAAATAAACTATTTCCAAAACATAAATAGCTCAGCGTTTGGGGAGGGCTAGGGATTAACCAGGTATCTACTACTCTACTACTTTGTTTGTGGTGAAAGTGGTGTTATATGTGGTTTCCGGTGGCACACAACAGACACTTGCTGGGCAGGAAACAGACACTTGAGAAAGAAAGGGGGCAGAGGGAGAGAGAGCATGTGTTTCGACAGGAATATCCCAGGTATTAATATCAAGTAGTTGCTGCCACCTGTAAGGAAGTAACTAGAGGGGTGAGGGGGGAGGGAAGGAGGGAATGGAGGGTGAAAGGGTGGGGACGTTGCTTCTCCCAGCGTCCTTTGCTGCTGGTGTTGTGAACTAACTCAGTCACTATCTGCACAGCAGGGAGAGCTTACAGGGCGAGCGTATAGAGCAGCTGTTTCCACTGACCTGGTGTGGAAGGTATGTGTTTGGGAACAAAACAGGAAGTGAGTTCGGTAGCAATTTCAAAGTATTGAGTGGTACTTAAGATACGTAAATAAATTAGTGAAATCAAAGTGAAATAGAAAGTAGAAAATAAATGAAAAACTTGGTTTAGTTTAGAGAGTTACATACTGGCAAACAGTGGGCAGAGCAGAAGAGACAATGACCATGAAGTCAGCAAGTTTAGGAGAAGCCATCGCCCTCCCCACATACGCGGACGCTGTCGATTCAGCCGTCAGGGCATTGCCCGACCGGCTCACGTGTTTCTCAGTTGTCACATGTGAGCAAAGGCCCTCGCCTACATTCCAAGAGCCAAAGACTGACGTTAAGAAGATTCTTTGAGAAGCTTTTCAACGTGAGAGACGAGGCAATGACCATGAAGTCGTTCACCTTCAGTGAACTGAAGCGAATAAATACGCGAGACGCAGTGGCCCCGACAGAGCAAGAGGAGTAGTTTTCAGTTCACTTTCGGTACTGAAGGCTGTCATGGAAGAAGAGACTAGTTCTTATACAACGCACCAAGTCCGCCGCTGTAATGGAATAGCAAGCGGCAGCCTCGGCGCCAGAAGACAGAAGTTAAAAGGTATTTGAAGTTTGATTTTTACGTACCTGGGCGACTCGTGAGGACGGGAAGGAGACGGCCTCACATCAGCAGTCACCTGTGAGCTGGGATGAAGATCTGACAGCCGAAGAGTCCGTTGTTCGAGTCCTGGACACTGGCCTTCCCCTACTGCGTCGCTCCGCTGGCCGACGCACAACACTGACACACGCGGTCGCTTAGAGCAGAGAAAGACTGGGACGCCACATCCAATGTATCACCATCTGATGTACGACTTCGCTCTCAATAATTAAACGGGCCACCGCACGAGGCGCGTCTCCAGTCAACTGGGCGAGACGGCGACACGAGATACACACCGCCAGGCGCAATCAGATGCCGCCGCTGCCGCAGCAGAAGGCTTCGCAAACGGCACAGCTGCCGTTCTCCCTGCCAGAACAGTCCAGTAAGGAAACGGTTGTACGAAACTTTCGATAAAAGTTATCTTATGTAAAAATGCTGTTTCATTCTACCTCAACCCGAGCCAATGAAGAACCCACCCTGCCCACATGTTGTTACGAGAGAAAAAGTAATTTATTTAGTATTTTCACCCTGACATAATGCTTTAGAATCAAAGGCCCTTTGCAGTAATGCTCATCCTGACAATTGACTAGCATCAGAAGAGAAAACCCAGTTACATTAAGTAGCAGAAGTGTTCAATTAGTGTCAGAACTGTTACAAAAGGAAGCTGACATTCAGTATTGTGTATTCTTCCGCAGGTGATCGGTGGCTTCCAGTCCAGTGCTCTGGACTCAGAGGGTTGTCAGCAGTCTAACACATGTGGTGCAGTGCACAGCACGTGAAGACACAATTGGGAGGCTATTTGCCAGATATGTTTAGTGATCCAGAATGAGATTTTCACTCTGCAGCGGAATGTGCCCTGATATGAAACTTCCTTCCAGATTAAAACTGTGTTCTGGACTGAGACTCGAAGTCGGTCCAGCACACAGTTTTAATTTGCCAGGAAGTTTCATGTTTAGTGTGATCTGTAATGGAGTTATTATGTGTGGTGAGTGTTTTGTCTTGACATCGATTTCATGGCGGTATTCCTTGTATGACTGAAAAAAAAGAGTATTATTTATGTGGTTAATTACTTGTTTTCCATATATTTTACAAGACTTGAATCAGCAGAAATTGAGCGATTTTCTGTGCCATTTTTTTCTGGGAGGGGTGGGGAGGGAAGAGGCTGGGATCAGGGATGTGTGGGATGTCTTCTGATGGCGGCATTGTCCACAGCTCGGTCGATCAATGCATGTCAAGGTGAGCACACACACGAAAATTTTCCAGCAAGGCAACACCTCGAATCTGCAGCAGTGTAATTACATAGTTAGGACGTGTAGTTGCTGGACAGGGTAATACTTGCACCTCCCAGTCTAAAAGCACAGCACAGGCTGAGCAGTTCCTGCCATTTCCCCAGGTGGGGGAGAGGGGGGGATGGGCTGAGCTTTTCCCTCCAGTTTTCGAAAGGGTTGCACCCAAAATAAAGAACATAAACTATCCTATGTCATTCAACAGCTCAGCACAGACTGAGTCTTTTCCCTACTGATTTCCAGATGGGGAGTGGGGAAGTGGGGGAGGGGAGGGGGACTGCATGATTTCCCACAAAGGGAGAGAGGTTCATTATTTGATCAATTTAATTAATTAGTCAAATAATTTGATATCAAAAGGGTGTTGGTATTGGCAAGGCGGTGGGGGAGGTTTGCCAATTTATGGGAGAGGAGGGGGAGTGGTGGGGGATTTCTCAGAAGGAGTAATTATCCCCAGGAAGTCATAAATCAACCACCAGGGGATCATAAATTAATTAACAGAACAACAGGTTTGCCTCTGAGTGTACACTTGTACCTGAATGTATGCAATCCACACTAACAAAATGACCCAGTACTTGCTTTGTCCTAATACTCTGCTTGTTGGGCCCTGTCCATAATGCTCCTAAAAGTTCTTATCTTGGGATCCATCTGGCGATCTTGTTGGCAAAGATAGGGTTTGGCAAGCAGGAAGACAAGTAGCACAAACACTCACCATGTGCAGGTGGGCATTATCGTGCTGAAATATAAGCTCAGGATGGCTTGCCATGAAGGGCAACAAAACGGGGTGTAAAATGTCATCGACTTACAGCTGTGCTGTAAGGATGTTGCTGATGAGCACCAAAGGGATCCTGCTATGAAAAGAAATGGGACAGCAGACCATTACCCTTAGCTGTCCAGCCGTATGGCAGGCACCAGTCAGGTTGGTATCCCACTAATATCCTGGGGGTCTCTAGACACGTTTTCTTCGTGGTATCTCATTGACTGCAGTAGAACTGTTTTCAGTGATGAGTCCCACTTCGGCCTGAGCGCGATGACCAGTGAGGACTTGTCTAGAGACACCCCTGACAGTGGTTGGCTACCAACCTGAGTCGTCCATTATATGGTACAACAATCAGGAGTAATGATGTTGCGTATCATTTATTTTCCTTGCAGGACCCATTTGGTTGTCATCCGCGCCACCCTTACAGCACAGCAGTACGTCGACGATATTCTACGCACTGTTTTGTTGCCCTTCATGGCGAGCCATACTGGACATAACATTTCAAGAAGATAATGCCTGCCCGCACGCGGCGAGAGTTTCTACTGCTTGTTTTCATGCTCGTCATACCATGTCTTGGCCAGCAAGATAGTCAGACCCCTCGCCAATTGAGAATGTTTGCAGCGTTATAGTCCGCAGCTCGTGGTCGTGCGGTAGCGTTCTCGCTTCCCACGCCCGGGTTCCCGGGTTCGATTCCCGGCGGGGTCAGGGATTTTCTCTGCCTCGTGATGACTGGGTGTTGTGTGATGTCCTTAGGTTAGTTAGGTTTAAGTAGTTCTATGTTCTAGGGGACTGATGACCATAGATGTTAAGTCCCATAGTGCTCAGAGCCATTTGAACCATTTTTTGCAGCATTATAGGCAGGGTCCTGCAACCAGCTTGGGATTTCAAGGATCTAACGCACCAGTTCGACAGAATCCGACGTGATATCTCTCAGAAGGACGTCTAACAAATCTATCAATCAGTGCCAAGCCGAATAACTGATTGTATAAGGGCTAGAGGTTGATTAATTTGTTAAGCTCTTTCTCCTGAATAAATTACCCAGGTTTCTGATATTGCAATAATTTGTCTGCATATGAACATCACGTTTTCCGTCCCAATTGGGTAATTCCTTCGTGGTGATTCTATTGAGAGTAGAGTGTATTTGGGTTGGCTAGTCACAACTGCCGACTATGTATGGAAGGTGAAAGGCCTCGGAGAAGGAGTGATGGCTGTGGAGGTGGTGATGGTGGTGGTGGAGGAGGTGGTGAGGGTAGGGGCGATATATATAAGGGGCAATGAAATGGAAGCGAGACAGATGTAAAAAATTGAGTCAGGATTCCATATTGATAAACGGTATTGCACAATCGATCGAACAAGCTTCTTATAAGCCTCTTGTAAGTAGGCTGTCTAGGTTTTTATGTTGGTAACGCCATGTAGCTCTCTGTATGAAAATCACTGACTGGTGTGTGCAGGCTGTGGCTGGTTTGCACGTTTGGAATATTCGCTATTGTAGTGTTGGGCATTGGAGGTGAACAGCGCGTAGCGTTGCGCAGTTGGAGGTGAGCCGCCAGCAGTGGTGGATGTGGGGAGAGAGGACCCAGAGTTTTGAGATGTTAATACGATCGGACGAGCTGGACGTAGTTCTAGTAACGAAGATTTTTGTGAGGTAAGTGATTCATAAAAGGTATAGGTTGTTGTTAATCAGGGCCATTCTTTTGTAGGGATTATTGAAAGTCAGATTGCGTTGCGCTAAAAATATTGTGTGTCAGTTTAGTGATGATCAGAATAAGTAAAAAGGGAAATGTCTGAGTACGTTCAGGTTTGCTCAGCTGTTTGAAAATCAAATAACGTAGAAGCTTAGCAGTTTAGTAATTTATAATTTTCCAAAGGGGACTTTTCACACTTTCCTCGTGAATGAGTTAATGTCCTTCATATTCTCTCTATGAATCTCTGTCTGGCATCTCTCTTTCCTCTGTTTGTTTTCTTTGGTAATTCCACTTAAGGTTCAAATGGTTCAAATGGCTCTGAGCACTATGGGACTTAACATCTGAGGTCATCAGTCCCCTAGACTTGGAACTACTTAAACCTAACTTAACCTAAGGACATGACACACATCCACGCCCGAGTCAGGATTCGAACCTGCGACTGTAGCAATCGCGCGGTTCCGGACTGAAGCGCCTAGAACCGCTTGGCCACCGCGGCCGGCTCCACTTAAGATGTCTCTGGATTGTTACACCTAGGTATTTTCCTGCAGATAGTGTTTCCAGCAGTTTCCCCATAGATAATGTAGTTGTAAAGTAGTGGCTTTCTTGTTCTATGTATGCGCAATATGTTGCATTTACTTATGTTCAGGGTCAACTGGCAGAACCTGCACCATTCATCAATCCTCTGCAAGTCACTGTACAAGTCGACACTATTTTCTGCCGTTTCTACTTTGTTGTAGACGACTGCATCATCTGCGAACAGTCTTATAGAGAATCCGACGCTTTCTAGTGGATAATTTATGTACGAGGCATGTTTTTTAAGTAGGTATCGATCGAAATAAAAATGAAACAAATGGACTTATCTTAGCAATTTTGTTTTCACATGAAAACCTGTACTTTACTTTTCTACATAATTCTCACCACTATCAGAGCGCGTATGGTGTCGCACAACCCGCTTTTGAATACCGTCCTCGTAGAAATATGCCGTCTGATTAGGCAACAACTGCATAAAGTACACTTCTCGACATTTGAGGGAATTCATGACATAATGTCGAAGCCGTGAAGGGTCTGTTCTGTCTCACTTTTTTTATCAACTTTCTGTACCAAATCGTCAGCAATGACTGGAGATCGGTCACTTAGTTCCTTCTCATACTCATTCGTACGGCCATCGCTGAAAGCTGTCCCTCATTTTCCTAACATCTCATGGCTCACAATGTTTTCTGCATGCATGTCACTGATCTGACGATGAATTTCAGCCGATTTAAGGTATTTAGCACTAAGAAAACGAATCAAGCGCATATTTAACAATCGGCGTGGTTCTCAATCGGAGAAGGTATTTCAGATACTCGCACACAAACATAAACACGCCGAATATTGGCGGGAATTACATAGAAAAGCTGGTTAAGGTACATGCCGTAATGCAAAAAAAATGCTAAGAAAGTCTACTTTTTTATTTTTATATGAAAACGGTACTTATTTCAAAAAACACGCCTCGTACATTGTAAACAATAACGATGCTATCACAGTTCATTGGAGTACGCCGAAAATTTCATTTACATCTGTTGATTTTGTTCCGGTAATAACGACACATACACATTCCATACAGTCCTGATCTCTCCCTATGCTACTACCACACTTTCGGAGCCATGAGGAAAGACAGCGTCGATTTGTTTCGAGCGAAAAGATGCACACCTGGGTACAATCGTGGTTTCATAAGCAACCACAAAAATCTGTCCATGAAGACATTGACAGTCTTGTGTCACAAAAGGATAAATGTAATAACAGTTATGGTGATTCACTTTGAAACAATAAACAGTTCAATAAAATCTTTTAGGGCTTCCAGCTGTGTCAGGTGGTTAAAACCTGCGCGGCTAGAAATCCGAGAAGATTTTATTAATTAATGTCGCCTTGAGACCTTGCGATAAACAGGTTAATTACTTTTGGGATTCTGACCCTCAATAGGCAAAACGGAACCCTATAGGATCACTTTGTTGTCTGTCTGCAAGTCTCTCTGTCCGACTATTAAAAACCCTTTTTCTCAGGATTGGGAAGACATATCAAGTTGAAGTTTATGTCACACGTCTATGGTCCCTTGATGTAAAACACATACGCTTCTAAATTAATGCAAGCAAATGATACGGCCATTTATGACAGATATTTTGATACAAAGTCATCAAAGCCTGTAGGATACTTGCCGATGGCCCAATAATTTAGCAAGAAGCAAGGCTTCACGATACAGCCAAAGGAGAAAATCCGAAAACTGTAGATTTGTAATTGTATCACTTGAAAAAGAAACTTCTTTGTCATTTGTCCTCTGACTGTCCGTCCGTCTCTTCAGGCCCGTTTCTCTCTGGAACGGGTAGACACAAAGCTGAAATTCATGTCACATACTAAGGTCTACGGCCCCTTTTTCTGGGTCATCAGTCTTATGACTGGTTTGATGCGGCCCGCCAAGAATTTCTTTCCTGTGCCAACCTCTTCATCTCAGAGTAGGACTTGCAACATACGTCCTCAATTATTTGGTGGATGTATTCCAATCTCTGTCTTGCTCTACACTTTGTGCCCTCTACAGCTCCCTCTAGTACCATGGAAGTCATTCCCTGATGTCTTAACCGATGTCCTACCATCCTGTCCCTTCTCCTTGTCAGTGTTTACCACATATTCCTTTCCTCGCCGATTCTCCGCAGAACCTCCTCATTTCTTAACTTAGCCGTCCACCTGATTTTCAACATGCACCTGTAGCACCACAGCTTTGAATCTCTTCTGTTCCGATTTTCCCACAGTCCATGTTTCACTACCATACAATGCTGTGCTCCAGATGTATATTCTCACAAATTTCTTCCTCAAATTAAGGGCTATGTTCCATACTGGTAGACTTCTCTTGGCCAGGAATCCCCTTTTTGCCATTGCTAGTCTGATTTTGATGTCCTCCTTGCTCCGTCCGTCATTGGTTATTTTACTGCGTAGGTTTCAGAATTCCTTAACTTCATGTTCTTTGTGACCATCAGTCCTGATGTTAAGTTTCTGTTCTCATTTCTGGTACTTCTGATCATTTTCCTCTTTCTTCGATTTAGTCGAAGTCTATAGTCTGCACTCATTAGATTGTTCATTCCAATCAGCATATCGCGTAATACTTCTTCATTTTCACTGAGGATAGCAATGTCATCAGCAAATCGTATCATTGACATCCTTTCACCTTGTATTTTAATTCTATTCCTGAACCTTTCTTTTACAGTGTTTCCATAATCGTTTCTTCGATGTACAGATTCAACAGTACATCTCAGTCTTATACCCTTTTTAAGCCGAGCGCTTCGTTCTTGGTCGTTCAGTTTTATTATTCTGTCTTGGCTCTTGTTCATATTGCATATTACCCGTCTCTCCCAATACCTTACCCGTATTTTTCGTAGAATTCCGAACATCTTGCACCATTTTACATTTTACCAGGTCGACTAATCCTATGAACGTGTCTTGATTTTTCTTTAGTTTTGCTTCCATTGTCAACCGCGAGGTCAGAATTGCCTCTCTGGTGCCTTTACCTTTCCCAAAGCCAAACTGTTCATCTTGTACATCCTCAATTTTCTTTTCCATTCTCCGGTATATTATTCTTGTCAGGAACTTTGATGCATGAGCTGTTAAACTGAGTGTGTGGTAATTTTCGCACTTCTCAGCAATTGCAATCTTCGGAATTGTATGGATGATGTGATTCCGAAAGTAAGGTGGTATGTGGTGTGATGGTTCTTTATTTGCGAAACCATTACCACACGCCAACCCTATTTTTCGATGCCGTAGATTAATGAATATTTTTCTACGTAATGTCTCATGTTTTTCACTCTATTCAAATTTGGTTTCATTTTTATGTGTATGTACGTCGATATTTTGGGATGTTGAAATCGGTATAATATGTAGTGTGAATATCTTTGTACTTATTTCTATCTTTGATGCTGGTTTGTGACTTTTGGCGCGGAAGCGTACAGAGTAGTCAAGTTTTTGTGTTGAATATGAACAGTCTTGAATTTGTGTTGCAAATGAAAAGATGAGTCTGAGTTGTGGACAATGACAAATGTTGTGAGTTTTATTAAGAGCAGTAACGGCTGCGAAATTGTATGTTGAAGTAATGTTTTGAACATGCGAAAGTATAAAAAGTTTAATAAATGTGAATTTTTGTGAAAAGTGAGTGTCAAGAATTATTTTCAAGTGACCATTGTTTAAAAAAGTATGAAGCACATTGCAATGAAAAACATAAATCATCAAGATTGTCTTCGTAAGTTCTTCAAGTCGGCATAATTAACATCCGAGTGCCTTTCGCACCAACACCGATAGTCATGCTCCCTAGACAACATTTTTAATTACGACCCAAAGCCAGGGCGAGATCGTCGTTCGACTGCAAATACAAGGTAGGTGATATTATTGTTAATTTTCCTCAGTGACTGTAATCAATTGATGTAGCAATATCCGCCACATTAAACACCTTTTAGTTGCGCAATAAAAAGATCATACTTTGAGTGCGCGACGTGTTAGTGGAGGTATTCTTATAGTGGCCAGACTCATACATTCTACACACCAACGTGAATAGCCGTTTTGTTGCCACTTCCCCTAATGATTTTAGAAATTCGGCCCTACGGTGGTGTAAAACACTTGGAATTCTAAGACAATGCAATCAAAAGCTACGGCCGTTTATGACATTCTGATACTCCTATACTCATGAATCTAAACTTGTCCAATACTTATCTCTGGCCTCGACGGAATGTTTAATAGCACAAGTAAAGGAAAACAAATCCGAAATGTTAATTTGTCATTTTATTTCTTTTGTCATTTCTTCAGACTTCAATTAAAAAGAAAAAGGTTCAAATGGCTCTGAGCACTATCTGAGGTCATCAGTCCCCTAGAACGTAGAACTACTTAAACCTAACTAACCTAAGGACGTCACACACATCCATGCCCGAGGCAGGATTCGAACCTGCGACCGTAGCAGTCGCGCGCTTCCGGAGTGAAGCGCCTATAACCGCTCGACCACCGCGACCGACTCAACTTAAAACTTAAATATTCTCGTAAGTCTTGGGATTCCAGGGATCGATGTCCTGCTAGTATCAATGTCTTTAATAGGTAAAAACCATCAAAATTCTCGATTTCCGGGACGGATGATCTGTCTGTACACTTATTTAAGTTTGTACAGAACTCCGAGAGCTCGAATCCCACTCACATCTGGCCAATTTTTTCCCCTATTTTTCTCGTTTTCAGTTGACTGCTATTAATAAGTAACCCGAAACGGGTATCAGTTGGGCTAGTGATGAAATACGTGCGGAAGGAGCGTCTCTTAAACATTACTCGTCCATGCAGCCGTGCCCGTTTCCCTGCCTTAAAAGTTTTTGGAGCACTGTTTATTCGCTGCCGCCTGCTAACAAAAGCAGTGCCCGACGCAAAGCGTCGAGCGCCAGCTGCCGCCGTAGGGGACGGCCGCGCTGCCCGCCTGTGCGGCGCCGTAATTTGGCAGTCGGCGCCGCGACGCCCAGCGCCGCGACGCCCCCTCCTCGGCTCAGCCGGCGGCATCTCTGCAATTCAGATTGCGACCAGCGCCACCCGTCGCCGCCACACTTGCGGGGCGCTCCCCCCCCCCCATCCCCCCCCCCCCCCACCCACTGTACGCCGGCTGGCGCCGTCGCAGCGTCGGCTGACCGCGCTGGGGCAACACGGGAACTGTGCGCCCCTTTCGGCGAAGCGCGTCTTTTATCCGCCTTCCTTTTTCCTCTTCACTTTACCTGTTCTGATTTCACAGCGATTCTCGCCACCACTTCTGCCGTTTCCCTAAATACGCTGCCTGACAAAAATGTAAAGCACTCAGAAGACACGGTCTAACGTCAGTGTAACTACGCGCACGTAATCGGCGGGTATGTAAATGAGAGTTGTAGTTCTCTGCAAAAGGTAGAACGACCACCAGACTGCATTAGTGCACTACGTACACTACTCGCCATTAAAATTGCTGCACAAAGAAGAAATTCAGATGATAAACGGGCATTCATTGGACAAATATATTATGCTAGAACTGACTTTTTCATGCAATTTGGGTGCATAGATCCTGAGAAATCAGTACCCAGAACAACCACCTCTGGCCGTAATAACGCCCTCGATACGGCTCGGTATTGAGTGAAACAGAGCTTGAATGGCGTGTAAAGGTACAGCTGCCCATGCAGCTTCAACACGATACCACAGTTCATCAAGAGTAGTGACTGGCGTATTGTGACGAGCCAGTTGCTCGTCCACCATTGACCAGACGTTCTCAATTAGTGAGTGATCTGGGAATGTGCTCGCCAGGCCAGCAGTCGGACATTTTCTGTATCCAGAAAGGCCCGTACAGTACCTGCAACATGCGGTCGTGCATTATCCTGCTGAAATGTAGGGTTTCGCAGGCATCGAATGAAGGGTAGAAAAAAATGGCTCTGAGTACTATGGGACTTAACTTCTGTCATCAGTCCCTTAGAACTTAGAACTACTTAAACCTAACTAACCTAAGGACATCACACACATCCATGCCCGAGGCAGGATTCGAACTTGCGACCGTAGCGGTCGCGCGGTTCCAGACTGTGGCGCCTAGAACCGCTCGGCCACAACGGCCGGCTGAAGGGTAGAGCCACGGGTCGTAACACATCTGAAATGTAACGTCCACTGTTCAAAGTGCCGTCAATGCGAACAAGAGGTGACCGAGACGTGTAACCAATGGCACCCCATACCATCACGCCGGGTGATACGCCAGTATGGCGATGACGAATACACGCTTCCTATGTGCGTTCACCGCGATGTCGCCAAACACGGATGCGGCCATCATGATGCTGTAAACAGAACCTGGATTCATCCGAAAAACTGACGTTTTGCCATTCGTGCACCCAGGTTCGTCGTTGAGTACACCATCACAGGCGCTCCTGTCTGTGATGCAGCGTCAAGGGTAACCTCAGCCATTGTTTCCAAGCTGATAGTCCATGCTGCTGCAAACGTCGTCGAACTGTTAGTGCAGATGGTTGTTGTCCTGCAAACGTCATCTGTTGACTCAGGGATCGAGACGTGGCTGCATGATCCGTTACAGCTATGAGGATAAGATGCCTGTCATCTCGACTGCTGCTGATACGAGGCCGTTGGGATCCAGCACGGCGATCCTTATTACCCTCCTGAACCCACCGATTCCATATTCTGTTAACAGTCATTGGATCTCGACCAACGCGAGCAGCAATGTCGCGATACGATAGACCGCAATCGCGATAGGCTACAATCCGACCTTTGTCAAAGTGGGAATCCTGAAGTTACGCATTTCTCCTCCTTACACGAGGCACCACAACAACGTTTCACCAGGCAACGCCGGTCAACTGCTGTTTGTGTATGAGAAATCGGTTGGAAACTTTGCTCATGTCAGCACGCAGGAGGTGTCGCCACCGGTGCCAACCGTGTGTGAATGCTGTGAAAAGCTAATCATTTGCATATCACAGCATCTTCTTCCTGTCGGTTAAATTTCGCGTCTGTAACACGTCATATTCGTGGTGTAGCAATTTTGATGGCCAGTAGTGTACATGTAATCGCTGGATATGTAAAAGAGAGTCGTAGTTCTCTGTAAACGGTAGAATGACTACCAGAGTGTGGCTCTGAGCACTATGGGACTTATCATCTGAGGTCATCAGTCCCCTAGAACTTAGAACTACTTAAACCTAACTAACCTAAGGACATCACACACATCCATGCCTGAGGCCAGAGTTGGTGCTGTTCGTGTTTAGTGTTACTACCAGGCCTCGTAATGTGCGTGAACAGCGTCATATGTTTTTGCTCCATCACTGTCAAGGGCACGGAAATGCTGCATTCTCGTGTGGGGACATCGTTATCAGAACCTGACAATATGTACGATTGGAGCACAGCACTGTATGGTTGTGAAACATGGACTGTGGGAAAACCGTAACGGAAGAGAATCGAAGCATTTGAGATTATGGTGCTACAGACGGATGTTGAAAAGTAGGTAGACTGATAAGGTAGGGAACGAGGACGTTCTCCGCAGAATCGGAAATGAAAGGAATTTATAATTAAAACAGACACTAAGAAGAAGAAGGGACAGGATGGTAAGACGTCTGTTAAGATATCACGAAATAGCTCTCGTGCAACTAGAAGGAGCTGTAAACGATAGAAACTGTAGATGAAGCCAGAGGTTGGAATACATCAAGCATATAATTGAGGAAGTAGGTTGCGGGTGTTACTCTGAGACGAAGAGGTTGAAACAGGAGAGGAACTAGGGGCATCAAACCGGTCAGAAGAGTGGTGACTCAAAATTTTCGTTGCCATTACTGTTTTCAACGCGCCCTTGTACTGACGAAGAGTAGAAGTCAAACCAGTGTGCAGGAACAGAGACTAAGAAATTTGGTGCTACAGAAGAAGGGCGAAGTTTAAATTTAGTGTCCGATCGCTAATGAAGTGTCACTGAATCAATCTGGAGAGATAATAAATTTATTGGACAACATGACTAAAAAACCTCTTGGGACACCAAGAAATTTTTAATTCGGTTATGGGAGCTGAGGGGGGATACAAAATTGTAAAGGAAGACAAGGGCTGACTGCTTACTGCTTCAACTGTTGCCGTGTACTCGTATTTTAGCACTACAGCATTTACAGCATCGGCAGTACCATGGAGCTTCGAAACAGCGCGCCATAAAACTGCAGGTAAGTGGCCTAGGCCATAATCGTTATGCATTGTCACTGCTTGCCCTGCTTTTCAGAGTGAGAACACTATTAATCTTGCATATACATGGCGTGTCACTAACTAATGCCTCCAAGAATAGCCCTGACAGTATAATAGGAGCTGAAAAGTTTATGGGATAAAAGTTGCATGGGACAACCGGGACACAATATGACGTTGGTTTTTTGTTGTTAAGTGGGGTCGCTTTGTTTTTTAAATGGGATGCTATAGTTTGGTACTTATTTTCTCATAGCAGCTATCGAGACGAATTCAATGATGTGTAACAGTAATGCCTTTGAAGGTCAACGATGGTCAAAAAGGTGGCACGAACGTCCATTTACAGAAGGTGTTCGAGGTGATGACCATTGGTATCAATGCAGTGCTGCAATATTCTTATCACATCGGCACTTATCAAAGCACATGCTCTGACAATTATCTCTCGCATATCTTCAGGTGAAGTTAGAACATCTTAATAAACAATGTCTTCTACGAATCCACAGAAGAAAAAATCCAGAGACGTCAAGTCTGGCGAACGAGCCGGCCACGACGCATCCCTTCGGCGTCCAATCCCACGATTTGGGTATTGTCTCTGCAGCTCATTTCTAGCCATCAGCGAAAAATGTGCCGGACACCCATCGTGTTGATAACACAATCTGTTCCTTGTTCCAAAAGGTATTTCTTCCAATAACAGACCTAATGTTTCTTGCAGAGATGTGGTGTACTTACTATCATTAGATATCCTTCAATGAAACAGGGGCCTATAATTCTGTCCTCCAGAATTCCACCCCATACATTCACCGACCACGGTTTCTGGTGTGCAACTTGCCGCAGCCAACATTGATTTTCAGGTACCCAGTAATGCATGTTATGCAAATTATCTAGCTCTCGCTGAATTTCATTGGCCTCTCTGTAAATGAGAAGCGAATCGATTTGTTCTTCGAAGGCATACATCATTCACATTCGCTTGATTCGACGATACTAGTCTTACCGTTCCTATTAGTGTTGTATTGCGAAACAGTCGGATGGTGCTTACATGTCAATGGCACGTTAGATGGATACGCGAATATTTGCACGATATGCGGAGAGAATTGTCAGAGAATGTGCTTCGATAAGCGCCGAAGTGATAACGAATACTGCTCAATCCATTATAAGAAAATTGCAGAACAGCATTGTTACCAATGGTCTTCGCTTCGAACACCTTCTGTAAATGGACGTTCATGCCACCTTTGTGGCCTTCGTTGACCTTCAAAGACCCTACTGTTACACATCATTGGATTCGTCTCGATAGCCGGTATCAGAAAATGAGTACCAAACTGTAGCATCACATTAAAGAAAAAACGAAGCTGACCTTCATATCTCTGACGTGACCCCACCTAGTAACAAAAAACCAACGTCATATTATGGTCCCCGTTGTCCACGCAACATTTGTCCTTTGTCCCCCAAACCTTTCAGCTACTATCATACTTTCGGAGTTATTCTAGGTGGTAACAGGTAGTCATTAACCCTGTATGACGAAACTGCAAGTGGCAAGGGCCGCTTACGAAATTCCACATATGTTATGTCGTTAAAGTCCTCTTCGAACGTTCTTTCCAATACGAGAGCGAGAATTACATGGTTCCATTAAAAAAATTAAAGTCCATCTAAAACCCTTAATGCTTCACGCTTACGTCAGAAAATTCACCACACTGTCTGCTAAAACATAGCGAGAACCTTACCCCAAAACGTGTACTCGATCTGGATGTACAGGTATATTGAGGTTGTCTCTCTTACAGCTTCACCCTATATACAACACTTACGAACAAGACATTCATGGAATTGCCTCCTCGGCAGTTTAAGATTACCTGAAATATCGTAGTATCCGTTATGTAGTGACCGAAGTAATGAATTTTCAGAAAATGAAGCGTTATTCCTTTGTGCTTAAGAGTTATTCAGTGAATAAAATTTGTAGTAACGTCAGTTTGCCTACTTATAAAGGAAGTAAGTTTATGAATCATCATTATTGCAACTGCTGCAAAACCCCACCATAAAAAAGGAATTCAAAGTGCGAAAAAATGTTTATAAAACTGGAATGTAGGTGAGTGAACTTAAATGCAGGAATGGGCTGTACTGCCATTTCGTGCTAAATCGCACCAAGCGGGCTGTAACAATCAAGTGGCAACAGTATGAAAGCGACACCAGCGGAGGGGGTGGATATGAACAATTATGTGGCGGCGAAATTGTCTCGTCCCTGTTTCATCTGTATGCAGAATGATGGAAATGTGATGTTGTTTGGTGTTTTAACCGCAGAGAAAGCAGTTTGTGACAGACCGCATTACGCTCGTTTGTGGGCAAATCCAACTGCAGCTATTGACCTCTGAAAAATGTTTTACTGTTATTTTGCTTTACTGCAGTACGATCGTGAGTCTGACGCGCGGTAACGGCTTATTACGGCTATTAGCTGCAGATAAATTCTTTAGAGAAATACGGACGCTTCTCTGTTGATTACGTGGAATAAAAGTGCAAGTTATAGCTGCAAATGTAATGTTACATTCAGCTGCATTTGTTGTCTATCGTACACTGTAAAATTTACGTCGGTCGACTCTGAATATTACATGGAAAACGAAGAGCGAGATACATTGAAATAACTGGATGGATAGTTATTCAGATAAAAAAAAACTGGAATTCAGAGTGAGATATGACATGTTCGTTGCTGAGTATTTGAGCGTAATCTAGTGGATACATCCCGTTACGCAGCTTGCCAACCAATTTTAATCGAAATAGATAGATCTGGATCGATCAGCTAACTAATGACAAATAACGCGCTCTCCTTGAACAGTCGAAAAAAAAAAATAGTTTTGCTCCATCCTCATGTCTTACATACTATACCCGACAAAAAATGTGAGCCACCCAGAAGAGGACGAATAGACAAAATGAAACGTCATTGGTTGAGAGCGTAAAGCCCTAGAATACATCGTCCATGAACAGCTGACGGATTACCTCAAAGTCCGCAGCTCGTGGTCGTGCGGTAGCGTTCTCGCTTCCCACGCCCGGGTTCCCGGGTTCGATTCCCGGCGGGGTCAGGGATTTTCTCTGCCTCGTGATGACTGGGCGTTGTGTGGTGTCCTTAGGTTAGTTAGGTTTAACTAGTTCTAAGTTCTAGGGGACTAATGACCATAGATGTTAAGTCCCATAGTGCTCAGAGCCATTTGAACCATTTGATTACCTCAAAACTCATAACATCCATGACAAATATCAGTCAAGCTATCGAAAGCACCACAGTACAGCAACTGCATTAATCAAAGTAACTGATGACATTAAACATGCTATGGACAGACGTGAAGCTACCATCCTAACACTGCTTGACTTTAGCAAGGCTTTTGATACAGTTGACTTTGATATATTACTAATTAAAATGAAACAGCTGAATTTCTCAAACAGCGCAATACACTGGTTCCACAGCTGCCTCAAAAACAGAAGTCAAAAAGTCATTTGTGGCTCAGAAAAGTCATCATGGAAAAACGTTCGCTCTGGAGTTCTCCAAGGCTCCGTCCTTGATCCACTACTCTTCTCACTGTACATTTATGATATTCCTTCAGTGATTCACTCCTGCAACTACCATATATATGCCGACGACATCCAACTGTACATAAGTGCAAGCCCCAAGAACATTGCTGACGCAGTAGCGAGTATGAACGCAGATCTTTGCTCTGTTTCACGATGGGCACAGAACCTAGTTCTGAAACTAAACCCCAATAAATCCCAGGTCATACTTATATCTCATCCAAAGTTAATCAGCCGGTACTTTCGCGAAACAGTCCCTCAAATACTCCTCAATGGTACCCAACTACCATACCAAAAAACAGTAAAAAACCTTGGAATAATCTTGGATGGACACCTAAATTGGGAAGAACAAACAGTCACAGGTTGCCGGAAATCGCTCTCCTCCCTACATGCATTTCAAAAATTTAGAAAAATATTTCCAACCCATGTTAAACAAAAGTTAGTCCAAACACTAGTCTTGCTTAATCTTTACTACTGTGATGTAGTTCAACACGGCACAAATAGTGAAAATTAGAGATGCCTCGAGCAAGTGATGAATGCTTGCGTTAGATACGTGTGCAATATACGGTTGTATGATCATATCAGTCCTTCATACTCCCAGCTAGGTTGGATACGCCCACACAAGGCACGCGATCTCCACACGATGTGCTTACTTCATCGATTTCTTAGCCACTAGTGTCCCCAATACTTATCTTCTCACTTTAAACACCTATCATCATTCCACAACCGCAATACCAGATCGGATACGTCTAGCATCTTGGCTGTACCTTTACATAACACAGAATCTTTCTCCGTGTCATTCTCCATCTCAGCCATACGACTATGGAACGCGCTCCCCTGTGACCTGCGTCTTATCCAGAGCCACTCAACATTCAAGAGGGAACTCAAAACTTACATATTAGGGACGGTATAGCCACCATTGTTGTGCCCCTCTCATCTCTCTCTTTCTCCTCTCCATCATAGCTTCGAATTTTACCATTCTATTTCTCTCCCTCTAACTTATCTACCTCTTCTATATCTCTTTCACCCCAGTCTATCGTCTTATGTCTCTGCTCGATGAGAATAACTCACAAGCTGCAAGAACATAACGAGAAAATTCCCAACTAGCAATAGGACTGACATTCACAAAAGAAAAATATGTTTACTTTCATATACATAGTCATTATTATTATTATTGATTGTTATAATTATTTTTTGATTGTTATAATTATCATTGTACTACTGTTATAATCTCTATTTTTGTTCTTTAACATCTAGCGTTAAAAGGTTTTTCTTTTCCCATTTAACCAAATATGACATTGATGATGATAATTTATGGCAATATTTACCGACAAGATAAAGAATGCAACCTTTAACACTACATTGTATACTGACGGCAGTTCTCCTTGGCCGTTTTTTGGTACGACTTGGAAAGAGAGAAAAATTAATGAATAATCGGCGATGCGTCGGTTCTCGATTATGTTCAGGAGACGTACAGATTGATTGCGCGAGAATAGTTTCTCAAATGACCTCTTGACCCGGATTGCTTTCACGCAATCAGACTCTTCAATGAAATTACCTAAGGGACCTATTTGAATAATAAAAAAAATGGAAATGAATGCAAAACAGTGAAATTTTGTAAAAAAAATTGTCAGATCGGAAATTGAACACATTAATGGTCTCCCAAATACAATCGAGACACCGCGATAAAGAGCGAACCTGTAACAAAGTTCATTTAAACATAAATATTATTTGTGGTTAATTTAAAGAAAAGAATAAACATAGATATTCTGTACAGTGAAGCATCAATATATTCTCAAAGAACAAAGGCGTTAAACTATAAACATTAACAAATTTACAATGAATACAAAACTTACATTTTTATGTTCTTCTCATACATGGAGCAGTCCAACAATCGCTGCTTTTGTACGTGTGATATTTTGCGAAAATTAAATGTCCTGGAGTGCGCGTAAGTGTTTTTTATCGTCACAAGGTTTACAAAAGCGTTTTCTTTTTCTTGGAGATAACGTGGTTTTTCACACTAAATGAAATATAACTTGTAGCGGTGCTACACAACACGTCTTAACAAGTCGGCGACCAAACATCAAATGTAATGAAGTACATGTTAACATATCGGCGACCAAAAGTACAACTAACTATAAAGACTCTAGAATTTTCCTAACAAATGATAAATTGTTCTTTCTTCTGTTTCGCAGCTTCTTGCTATCAAGCGCTGCGGCAATGATTTTAAATATCTGCGCCCAGCGAGTCATAGTGTTTAAAAGTAGCTTTTAAACGCTGGCCGCGCGTCTTGGTATAGGCGCACGTTATAAACAGATTTCGTTTCTTTACTCTCGCGTTGTCATGATTAGTATCATTACAAACTACAGCTCGATGGCTGTCCTTTTCTCATATGCAAAATGTCTGAAATCCAATAATATCACAAACATTAATACTGTATAACACGTTATACGTCCTTAATGTTCTGTACGAACTGAATTCGTTCAATCTATGCCTGGTTAGGTGTAAGAGAGGCCTGAAGGCCCTAATCTTGCCAGGTAAAATAAATGCATAAATAAATTTATTTCAGTGGTTACAACATCGAGTCAAATTTGCGAAGAACTAGAACCCACTTAGCCCGTATAGTGTTGCATCTTCTCGGGGCTTGATGCATGCATTGATTCTGCTGGGAAGAATATCAAAAGCCGTTGTATCCTCCTTCCATGACTCAAATTGGCCCACAGCTGTTGTACCTGGTCCTTGATATTTTTGGTACTGGCACTGGGACGGGGTTGACGTCCGAACTGGCCCCCACACGTTCTACCAGAGACAGATCCGTTGATCTTTCTGGACATGCGAGTGCCTCAGCATCAATCAGGCAGTTCATAGAGACATGTGAGAGGTGTGGACGAGCATTGTCCTGTTGAAAAATGTCACCACGATGCTGTCGGATGAGAGGTAACAAAAGAGGACGGAAGATGTTCCCTCAGTGACTACGAGCCTTCACCTGAAGTCATGCCCGATGGCTCCCCATACCATGACGCCAGAAGTGACACCTCTGTTCCTCTCCCCACGTAGCAGCCACACTGGGGGCCAGTTATAGTCATCCGCCATAGTGAAGAACCACGATTTATTTCTGAACACAGTCTGACTCCATTCGCAACTATCTATGCTTCCCTGTCGTGTAGTGGTGAGTATGCATGGGACGGTAACTCCCCAGTCTGGCTGCTGGTAGTCTCTGACCACTAGTGCAGCATAAGACAGAACACTTCAGGGAGTCCATTTCTTGTTCTCGGATGGCAGGCGCAGATCTGAAGAGCTTACGATGTGCTTGGTACACAACATGATGATCCTCCTTTGTGCTTGTCGGAAGTGGTCTACCAGAAACTTGACAACAAATATGCCTGCTCTCACGCTCCCAGGGAGTGGAAAGTTGAGGCACTGTCACAACCCAATGCCCCATGAATCTGGGTCAAGGTTCGACCAGCTGACGAAATGGAGACCCACACTGAGTCTCGTTTTAAAGTGTTGTCAGTTGCTGATAGCTGAGTGATACAAGTACTCTGTATCTCCCTCTCAGTGGTCATACCGTCTGAAGCTGTTTACGCTTCTTGCATACGCTACAAACTCGGGAAATGAAGTATCTGCACTAGCAGAATAGAAATGCGGAAAACAGAAGTCCGAAAACAATTTATTAAAACGAAACAATAATACAATACCAAAAGAACAACCAACTCGATCCCAACTGCGGATCGACACAAATACAAAATAACAAATAATAATAATAATAATAAAGGAAGACCCGACTCTTCACGGGGAGCGAACACAAACAGTTCTACAACATTAATAGTGAAACTTCTTTATTAAAATTCTCCTTAAGCTGAAATAACTGGGAGGTGAAACTTCTTAATTTATTTCTGAAACTGCTGAGCGAAATTGAATGCAAGTGAACCTACTTTCTCTTTACATATTCTTATCATGTGAACACTGACCCACAATATTCTACCGCAGCGCAATCTGACTGCTAAAAAAAAAAATTACAACCTGACTTCAAATGATTAATTCAAAAGAATGGCCCTGACTAAAAAGAAATCCTAACAATAACCTACACATTTCATTAAGCACTTACCTCACAAAAATCTTCATTACGCGAACTACTGCAATACATAATGGTTCAAATGGCTCTGAGGACTATGAGACTTAACTTCTGAGGTCATCAGTCCCCTAGAACTTAGAACTACTTAAACCTAACTAACCTAAGGACATCACACACATATATGCCCGAGGCAGGATTCGAACCTGCGACCGTAGCGGTTGCGCAGTTCCAGACTGAAGCGCCTAGAACCGCTCGAACACACCGGCTGGCTACTGTAATACAGCGAGCGTCAATATTGCCAGCTAAATAAAAGATTCTAACTACTAAAGCCACTAACTACTAATAGGGATGTAATTAGCAAAGGAAGGATTTTGTTACAAACCAAATAATGTATTTTTTACTTTAATAATGTGACATCCAGTTCAGACACGAGTATAAATCGTCAAAGACATCTAGTACAAAGGTATACAGAGTGGTCCATTGATCGTGACCGGGCCAAATATCTCACGAAATAAGCGTCAAACGAAAAAGCTACAAGCAACGAAACTTGTCTAGCTTGAAGGGGTAAACCAGATGGCGCTATGGTTGGCTCGCTAGATGGCGCTGCCAAAAGTCAAACGTATATCAACTGCGTTTTTTTAAAACAGGAACCCCCATTCTTTATTACATATTCGTGTAGTACGTACAGAAACATGAATGTTTTTCGCTTTTTTCGCTATGTGGTAGATGGCGCTGTAATAGCCACAAACATATGGCTCACAATTTTAGACGAATAGTTGGGAACAGGTAGGTTTTTTAAATTAAAATACAGAACTTAGGTACATTTGAACATTTTATTTCGCTTGTTCCAATATGATACATGTACCTTTGTGAACTTATCATTTCTGAGAACGCATGCTGTTACAACGAGATTACCTGTAAATACGACATTAATGCAAGTGCTCAAAATGATGTCCGTCAACCTCAATGCATTTGACAATACGTGTAACGACATTTCTCTCAACAGCTAGTAGTTCGCTTTCCGTAATGTTCGCACATGCATTGGCAATGCGCTGACGCATGTTGTCAGGCGTTGTCGGTGGATCACGATAGCAAATATCCTTCAACTTTCCCCACAGAAAGAAATCCGGGGACGTCAGATCCGGTGAACGTGCGGGCCATGGTATGGTGCTTCGACGACCAATCCACCTGTCATGAAATATGCTGTTCAATACCGCTTCAACCGCATGCGAGCTATGTGCATGACATCCATCATGTTGGAAGTACATCGCCATTCTGCCATGAAGTGAAACATCTTGTAGTAACATCGGTAGAACATTACGTAGGAAATCAGCATACATTGTACCATTTAGATTGCCATCGATAAAATGGGGGCGAACTATCCTTCTTCGCATAATGCCGGACCATATTTTAACCCGCCAATGTCGCTGATGTTCCACTTGTCGCAGCCATCGTGGGTTTTCCGTTGCCCAATAGTGCATATTGTGCCGGTTCACGTTACCGCTGTTGTGGAATCACGCTTCGTCGCTAAATAGAACGCGTGCAAAACATCTGTCATCGTCCCGTAATTTCTCTTGTGCCCAGTGGCAGAACTGTACACGACGTTCAAAGTCGTCGCCATGCAATTTCTGGTGCATAGAAATATGGTACGGGTGCAATCGATGTTGATGTAGCATTCTCAACACCGACGTTTTTGAGATTCGCGATTCTCGCTCAATTTGTCTGCTACTGATGTGCGGATTAGTCGCAACAGCAGCTAAAACACCTACTTGGGCATCATCATTTGTTGCAGGTCGTGGCTGACGTTTCACATGTGGCTCAACACTTCCTGTTTCCTTAAATAACGTAACTATCCGGCGAACGGTCCGGACACTTGGATGATGTAGTCCAGGATACCGAGCACCATACATAGCACACGCCCGTTGGGGGTTTTGATCACAATAGCCATACATCAACACGATATCGAACTTTCCCGCAGTTGGTAAACGGTCCATTATAGCGCGGGTAATGTATCACAAAGCAAACACCGTCCGCACTGGCGGAATGTTACGTGATACCACGTATTTATGCGTTTGTGACTATTACAGCGCCATCTGTCACAAAACGAAAAAAGTGGTCCAACTAAAACATTCATATTTCTTTATGTACTACACGAATATGTAATAAAAATGGGGGTTCCTATTAAAAAAAAAACGCAGTTGATATCCGTTTGACCTATGGCAGCGTCATCTAGTGTGCCAACCATAGCGCCATCTTGTTTCCACCTTCAAGCTAGACGAGTTTTGTTCTTTGTGGTTTTTTCGCTTGATGGCCCGCATCTCGTGGTCGTGCGGTAGCGTTCTCGCTTCCCACGCCCGCGTTCCCGGGTTCGATTCCCGGCGGGGTCAGGGATTTTCTCTGCCTCGTGATGGCTGGGTGTTGTGTACTGTCCTTACGTTAGTTAGGTTTAAGTAGTTCCAAGTTCTAGGGGACTTATGACCACAGCAGTTGAGTCCCATAGTACTCAGAGCCATTTGAACCATTTTTTTTCACTTGATGCTTATTTCGTTAGGTATTTGACTCTGACACTATCAGTGGACCACCCTGTATAATCATGAATAATATTCAGTCTCCAAGTCGAACATGTACAGATCGTTAGCCTGCGCTAACACTTCAGACCTCTATCCTCTATCAATGCTAACTTCTCACATCTAACATCCATCACTGCTGGCTGTTCACCTCCAACTGCCCAACAGTACTTCCATCCTACTGGCAATTAACTTCCAACAAGGAGTCCAACCAGTCACAGAATCTCTTACAAAGAATGCTCAGTCAGAGATCCAATGCAAAGCGCTACACAGCGCTGCCAGCACAGAAGCAGCCCACTTACAAGAGGTTCGTCGACTATACCAAGAGATCGGCCAGCTAGAAGAGGCGTCTGGGCGTCACTGCCGGGGCGGCAGTTCTGTATCCTTCCTAGCGTTGCGTCGAACTGCCTTTTGCCCTCTGTGCACCGCCTTATAAAGCCCGTTGGCGGATGTATCTGCCGGAACTATTTGCGATCACGTGCCTGGTGTAGCACAGTAGTTCCTAGGCTAGCTGCGACCTCTCGTGAAGCTGCTCTGCAGGCTCCGCGAAAGGGTAGCGTTTCCTGGCAGCCGTTGGTGGAGACGTGGTGGTGTGTTGTGTTGTGTTGTGGCAGCCGGTAAGTCTTCGTTTTGATGACCTAGACGATGTATGTTTTCCTGGTGAATATACACCCTGTGGTGCAGGCATCCCTTGATGGTTGGACGTAAAGTGGAATGCCGATGGACTAGGCGTTACTTTGTCCGAAGTGTGCGACCACAGCAATAACAAAACTACACATGGCCTTTCTACCTGTGACAGGGAATTGCAACCCTGGCAGCCGTTGGTGGAGATGTGGTGGTGTGTTGCGTTGTGGTCGCCAGTAAGTCTTTGTTTTGATGACACAGACGACGTATGTTTTCCTGGTGAATATACACCCTGTGCTGCAAGCATCCCTTGATGGTTGGACGTAAAATGGAATGCCGATGCATTAGGCGTTATCTTGTCCGACGTGTGCGACCACAGCAGTAACAAAACTACACATGGCCTTGCTACCTGTGACAGGGAATTGCAACCCTAATCGTTAAAAACCCGCCGATGGCGTGTCCTTGCACTAAGTTACACTGACATGCGATCATCTCTTCTGGGTGCTTCACTGTTATTGACAGGCAGTGTACTTCGTGTGTTCTTGGTCGGTACGCAGTTTCTTAGTATCCTTTTGTTCACAATAGGTCGTCGCGTCCAGACACCTGTGTAGTGGTGGCAATATTAAACCAGCATCATCTGTGCAATTCAGTACCCGCCAGGGTAGCCGAGAGCGCTAACGCGCTGCTTCCTGGACTCGGGTAGGCGCGCCGGCCACGGATCGAATCCGCCCGGTGGATTAACGACGAGGGCCCATGCGCCGGCCTGCCTGGATATGGTTTTTAGGCGGTTTTCCACATCCCGATAGGTGAATACCGGGCTGGTCCCCATGTTCCGCCTCAGTTACACGGCTCGCAGACATCTGAAAACATTCGCACTATTCCATGGATTACACTCGACGCAGACAGTTGGGGTACACTAATTCCGTCCTGGGGGGTGTGTGGTGGCGGCAGGAAGGGCATCCGGCCACCCCTTAAACATTAACATGCCAAATCCGATTAACGATGGCTGACCCTGCGTAACTGCAGGACAAGGCTCTAGCGATAGATAGACAGATCTGTGCAATTCAGTACAGCGAGACTCCAATTTCGAAAGGGACAATGCGGCTGTCTGCTAACGAGTCTCGAATGGCCGTTTTAAGCCATGCGTGCATTTCGACATTATGGAAAGAAGGATTGGCAACATGAGAAGCTGGACGAAGATTCGGCATGAAACATTCAATAGCTTCAACGACATCGTGTTCACTTCTACATCTGCACACGTACGCCGCAAGCCACTGTACGGTGCATAGCGGAGGACATCACGCAGTACTACTAGTCATTTCATTTCCTGTCCCACTCGCAAATGGAGCGAGGGGAAAAAACGATTGTCTAAAAGCTTTTGTTGGTTGGTTGGTTGGTTTGGGGAAGACCAGACAGCTTGGTCATCGGTCTCATCGGATTAGGGAAGGATGGGGAAGGAAGTCGGCCGTGCCCTTTCAGAGGAACCATCCCGGCATTTGCCTGGAGTGATTTAGGGAAATCACGGAAAACCTAAATCAGGATGGCCGGACGCGGGATTGAACCGTCGTCCTTCCGAATGCGAGTCCAGTGTCTAACCACTGCGCCACCTCGCTCGGTAAAAGCTTTTGTATGAGCCCCAATTTCTTTTATCTTACCTATGTTGGCCTCAAGCGAAGTGTACATCGACGGCAGTAGAACGGTTCTGCAGTCGGTCTCAAACGCCGGTTCTCTAAATTTCCGCATATCGCCTCTCGTCTTTCCTCCATGAATTCCTATTTGGGTTCACGAAGCATGCCGTTAGCATCCCGAAGCATCCTGTAAGGTTTGGAAGGTAGGAGACGAGGTACTGGCAGAAGTAAAGCTGTGAGGAGGGGGCGTGAGTCGTGCTTGGGTAGCTCAGTTGGTAGAGCACTTGCCCGCGAAAGGTAAAGGTCCCGAGTTCGAGTCTCGGTCCGGCACACAGTTTTAATCTACCAGGAAGTTTCATCCAGTAATACTTGCGTGCTGAACGAACCAGTTAAAAAATCTAGGAGTACGCCTCTGAATTGCTTCGATGTCATTTTTTAATCCTACATGACGGGGATTCCAAACACTCTACTAGTAATCAAGATTGGGTCGCAACAGTATCCTACACGCAGTGTCCTTTACAGACGAACCACACTTTCCTAAAATTCTTCCAATTAACCGAAGCCAACCATTCGCCTTTTCTATTACAGTCCTTACATACTCCTTCCATTTAATAATGCTCTGCAACGTTACGCCTTGATTTTAATCGGCGTGACTGTGCCAAGCAGCGCACAACTAATGCTGTATTCGAACATTACGGGTTTGTTTTTCTTAGACAGTTACATTAACTTACGTTTGTCTACATTTAGAGCTGGCTACAATTCATCACACCAGCTAGAAATTTTGTCTACGTCATCTTGTATCTTCTTACAGTCACTTAGCGATGACACTTTCCTGTACACCACAGCGTCATCAGCAAACAACCGTAAATTGCTGCTCACCGTGTCCGTCAGATTATTTATGTACACAGTGACTAGGAGGGGTCCTATCACACTTCCCCGAGGAACTCCTGACGATACCATTGTCTCTAATGAACACTCGCCGTCGAGAGCAATGTGTTGCGTTCGGTTACTTCAGAAGACTTCGAGCCTCTCACGTATATGGGAACCTAAACCTTATGCTCGGGCCCTTGCCGACAGTCTCCAGTGGGGCATCGTGTCCAACGCTTTGCGAAAATCTAGGAATATCAAATGTTCCTGTCGGCCAGCACCTCGAAGGAACCATAGTGGGGAAGATGAGAGGAATCATGGTCGCTTGAACATCTTACAAGGAGTTTAGAGACAACTATTAGTCATGTGATACACAAGAAAGGATGAAACATGAGATGATAATATGCAGGAGACCTCGAAACGAAACGGCGTGCAGGAAATAGATTTCTCTGTTTGATGGGGAGAACGTTCCAACAACACATGCTGAGTTATGGCAGTGTACACCAATAATGCATCATCATAATAATGATGTAATATTGGTTAGGTGCTGCAGACACTTTCCTGTGTGGTGAAACAAATCTCAATGATGAAGAATGAAGTGGCAGACCATCTCTCTGTGAAGAACCAGGAATCGAAAAATAAGTGGAGGGCTCCGGTCAAAGAAAACCATCATAACGACCGGGAGAGCGGTGTGCTGACCACACGCCCCCCCTATCCGCATCCTCAACTGAGGATGACACGGCGGTCGGTTGGTCCCGATGGGCCACTTGTGGCCTGAAGACGGAGTGCTGGCGCTCACAGACCAGCGTATCACAATTGTGGTGATAGTGAAAAAAAAAATAGAAATTAATCATGGATCACTTTTGAATGCATTACGGGAGCAGCAGTGATCAATGTCTTGTAAATAATTACTATTAAAAACAGTCTTGATCACGATTTATTTAACAAGGTGACCGGTTTCGACCACTACTGTGGTCATCTTCAGACCATTGAGTAGGAACCCCTTTCTGTTGGAGAATCACAACAGAAAGGGGTTCCTACTCAATGGTCTGAAGATGACCACAGTAGTGGTCGAAACCGGTCACCTTGTTAAATAAATCGTGATCAAGACTGTTTTTAATAGTAATTATAATCATGGATCAGTTTTCAACATATTTTGAACATGATAAAGGTCGTAGGACATTGGGCTCCACAACTGCTCACACTCATTCAAAAATTCTGGATAACCGAGGCAGCAGTGTAAATGTTGCAACTGAAGCAGGCCATTCCAGGCGGCTCCTTTAGCTATGGATGTATTCCTGGTGTATCACTATGCAATCAAGTAAGGATCAAACCAAGCAATGGCACATGTGCATTCAAAATAGGTGAAGGGCTAACCTACATTGGGAAATGTGAGGCTAATTGTTTTCTGGGACTAACATGGTGTGGCGCGAAGAGGCTGTGTTCACTGGGGGCAAACTATCACAGAAACGTAACTACCGGAATCTCCAGCCGAGGCTGCATGACGATGTCAAGTTGTAAGTCGTCCAAGCGGGTGTTTTTCCAACACAACAATGACCCCCCCAATTCCGCGCAGTACAAAGACACACATGCAGATTCATTGGGTTACCACCCTCTCCCCCTTCTTCCTTCTGTTCTCTCTCCACATGGCACACACTAAGGCCTTCCTCTTTCCTCAGATGCAGAAAACATTGCTTGGCAAGTATTTTTATAAAGGCGATGAGGTGGTTTTTGTCGTGGAACGTTTTATAAACACCTAAAATGCAATCCTCTGTAACCAAGGGCTCTACCAAGTCATCCAGCGTTGGAAAAAATCTTTCACGTTTAAGGATAAGTATGTGCAGAGGAAATAACACCAAATATCATGACAGCAACTTGATTTTTTCGCGGCGATACTTCAAACTTTATAATTGTCCCTTATAGTTTAGCCGGTCGTAGTGGCCGTGCGGTTCTAGGCGCTACAGTCTGGAGGCAAGCGACCGCTGCGGTTTCAGATTCGAATCGTGCCTCGGGCATGGATGTGTGTGATGTCCTTACGTTAGTTAGGTTTAATTAGTTCTAAGTTCTAGGTGACTGATGACCTCAGAAGTTAAGTCGCATAGTGCTCAGAGCCATTTGAACCTAATAGTTTATTTTGGTAACAACAAACTCGCGAAATCAAAACCACTGCGAAAATCGGATGAAACTTTGCGCAGATGTGTTGCACATAGTCTCTAGTATGTCTGTCAATTGCGTCACACTTTTAAGTTCTGACTGCATGACGAGCACGTAAAGGTGCAGAGCCTCCCGCGAGGGGAAACGTGCGTGCTGTCATTCGATTTTCTCGGGTTGAAGGGTTCTACCCGATTTCATACAGCCCGCATGATGTGTCTGTCGTGCGTGTCAGCACATGGTGGAAATGGCACAGGAACTTTTGAAGTAGGACGTACAGACGTTCATGATGCAGGCGACCAGGGAGGAAAGCGAGTTACAATCGATGATCTCTTTCACTCAGTGGACCACGCGTGTGGAAAAAATCATCTGCAAAGAGCAGTTCACAACAAGGGAAGAGGAATCTCGTTGTCAGGCAATGTCCTTCCCCATGACAGTCCGATGCTGCGAACTGCAGCCGGCATAAAAACAATCCTGTAGCGTTTTCGAGGCGAAATGATCACCCACCATACAGCCCGGACTTGGCTGCCTGTCTTTTACATCTTTGCTCAGCATGAGCCGCTGGCTATGAGAACAGCATTTTCACACAGACAGCGAGCTGAAGACTAGCGAAGAGATATGGCGGAAAGCATACGTCGCTGGCTGCCTTTTATGGCACAGGTATTGGAAAGTTGGTACGCCGCTGTGACGAATGTCTATCGCAGAGGCGACTATGAAGTGAAGCAATTGGAAAGTGCACCTAAATATTGCATATAAATCATTTTTAGGGTTCCGTACCTGGATCAGTAAAAACTGAACCTTTATAGGATCACTTTTTAGCCTGGCTGTTTGTCTGTCTGTCTGTCCGATAGTTAAAATCCCTTTCGCTCAGGAATAGGTAGACGAATCAAGTTGAAGTATATTACACACATTAAAGTCTATGGTCCTTTGGCGCTGTTGGAAATTAAAGCTTCTAAGCCAACGCAATCAAAACATACGGCCATTTATGTCACATATTTTGATACATATCTTAGAAAATAGATTAATGAAAGGCAAACCTACGTTTCTAGCATTTGTGGACTTAGAGAAAGCTTTTGACAATGTTGACTGGAATACTCTCTTTCAAATTCTGAAGGTGGCAGGGGTAAAATACAGGGAGCAAAAGGCTATTTACAATTTGTACAGAAACCAGATGGCAGTTATAAGAGTCGAGGGGCATGAAAGGGAAGCAGTGGTTGGGTTGGTTCAAATGGTTCTGAGCACTATGGGATTTAACATCTGTGGCCATCAGTCCCCTAGAACTTAGAACTACTTAAACCTAACTAACCTAAAGACATCACACACATCCATGCCCGAGGCAGGATTCGAACCTGCGACCGTAGCAGCCGCGCGGTTCCGGACTGAGCGCCTAGAACCGCTAGACCACCGGCCGGCTGCAGTGGTTGGGAAGGGAGTGAGACAGGGTTGCAGCTTATCCCCGATGTTATTCAATCTGTATATTGAGCAGCTGAATGGAATGGACAGTGTCTTGAAAGGAGGATATAAGATGAACATCAACAAAAGCAAAACGAGAATAATGGAATGTAGTCGAACGAAGTCGGGTGATGCTGCGGAAATCCGATTAGGAAATGAGACACTTAAAGTAGTAAATGAGTTTTGCTATTTGGGGAGCAAAATAACTGATGATGGTCGAAGTAGAGAGGTAAGAAAATGTAGACTGGCAATAGCAAGGAAAGCGTCTCTGAAGAAGAGAAATTTGTTAACATCGAGTATAGATTTAAGTGTCAGGAAGTCGTTTCTGAAAGTATTTGTGTGGAGTGTTGCCATGTATGGAAGTGAAACATGGACGATAAATAGTTTAGACAAGAAGAGAATAGAAGCTTTCGAAATGTGGTGCTACAGAAGCATGCTGAAGATTAGATGGGTAGATCACATAACTAATGAGGAGGTATTGGAGAGAAGAGAAATTTGTGGCACAACTTGACTAGAAGAAGGGATTGGTTGGTAGGGCAGATTCTGAGGCATCAAGGGATCACCAATTTAGCATTGGAGGGCGGTGTGGAGGGTAAAAATCGTAGAGGGAGACCAAGAGATGAATACTAAACAGATTCAGAAAGTTGTAGGTTGCAGTAGGTACTGGGAGATGAAGAAGCTTGCACAGGATAGAGTAGCATGGAGAGCTGCATCAAACCAATCTCAGGATTGAAGACCACAACAACAACATTTTGATACACGCAAACTCACTCATCAGAAGGTATGGTTTTGATGAGAATCATGTGATTTGGTAAGAAGCAAGGTTTTATCCTATAAGTAAGAGAAAAATACATAATCATTAATTTGTGATTTTATCACATAAGAACATATTTTTGTCATTTGTTATCCGACTGTCTGTTCATCGGCTAAGACCCATTTTCCTCAAGAACAGGTTGACGTACATTTTGTCAGTATCGATATCGATAATAGATAAAAATCGTCCAGATTCTCGATTCCGCGGATGAATAAATTATCTCTATACGTAATTAAGTTTGTACAGAATCCTCAGTGTGCAATTGCTACTCGTACTTTCTTTGATTTTGCTGTTTTCATTTAAAGACCGATCGGACCTTGAAAAAAAAATGTATACAGGGTGGTCCATTGATAGTGACCGGGCCAAATATCTCACGAAATAAGCATCAAACGAAAAAACTACAAAGAACGAAACTTGTCTGGTTTGAAGGGGGAAACCAGATGGCGCTATGGTTGGCCCGCTAGATGGCGCTGCTATAAGTCAAACGGATATCGACTGCGTGTTTTTAAATAGGGACTCACATTTTTTATTACATATTGATGTAGTACGTAAAGAAATATGAATGATTTGGTTGGACCACTTTTTTCGCTTTGTGATAGATGGCGCTGTAATAGCCACAAACGTATAAGTATGTGGTATCACGTAACATTCCGCCAGTGCGCACGATATTTGCTTCGTGATACATTACCCATGAAAAAATGGACCGTTTTCAATTTGCGGAAAAGGTCGATATCGTCTTGATTTATGGCTATTGTGATCAAAACCCCCAACGGGCGTGTGCTATGTATGCTGCAGGGTATCCGGGGCGACATCATCCAAGTGTCCGGACCGTTCGCCGGATAGTCACGTTATTTAAGGAAACAGGAAGTGTTCAGCCACACGTGAAACGTCAACCACGACCTGCAACAAACGATGATGCCCCAGTAGGTGTTTTAGCTGCTGACGCGGCTAATCCGCACATCAGTAGCAGACAAATTGCGCGAGAATCGGGAATCTCAAAAACGTCGGTGTTGAGAATGCTACATCAACATCGTACCATATTTCTATGCACCAGGAATTGCATGGCGACGGCTTTGAACGTCGTGTACAGTTCTCCCACTGGGCACAAGAGAAATTACGGGACGATGACAGATTTTTTGCACGCGTTCTATTTAGCGACGAAGCGTCATTCACCAACAACGGTAACGTAAACCGGTGTAATATGCACTATTGGGCAACGAAAAATCCACGATGACTGCGACAAGTGGAACATCAGCGACCTTGGCGGGTTAATGTATGGTGCTGCATTATGGGAGGAAGGGTAATTGGCCCCCATTTTATCGATTGTAATCTAAATGGTGCAATGTATGCTGATTTCCTACGTAAAGTTCTACCGATGTTACTACAAGATGTTTCACTGCATGACAGAATGGCGATGTACTTCCAACATGATGGAAGTCCGGCACATAGCTCGCGTGCGGTTGAAGTGGTATTGAATAGCATATTTCATGACAGGTTGTAAGTAGGCTGTTTAGGCTTTTATATTGGTAACGCCACGTAGCGCTCTGTATGAAAATCACTGGCTGTGCTGTGTGCAGTCTGTGGCTAGTTTGCATTGTTGTCTGCCATTGTAGTGTTGGGCAGCTGGATGTTAACAGCGCGTAGCGTTGCGCAGTAGGAGGTGAGCCGCCAGCAGTGGTGGATGTGGGGAAGTGAGATGGCGGATTTTTGGGAGCGGATGATCTGGAAGTGTGTCCATCAGAAACAGTACATTTGTAAGAATGGATGTCATGAAGTGCTATAATATTATGACTTTTGAACACTATTAAGGTGAATACATTGTTTGTTCTCTATCAGAATCTTTCATTTGTTAGTTTGAATCTTTTATTTAGCTGGCAGTAGTGGTGCTCGCTGTATTGCAGTAGTTCGAGTAATGAAGATTTTTTTGTGAGGTAAGTGATTTGTGAAACGTATAGGTTAATGTTAGTCAGGGCCATTCTTTTGTAGGGGTCACGATCAATGGACCACCCTGTATACCATACAGAATCCTAATTTTCCGCGTTATTGCTGTTTTTGTCTTTGAACCACCTTGCTGTCTGGATAACTGGAAATTTGCCTTGCGACAGTTGTGGCCGGATAGCCTGAACATCTTTAGTGTAACTTGTCATTAGAGCGTGCAAGAGCGCGTTCCCCCTGTCACGTAACAAGGCGGCGCGGCCGAGGCAGTATTTATTTCGGTGGGTAATCCCGGCATTAGGCGAGGCAGGGACGGGCAGCGTTACGGCCGCCGTCCGTCTAGCGCCGTGTCTCGCTTAGGCCGGTCGCGATGGGTGCCTCGCAACATGCAAATGTCCGCTAATGCGGGATTACCACCGCCGCCCCTATATTACTTTGCGGCGCACGCGCGCGGCGTGAGGTCGTCAGGGCAGCCCGAGGGATACGGCAGGCCAACCGCGTCGCGTCAGCCCGGTAACCTTCGTTGCTGCCGCAGCCTCTGCTTACGTTTCACGCTAACCATACGGCTGTTCTTGGCAAAACCGAGAGAGTAAAATAAATGAAAAATGTAATAAAATCAGTCTACTGTCTGTCCAAAAGCGTTTCTTTTTACTATGTCAATGTGCGTTTCGATCTCACAGCATCGTCAGGGCTCCAGTTGTGGGGCGGCGGGTGGAATAATAGAATATGTGTTTTGTATTTATGCTGTTATTTGCCGTTCTCAACACTGGCTCTCTAACTACAATATTGGCAACCAGAAAGTGATTAGCAAAACGTGAAGCCTGTAATTAGAATTCCTAGTGCCCACTTCATCTGAGAAATACATTTATAGCTACAGCTTATAGCTCTGAGGAATTAGGAGATTGTCTGGGATTCATAATCAAAAACCATTCTCTCTAAAATGTTCACTATATTCTGAAAGTCACAGACCAAAAAGAATCCACACAATCCAACCACCAGAGCAGTTCAGAGTCTAATGCGCTGATGCAACTGTAACTGTTCAAATTAAATGTTTAAGTGAATGCTCGCCATAATTTGATGATAATGTTCATCAAACGCCACGCTAAATAGTGGTAGAATGTCTGTCCTGCGGCGACACGTGAAAATACGACATACGCAAACTGAAGATAGATCATTAAAGTCATCCCAGAATTAACACTTCACTCGAAAACGATTTCATGGTTACGCGTATCCCGAGTAACTTAATACGGCATCCGAGGCTGTTTATAGCAATGATACCGACGCGACGCGACTCCCGACACAGATGGTGTGCTATTCAGCGTCTGGAGAGAACTGGGGCCTTGGTTCCTCGCGCAGCGTTCTTATATATAAAGCCGCGGTGCGGACGGCTAAGAGAACGCCTGATCAAATCGGCTCTGCCGACTAGCCGCTGGGCTAGTAATGCACCACTTTAAGTTATCGAATAAATCATTGCTTCCTTTACTGATGGCCGATGAAGTTTTCAATTTAATTGTGCAATCAGCACACAAGTAAGTAATCATAATAAAAGTCTGACGTGGCTAAGTTAAATATTTTGGACGAGAGAATTAATTTAATTACACTACACGCAGTAGACGAGCTCTGAACTTGCTCTTTGGAGATACGCTATCGCTATAGTTTTATAGTTATTCTGTTGAAACTTCTCACATTTTTATGATTGTAGAGGATCTCCCTTCTACTTAAATTTAAACATCCTAGCTTTATTTACTCGCCTACTTAATCTATCTTGGTTCCTTAATTTCTAACAAGGGGAGGCCGCCAATTGCGAAATTCAGATTCGATTCATACTGCGCATAATAAAAGCTCATGGCCAGAGGTGTAATGTGGCAAAGCACCAAGATGCACTTCTCAGCCGTTGTCGAGAAAATCGACAGTTAAAATAAACCGTTGCGGTGAAATGGCCTCTACGGTTAATAGTTTTATACAGCGTCATGGCGCAGTGGTAAGCGCTAGAGTTTGCAATCGGAGGGTCGCCGGATCGAATCTCGTGCCATGCAACATTTTTTTTTATTATTAGGTTTTTGTAATTCAAATATATATATATATATATATATATATATATAAACTATTAATGAATTGCTTATGCATTTTGGTGAAGGCGGATATCGCTCTCCAATTGTACTGCCTCCATTTTTCCGTTTGTTTAACAGGGTGTACCAAAGCTCTCACGTCCGCACTGATTTTTGACGATGTTATAAGTTGCGCTAGGGATCGCATCTACCTTCTTTCGAAGTTAGCAGGCAAGCACGCTTTTATGCGGCGGCTCGTTTCGGCCCATTCAACATCTGTCCTTCAAGTGTAACGAGCGAGTAACGGAGCTTATATTTCATACCTGCCACAGCAAATTTGTGTTCGCGGGGTCAGTATTCTAATTCGAATGTTTGACTTACGCTATACGTATTCGTTTCGGAATATCGTTTCTACGTCTTCCGTTAACTATACGTGGTTAACATTATGAAGACAATTAATAACATTTGTGAAATACAACTTTGTTTGCGGAAAACATAATGATGTTCGAAGTCGCCAGTTTTTCCACGACAAATGACCTTCAACAACTTATTATATGCATAATTGTTGCAACTGATTGCCAGGAATTATATATATATATATATATATATATATATATATATATATATATATATGTGTGTGTGTGTGTGTGTGTGTGTGTGTGTGTGTGTAGACACATTTGAATAACAAAAAACAAGTACTAAAAAAAAAAAGTTGCTTGGGGCGAGATTCGATCCAGCGACCTTCGGATTACGAACCCGAGCGCTTACCGCTGCGCTACGACGCTGTTAATAATCATTTATCGTTGAGAGTATTTCACCACAACGGTTTATTTTCACTGTCGATTTTCTCGACAACGGCTGAGAAGTGCATCTTCGTGCTTTGCCACATTACACCTCTGGCCATGAGCTTTTATCATGCGCAGTATGAATTGAATCTGAATTTCACAATTGGCGGCCTCCCCTTGTAAGTAAAAAACCAGAAAATCATGAATTTCAACTAAAATTTGAATTTCTGAGATCCAGAGTACTGTTTCTACTAAATTATTATGCAAAAGGAATCTAAATATAAATTTTTAAGTTTCTAGCTCTTTTCTGTTGCACCAATGATTTTTACAGAAAAACATCCAAATTTCGAAAATGGTTAAAGTTATTGAACTGATATCCAACACATATTGATTTTGTATTACTCCTGACATGCTAGAACGTTTCAGGTTATTTACTTCATTTTTAAAGTATTGTGCAACATTTATGACGTCAGACCTAGTTTCAGTGGACTGGCTGGCACACAATGGAAAGACCGATGTGAATTTTATAAGGCGTGAGTATGCTGCTTCCCTACACAGTTATGTAAGGATAACTATTTCGCTATCAAATCGCCATAAACGCGAATCTGCGAAGTTGTTACTGATTTATTTTCTTTCTGACCTCATAATGAGGAAACTCCCATTATTATACGAGGGCCATTCAGAAAGTCTGCTCCGATCGAACGTGGAATGGAAATCACAGTGAAAATCGGATGAAGCTTCGCGCAAATGTGTTGGGCAGTGTCAACAGCATGCCCGTCGATTGTGTCAGGCTACCTTTCCCCTTTCCCACCAGAGGGAGACACCCAAGGTGCGATTGCCACAGCGGCGCCACTGTCAGAAACGGAGGGCGACTGCTTCACGCTACGCGCTGCGGCGCGCTCTTCAAAACAGCAGTTTTTACCACGGCTCAACCTCCTCCCCTCAAACTAGAACCCGTTCAGGATGTAACTCTCGGATGCGCCATAAGTTAGACAAAGGCGAATTGATAGGATAAGCCAATAAGAGAGAGGCCGGAGTGGTCTTCAATGCCTTATGAACCGCAGTGTTGAACGCAAAATTAATCCAGGGCAAGTTATTATCCCACTTACTTGGTTTAACTTGATGGTAAATTATTAAAGCTCATTTTAGATTGCGATTCACACGTTCAGCAAAGAACCCCTGAGGGTAATACGGTGTTGTGTTTATGTGCGTGATGTAATTCCCGAAACAAAAGGCCTTAAACTTATCTGACACAAAAGCAGGGGCATTATCACTCACCAAGCTCTTAGGAAGCCCAAAGATCGAAAATATGTTAGCAAGGTGAGAAATAGTTACGTTGCTAATACTACTTCTACTGGGAATAAGTCAAGTAAAACCAGCAAAGGCATCAATTACCACCAAAATATAGATATTCCCTCTACTGGAACGTGGCAACGGACCCACATAATAGATATAAAGACGATCCATCGGATAATTTTCACGTTCCGAAGACAATAGACCTTGCTGTAGGGCATTGCTAGGTTTCGCGGCCCGGCACAAATGACAACCGGATACTAATTTCTTAATGTCACGCTGAAGATGAGGCCAGTTCTGAGCTCACAATGAGCATGCAAAGATGCCTATAAAATAGTGTATTCTGCCTAGTATGAGGGCCTGGTGAGAGATTACGCCTGATGTGATGCACCCCTTATAACATAACTGTCATGCGGTTCCTTTTTCATGATAATATTCTCATCTGCACCCTGCAGGGGCAAATTTGCAAACTTTTTGGAAATTTGTGGTAAGTTCGTATGGGACCACACTGCTGAGGTCATCGGTTCCTAGGCGTACACACTACTTAATAAAACTTACGCTAAGGACAACACACACACCCATGCCCGCGGCAGGACTCGGACCTCTGACCGGGGAGGGGAGCCCAGTGAACCGGGGCAAGGCGCCCCTGACCGCGCGGCTACCCCGTGCGGTCATATTCTGCAGGGCAAATGAAGTAGCATCTGTCTTCTATGACGAGGATATTGGAAAGTTGGTATGACGCTACGAGAAACGTCTGAGTCGGAGCAGAGACTATGTAGACAAGTAGCTGGAAGGAGTAGGTAACCGTTGCAAACAATTCATTTTTGATTTTCTACATGTACATGGATACTCTGAAAATCACATTTAAGTGTCTGTCAGAGGATTCATCGAACCACCATAATTGTCTATTTTTCCAATCTCGTATACCGCGCGGAAAAAAAACGAATACCCACATTTTTCTGTGCGAGCTCTCATTCCCCTTATTTTATTATGGTGATCGTATCTCCCTATATAGGTCGGCAACAAAAAAAAATTTTCGAATTCGGAGGAGAAAGTTGGCGATTGAAATTTCGTGAGAAGATTCCGCCTCAACGTAAAACGTCTTTGTTTTAATTTGTATTAAGCATTACTATTACTTAAAGTTTCCATTACTTTGCTCAGAATTCTCCTTACAACTTTTTCCAGTTTTCCAGTATCAGAAAATCTTGATAGTTTAAAGTCTATCTGCTACGTAGCTACTGTCTTAGTTTTGTGCTCCAGGACAACTTTTTTATAATACGTGTTTTTTGTCATATCGAAGTCCTTTCGATTTTATGTACTCTATTTTCTATTGATATCTTTTCTTTTGTATTACTCCTTATCTGTGTTATGAATTTAAGACTTTGGAAATCACCACTGACGTCATGAACTTTGCTATTTCAGGTATTTTTAGTCCTGTTTTGGCTGCTTGTATCTTGGTTCTATGATTTGTTCTTTGGCACTATCGAAAGTGTCAGTAATTAACGCCGTGTCGTGTGCAAAAGCTACACAATCTATTTTATTTGGATTTGTTCCTAGATGTACACTCTTGGTATTGATAAATTTCCTCCATTCTCTCACTACATTCTCTAACGCGCGGTTGATACGTAGACGTGACAAACCATCTCCTTGTCTTACACCCGACTTTTTTTCAAAAGGTTTTGACAGGTCACCCATAAATTTCACTTTCAGGGTTGTGTTTGTTAAAGTTAATTTAATCATTTCTGTTCTTTTGTTATCTAGAACCTAACTTCCTTATACTACTGATCAATGTATTTACGTTATAGGCCTTTATAAAAATCTACAGAAATTATCACTTATAAGACGTAACTCTTACATTAAAATGCACATGACAGCTGACCCTTTTCCCATTAGGTACAGTCACCCTAGGTGGCAGTGCAGCGAAACCACTCTTCGTATAAGTTATTTTATGATTTCCCACGTTGATGGCGTTGATACAACACTTTAAGCAACGTAAGACCAATTACTAGCCAACAAGGGAGATACAAAATTACTTGCGCTGATTGTGGTAAGCTTTATATTGATCAATCAGGCAGAACGTAGCAACTTGAACATGAATGCAGTTGGAGGTTTCAGAACTATGATTTCACATTTTGTGAAATGTACTGAGTGACTGTCATAGATACTAGTTTTAGTCCCATGTACAGTCCCATGTCCCATGTGAAAAGCGCACAATGTAACCGAAACCCTTGAAGCCGACAAACATCTGACCCCCTGTCGTAATATTAAACGACTAAACACAGCTCAGTACTTTTCCTCTTCTACACTTCACTGTTTTCCGATGCTTCCCATATAGTCTGCTCCGTTCTATTCCTCTATTTTCTTGCTTTTATTTGTTTCATTGTAATAATAATGATAATAATAATAATAATAATAATAACTGAAAACAGAATTGACAGCAAAAAACAAGACAAAAGCTATAAATACTTATGCTATACCAATATTGACCTACTCATTTGGAGTAGTGAAATGGAGTAACACAGACCTAGAAGCACTCAATACACTTACACGATCACAATGCCACAAATATAGAATACATCACATGCATTCAGCAGAAACTAGCAAAATACACAAAGCAATCACTCATATAAATAGAGCGGCTACACCATTGCAATTTCATAACCACTTCTACAACCCTTTAGATCACATAACATCAATAGATACCACGAAAGTAAACTGGAAAAAGAAAACACTACATGGCAAGCACCCATATCATCTAACACAGACACAGATCGATCAAGACGCATCCAACACATGGCTAAGAAAAGGCAATATATACAGTGAGACGGAAGGATTCATGATTGCAATACAGGATCAAACAATAAACGCCAGATATTACAGCAAGCATATTATTAAGGATCCCAATACCACAACAGATAAATGCAGACTTTACAAACAACAAATAGAAACAATAGATCACATCACAAGCGGATGTACAATACTAGCAAATACAGAATACACCAGAAGACATGACAATGTAGCAAAAATAATACATCAACAACTTGCCATACAACATAAACTAATAAAACAACACGTTCCGACATATAAGTATGCACTACAAAATGTACTGGAGAATGATGAATACAAATTATACTGGAACAGAACCATTATAACAGATAAAACAACACCACATAACAAATCTGACATCATACTCACAAATAAAAAGAAGAAATTAACACATCTAATCGAAATATCCATACCAAATACAACAAATATACAGAAGATAACAGGAGAAAAAATTGAAAAATACATCCAGCTGGCTGAGGAAGTCAAGGACATGTGGCATCAGGATAAAGTTGACATCATACCAATTATACTATCAACTACAGGAGTCACACCACACAATTTCGACCAGTACATCAACGCAATACAGCTACGTCCAAACTTATATATACAACTACAGAAATCTATAATTATTGATACATGTTCAATTACACGAAAATTCCTAAATGCAATGTAACATATACCGTACAGTTAAAAGGAAGTCACGCTTGATCAAGATCCGCGTCACTTTCCATTTTTAACCAGACATAACGTCTGAGAAAGGAAAGAAATAATAATAATAATTTCGTGTGGTTCAGTGGGCTGACGCGAGTGTGTCAGTTGGACGCCATTTCGACGACTTGCGTGTCCCTAACAAACCCCATTTATCCAATTAGGGAAAGGGGAGCTACAGTGGAACGAGGAATGCGATCAAAGTGTCGTTTCTGGTAACTTATCACATTGTGAAGAGCTGAAGGCTAGGTCAAACCGAAAAGTGAAAAACCTTTGCTACGCCAGACGTACGATCCTACGACCTTCCTGTTCCCATACACGCACTTAATCGCTAGAGCACCAGACCCGTGTGATTTTCTCTTCAAGCTGTTTTTCAGTACTCATCTCATGTACTTATTTAACTGGAATTGTTAATTTAATTTAAACTGTTGTATGGGCACTGTTTTTTGGAGCTTAGTGTTAAATGTCTTCTGGCTCTTCCTTTTACGTTCATTCATTATTTAACATTTTTAGATACATTATCGCCGTTCTGTCAAAGATGACATTAACTTTGCGTTTTTACGTTTCTCTTGAGTGTAGCAACTTATTAAACTGTTTCAATGTTGTTCAAGAACTCTGTACTATCTTTAACAATGATGGCTGATAATGGCTTTGTAAGCCGAAAACAGGTTAACAAAATACGTTAATACTATGGAACGTACACAAGACTGTACTGTTCTTTACATAGATAATACACACGACAAAAAAAGTTTTGCCTCACCTCGGTTTCGAGAGCTCCGGAACCTGTACAGACAAATGGAATAGAGATCAACATAAACATGATTTCCGCCCTTTTTATTGCTCATGAAAACCAAGCATTGCATACAGTACGACCATACAGCGAGACCTTCAGAGGTGGTGGTCCAGACTGCTGTGTACGCCGGTACCTCTAATACCCAGCAGCACGTCCTCTTGCACTGATGCATGCCTGTATTCGTCGTGGCATACTATCCACAAGTTCATCAAGGCACTGTTGGTCCAGATTGTCCCACTCCTCAACAGCGATTCAGGGTAGATCCCTCAGAGTGGTCGCTGGGTCACGTCGTCCAGCCCTTTTCAATCCATCCCAGGCACGTTCTATAGGGTTCATGCCTGGACAATGTGCTCACTCTAATCGAGCGATGTCGTTATCCTGAAGAAAGTCATTCTCAAGATGTGCACAATGGGGGCGCGAGTTTTCGTCCATGAAGACGAATGCCTGGCCAGTATGCTGCCGATATGTTTGCGCTATCGGTCGGAATGTGGCATTCACGTATCGTACAGCCGTTACGGCGCCTTCCGTGACCCTGAGCGGCGTACGTCGGCCACATATAATGCAAGCCTAAAACAGCAGGGAACTACCACCTTGCAGTACTCGCTGGACAGTGTCTAAGGCGTGCCTCCAGACACGTCTCCGACGATTGTCTGGTTGAAGGCATATGCGACACTCATCGGTGAGGAGAACGTGATGCCAATCGTGAGCGGTCCATGCGGCATGTTGTTGGGCGCATCTGTAGCGCGCTGCATGGTGTCGTGGTTGCAAAGATGGATCTCGCTATGGACGTTGGGAGCAAAGTTGAGTATCATGCAGCCTATTGGTCACAGTTTGAGTCGTACCACGACGTTCTGGGGCTGCACGGAAAGCATTATTCTACATGGTGGCGTTGCTGTCAGGGTTCCTCCGAACCATAATCTGTAGGCAGCGGCCATCCACTCCAGTAGTAGCCCTTGGGTGGCCGGAGAGAGGCATGTCATCGACAGTTCCTGTCTCTGTATCTCCTCCGTGTCCGAACAACATCGCTTTGGTTCAGTCCGAGACGCCTGTACACTTCCCTTGCTGAGAGCCCTTCCTGGCACAAAGTAACAATCCGGACGCGATCGAACCGCGGTATCGACCGTCTAGGCATGGTTGAACTGCAGACAACACGAGCCTTGCACGTCCTTCCTGGTGGAATGACTAGAACTGATCGGCTGTCGGAACCCTTCCATCTAACAAAAAAAATGGCTCTGAGCACTATGGGACTCAACTGCTGTGGTCGTAAGTCCCCTAGAACTTAGAACTACTTTAACCTAACTAACCTAAGGACAGCACACAACACCCAGCCATCACGAGGCAGAGAAAATCCCTGACCCCGCCGGGAATCGAACCCGGGAACCCGGGCGTGGGAAGCGAGAACGCTACCGCACGACCACGAGATGCGGGCCTTCCTTCTAACAGGCGCGGCTCATGCACAGTTGTTTACTTCTTTGGGCGGGTTTAGTGACATCTCTGAACAGTCAAAGAGACCGTGTCTGTGATACAATATCCTCTTCAGGAGTTCTGGGAACCGCAATGATGCAAAACGTTTTTTTTTGATGTGTGTATGTGGAGTTTCTTCATTGTGATATTTTGCTTTTGCAAAATAAATCAGCATAATTCACAGATCCACATAGCTTTGTAAACTATTGCATGACAACTGAAACCCTTATTTTGATAAACAGTGACTGAAATATACACTGGTGGGCCAGACTTCACGACGAAAGTAACTTTCGCATGATGAGTCACTGCCAATAACATGCCTTCATTAAATGTGGTCCATTCTTAGAAAGAACTGCTACAGTATAGTACCGAAGGGTGTATAGTATGAGACGGACAGAAATGACAGTTTTATTCAGTGACAACAGTTACACAGGAGTAGCGGCGATTCATGATGGTCCCCTGGGCATTACAGAAGGTAGGACATAATCCCTTAATCGTGTGTGCGGTCACCACGGACGGCAGTGCACGCTCTGCATCATGCTCCCATTCTGGCCAAAGGCTGGTCAGGAGCTCTCACTGGTTGGGTGCTCCAGTCTCCAACTAGCGCGGCTGACAACTGTGGGCCGGTCGTTGGTGGACATGGATGGGCTGCAGTACGTCTCTTCGAGGCATACCACACGTGCTCGATGGGATTTAAGCCGAGCGAACAGGTGGGGCAGTCTATTCGTTGATTATCGTCTCGTTCCAAGGGCTCCTCCAAATGCTCTGTTCAGGGCGGTTGCACACTGTGACACATAGAAGTGAAGACGGGGCCGAAAACACCATTGAAGGATGCACATGGGGAAGGAGTACAGCGTCAGAATAACGTCGCCTGGTGAGTCTGCTGTGTTCAAAGTGTTGGAGGTCAGTACGCCCATTCAATATTATGGCTCCCCCGTACCATAACACCTGGGCCACCAAAAGGATAGTCATTGACAGTGCTCCTCTGTGCGCTACGCACCGTCACATGACGAGGCGTGGTAATACGCAATGCACCAAGGAACATTTTCGAACATGATCGTTTTGATGGTACAGGTGTTATGGAGTGTGGAAGCATTCTGTTGTATGGGCGTACTGACGTCCAAATCTTTGAACACACACCGGTCAACGCTAGATTACGTTTACACCGCAGCCTCGCTGCAGACCACGTGCCGCTGGCAGCTGGCACATTGCATCTCGCTACTCGCCAGATGCGTTGTTGACACACTTTCGCTGCGTGCCGGGCCAGGACTGCTGTAAATACTATTGGCGGTATATAAGACTACACCATGTTTTTTTTATTAACACGTTTTTTCCCTAAAAGGCATACTTTTCTTGCGAAAATAGAAAAATCCTACGTTTCATGTTTTATTTCCGTAGCGTCTTGTTAAGGGGTCCGTAGGCCCTCACTATAACTTTGCACTCGGCACAGGTCGATAGGGCGAACAATCGATTGTGACGTGTAGAGAGAGCGAGTGGGGTGTTGCGCCAATGGTTGGCGGGAATGGTGTGTGTGTTGAGGCCATTGTTGAAATACAGGGTCTTTAACGGAGAAGGGTGTCGCCATCGCCATCGCCGTGGTTAGACCCCTATGTAATAGATTAATACCGGGAAAGTGGAGAAGCATCATTACGAAAGAGATCAGTGTCGTTACCAGTGCCGATATTTTGGTTTCGCGTCTACCGCGCCGGCCTAACCTTGGATTGCAGTGTTGGATGCAGTGATGGATTAGCGTGTGACGATAATGGAAAATGAAGAAAGCCTGTGCTGGGATTAGCCGTAATTAGATATGTATGATGAAGGCAGTGGTTGTCTCCTTTTTTTGTGTTTTGAGAAGAATATACAGGGTGTTTCAAAAATGACCGGTATATTTGAAATGGCAATAAAAGCTAAACGAGCAGCGATAGAATTACACCATTTGTTGCAATATGCTTGGGACAACAGTACATTTTCAGGCGGACAAACTTTCGAAATTACAGTAGTTACAATTTTCAACAATAGATGGCGCTGCAAGTGATGTGAAAGATATAGAAGACAACGCAGTCTGTGTGTGCGCCATTCTGTACATCGTCTTTCTGCTGTAAGCGTGTGCTGTTCACAACGTGCAAGTGTGCTGTAGACAACATGGTTTATTCCTTAGAACAGAGGATTTTTCTGGTGTTGGAATTCCACCGCCTAGAACACAGTGTTGTTGCAACAAGACGATGTTTTCTACGGAGGTTTAATGTAACCAAAGGAACGAAAAGCGATACAATAAAGGATCTGTTTGAAAAATTTCAACGGACTGGGAACGTGACGGATGAACGTGCTGGAAAGGTAGGGCGACCGCGTACAGCAACCACAGAGGGCAACGCGCAGCTAGTGCAGCAGGTGATCCAACAGCGGCCTCGGGTTTCCGTTCGCCGTGTTGCAGCTGCGGTCCAAATGACGCCAACGTCCACGTATCGTCTCATGCGCCAGAGCTTACACCTCTATCCATACAAAATTCAAACGCGGCAACCCCTCAGCGTCGCTACCATTGCTGCACGAGAGACATTCGCTAACGATATAGTGCACAGGATGACGGCGATATGCATGTGGCCAGCATTTGGTTTACTGACGAAGCTTATTTTTACCTGGACGGCTTCGTCAATAAACAGAACTGGCGCATATGGGGAACCGAAAAGCCCCATGTTGCAGTCCCATCGTCCCTGAATCCTCAAAAAGTACTGGTCTGGGCCGCCATTTCTTCCAAAGGAATCATTGGCCCATTTTTCAGATCCGAAACGATTACTGCATCACGCTATCTGGACATTCTTCGTGAATTTGTGGCGGTACAAACTGCCTTAGGCGACACTGCGAACACCTTGTGGTTTATGCAAGATGGTGCCCGGTCACATCGCACGGCCGACGTCTTTAATTTCCTGAATGAATATTTCGATGATCGTGTGATTGCTTTGGGCTATCCGAAACATACAGGAGGCGGCGTGGATTGGCCTCCCTATTCGCCAGACATGAACCCCTGTGTCTTCTTTCTGTGGGGACACTTGAAAGACCAGGTGTACCGCCAGAATCCAGAAACAATTGAACAGCTGAAGCAGTACATCTCATCTGCATGTGAAGCCATTCCGCCAGACACGTTGTAAAAGGTTTCGGGTAATTTCATTCAGAGACTACGCCATATTATTGCTACGGATGGTGGATATGTGGAAAATATCGTACTATAGAGTTTCCCAGACCGCAGCACCATCTGTTGTTGAAAATTGTAACTACTGTAATTTCGAAAGTTTGTCTGCCTGAAAATGTACTGTTGTCCCAAGCATATTGCAACAAACGGTGTATTTCTATCGCTGCTCGTTTAGTTTTTATTGCCGTTTCAGATATACCGGTCATTTTTGAAACACCCAGTAAGTTCGTAATTAGTAAAACTATGTTGGTGTTCCTCATTACCAGATATTCAGAATTATAGTATTGAGCAGAACGAACTGGAAAGTAGCATCTTCCGTAGCAGTCAATTCCGATTACCAGCCCCATTAGGTTCACGGTCATGTTAATAATAAATATTGGACTGCTATTCGATCAGATCAAGTCGGGATATTAAACGGAGGTGTTACAGTCTCTCAATCGATTTTGGAAAAAGTATGCTGTAAAAAAAAAGGAGATTTTTGGTCACATGGTACTGTATCATCTTAGCTTCTTAGTAAACTCTTTAACTTTTCATAATTCATAACAGTCATTGTGAAATGGCGCTATTTGCCAACCACGTGCACTTCATTTACAAACCTTGCAGTAAAAAGTTTGACAGCGCGTAGTTCAGTGTCATATATGTCGTAGAACATAAATTATTGCCAGTGAAATATAACTAAAAGTACAAAAAAGTTTTTTAAATGGTGGTGAGACTGATTTCTGTTTCCATTCACAAGAAAATTTGAGTTATTTTGTGACGTCAATGCCACGATCTCAAGCCTACGGAGATGGCGCTGGTTTTGCTTGGTTTAGCGTAGCGTCAAACACTGCAGGATAGAAAAAAAAGATTGCTACCGATCAGTGTGGTTCTCTGTCGATTCCTCGTGTTATTTTAATGGTCCGTGTCTAGAAAGGTCCACAAATCGGATTCAGAAAGCATCGCTTGTGCGAAACTCAGATTTCCCCCTTCTCCCTTCATCATGAGAACCAGGGATGAGGGGCAACAGGCAGATTCCATATTCCTAGTTCCTAGTTCGACACGGTGCTTCAGTGCAGACTGTTAGCGAAGAAGGAAGATAAGTGAATGATTCGAAGACTTCTTAAGTAACAGAACCCAACACGTTATCCTCGATGTCGAATGTTCATCGAAGATAAGAGTATCATCAGGATTGGCCCAGAGAAGTGTGATAGATCGCTGTTGTTCTCTATATTCATAAATAATCTGAGAGACGGAGAGGGCAGCAGTCTGCAGCTGTTTGATGATGATGCTGTGGTGCACGCGAACGTGTCGTCATTGAGTGGTTGTACGGAGATGACTTATTGTTAGACAAAATTTCTAGTTGGTGTGACGAATGGCAGCTATCTCTAAATGTACAAAAGCGTAAGTTAATGCAGATGACTGCAAGAAACAATCCCGTAATGTATCAATACAATAGTACTAGCAGGCTCATTGACACAGTCACTTAAGCAAGGCGAGTCCTTCAAGTTCTCAGCCGACAATGTCATACTATGTACTGGGAATGCCTTACACTCCCTGTGAAGTAGTATAATATCGTCGGTTGAGAACTTAGAGGACTCCTTTAAGTAGGATTTGAGATTCTTGTTGATTCGTTTCATTGTGGTAACGCCGCTATGATAAGTCATATAAGGGAACCAAATCATGTCTTTTTATTTCGATTTGCTGTATAATCTAGGCCCACAAAGAATTTGCGCACATTCTTAGCGTTCTCTTTGCCTGGTATTTTTCTCATAACGTCTACTGCCGTAGGGATTTCCATCAAGCTGTTTTTTGATGCTGCGACAACTAATTGTATCACCATATACATAAAAAAGGGCAAGCTTTGTTTCAACGGAACTCTTGATTGTATACTGTCTAGTTCTGATCTTTTTAATGTATCTGCATGTTTTATTGTAAATCTGTGGTGTTAAATAGTTTTATGGCTAACAAATATGTACACATGTTTTAGTCTACTGTGATGAATGTACACAGAGATTTGGTTTAACGCTGGTAACAAATGTGTACACGTTTTAGTCTATTGTGCTGGATGTACACAGAGATTTGGTTTAACACCTCTACTTTCATTTTTAGGCTTTAAGCGGTGTTATGATTACCTGTCGCTTTATGTGAGCTTGCTTTGTACACCGTTATATACTACATGTATATTCTTTTATCACACAGGGGCCTGAAGATGGCATAAGGAAATAGTGAAACTGGTAGCCTTCACAATAAAATAAAATAAGATCTTAAGTTGCACGGCTGTTGGTGAATTTTATTACATTGAAAATTACCTTCAGGCTTCTGTCCGTTTGGCCCAATGAAGGATGCATTCTGTGGAAGCAGTACGTGGATGATGCGGAGATTATTGATGCAGCAAGACGTTGGGTCCAACGTCGAGCAGTAGAGTGGCAGAATGCGGGTGTACAGGCTCTCCCAGTAACGTGGCGTAAGTCCGTCGCATTCAGCGGAGATTGCGTTGAAAAATAGGGTTTTGTAGCCAAAGGAGTGGAGAATAATATCGTGTATTGGAATCCTGAATAAAACCAACCTGCTTCCGGAAAAAAAGTGTTGTATTACTTATTGAGCACCCCTCATATTTACGCACAAGCATGTGATTTCAAATAAGTTACGAGTTACATTTACATTTTCAGGCACTAGTAACTCCAAGCTAAATGCTACTGTTGACAATTACAATCTACACTCATTCTCATAAATTATGGATAATTGCAGAATGTGGTGCCTCACAACGTGACACTACACAAAACTGGCGCTAATAGCATAGGCACATGGGGAACACACACGACACAGATCTGTAAGTCCACGGTAATGGTGATAGGTTTAGAAAACCGTCCCGAAACACATGTGGTACAAAATGCCACAGTTTCCTGCGCATGTTCCCCGACATCAATATGGGATATGATCACCATGCACACGTACACAGGCCGCACAACGGGTTGGCTGGCATACTTTGGATCAGGTGGTCGAGCAGCTGCTGGAGTGTAGCCTCCCATTCCTGCACCAGTGCCTCTCTGAGCTCCTGAAGTGTCGTAGGGGTTTGAAGACGTGCGGCGATACGTCGACCGAGAGCATCCCAGACGTGTTCGATTGGGTTTAGCTCTGGAGAACAGGCAGGCCACTCCATTCGCCTGATATCTTCTTTTTCAAGGCACTCCTCCACGATGGCAGCTCGGTGGGGCCGTGAGTTATCATTCATCAGGAGGAAGGTGGGACCCACTGCACCCACTGCACTGCAAAATGACGTCCCGACACACCTGACCTGTTACAGTTCCTCTGTCAAAGTGTGAAACGCATGCAGGGGTGTACGTGCACCAATCATAATCCCACCCCACACCACGACCTCCATACAAGTCACTTTTAAGGACATTATGGGGTTGGTCTCTGGTTCCTGGTACACTGGTTCACGCCAGATGAAAACCCGGCGAGAATCACTCTTAAGACTATAACTGGATTCGTCCGTGAACATAACCAATGACCATCTACTGTGTTCTTGACATCAGGCTTTACGGGCTCTCCTGTGACCAGCGGTCAGTGGAATGCACCTCGCAGGTTTCCGGGCGAATAAACCATGTCTGTCCAGTCGTCTCTAGACTGTGTGTCTGGAGACAAATGTTCCAGTGGCTGCGGTAAGGTCCCAAGCAAGGCTACCTGCAGTACTCCGTGGCCGTCTGCGGGCACTGATGGTGAGGTATCGGTCTTCTTGTGGTGTATACTGTGGACATCCGTACTGTAGCGCCTGGACACGTTTACTGTCTACTGGAATCGTTGCGATAATCGTCAGATCACACTTTCTGGCACACGGAGGGCCCGTGCTACGACCTGCTGTGTTTGACCAGCCTCCGGTCGTCCTAATATTCTATCCCTCATAACGTCATCAATATGTGTTATTTGGGCCATTTTCAACACACAGTCACCATTAGCACGTCTGAAAACGTCTGCACATTTACTCGCTGCACCGTACTCTGACATGCACCAGCACACCTCTGCATATGTGGACTGCTGCCAGCGCCACCGTGCGACGACCGCAGGTCAAATGCACCGCGTGGTCATACCCCGAGGTGATTTAAACCAGCAAACCGCCCACCAGAGCGTTGTTTCACCATGTATCAGCATTATCCTTAATTTATGAGCATGAGTTTACAATTTACATTTTTCAAACACATACACACACACGCACATACATACATTTTGAATTTTGGATTTTTCAGGTATTCACATTATTTAGAATTGAGTTATTGATCATTTTCGTTTTCCAGGTGGTAGTGACTCCAAATCAATGTATTCAACTTATCCTGAGGTATAAAAAATTATAGTGCTGTGTAAATAGAGTTAGTTTGTATTGTCAAACAGTAGAAACTACATGTGCTTTGACTCAATTATAAAATGTACAATTGTTTCAGTTTCCGAATGCAACGCACATTGCCTGTAACCATTGCAACTGATCAGAGGAAGACTGATTTGGCTTATAAACCAAAACATTTTGCAACAGTTTCACCTTTTACTTCGTCTTTCATTACTTCAACCTATTTTCCATTTCTCGGCGTAGTACACCTGTTATTTACGGGGGCATCAAACTTTGTCTGTGTGCCGTGCGAGTGTTCTCTCTTTTTGACCTCTGTCCGTGTCGATAGCACACGTGCGCATTTGAACTCCCGCCGGGTCGAGTTAGACTCTGTTCCTGCAAGAGGGAAGTGAGTGCTCGACTGCAGTGCATTTAGGGGTACACGCAGGGCGCTGAAAGGAAACCAAACAGATAATCCATAAATAAATCTGCAGTAACCAACAAGACAACTAACACACCCAAGTTCAGCATATAATCAGTTGTCAATAGTAAAGGCGTAGCCGAAAGGCTTGGACTTTTTTGTTACAGATCGCGAAAAATGCTGCCCACAGAATCCTTCGAGTCGTCGCTGAAAGGAAGTTGTTTATCCAGTCGACGGAAAGAGGGGCCCCGTGATCGGCGCGATGTGTCGACATTCAGTGGGGCAGACAATTGCTGTATGCGCGGTGGCCGCCCTCTGAAATGTCTTGGGCGATTGTCGCCCGGTTTAGTTCTGTATTAATACGTCAGGCCGTGGACGGAAAGAAGATCTGTTGGATTGCCCTATATTTAGATTGTGTCTGAGACTTAATGTGTCTAGCGTAGATATCTAAAACTACCGTAGGCTACCGTAGACTGTCATAGGTATGCATAGAGATGGTAGTTCTGATTATTTAAGATCGTAACCACGATACCTGTATATTAGGCGTGTTGCATACCTATTGGGCCGTTATCTCATTTCGTTCGCTGTGGTTGCGTGTGCGATCAGTGTCTTACTACATTCCTGTAGAAACTGGAAACAGAACGAGGATATATAAAGCGCCACGTAATCTACGGAATATTTTTATTTTACACAGTTGTCTTCCTGCCTGTTCCTTAAAAGTAAACAGTATTTATGGCAGTATTGAAATTGTCAGTGTGTAATTGAGGCTTTATTGGAATGATGTTGATAACGTGAAACGGAGAGTATGGTTAAAGAAAATACAGATTCATCAGATAGCGCTAAAAAAAACTGCAAAAGGAAAACGTATTAAACATCGCTTCAGCGCTTCATTCAGCGTATGTGGAACACGTTTCTGTTATTGATAAGCAGCTTTTGCACTTATCGATAATAACTAGAAACTCTTGTCTTTGATCACAACGATCATTCTGTTGAGTACAAAATAACGACAATAATTATATAGATTTTCTTTGTGTTTGTGCATGTAAACTTTACTTGCGCCAAAAGTAATTGCTTTGGTTATATAAAAGAACAGAAGTTAGGCGAGCAGCTAATTTTTATTACTTATAAAATGCAATTTATATTTTGTACATAAAATACACAATGGGCGACCTCAACGATGTGCGGCTCTATTTATGTCCAAAACAAACAAATAAACGAACAGGAAACAAAGAGAAGTCGTCAGCTCCCAGATTCTCTCTGATATAGTCATTTATATTTCTTTCCCTGCCAATGCTGCCAATATTTCCTGTAATCCTATCATTTACTACATTGTTTATAGACTGTACCAAAACTACCGTTGGTAGAGCGCAACTATATTCTAGCGAAGTACTGGGAGTCACCCAAAGCATTTTGGTTCTGTCTGTGTGTTTGTTCAGAGAGTTAATGTTCTCTTGTATAATTTTGCAGGCGCATGTGCTGGCGGAACTAGTATAAATTTTAGCTCTTGCTGTTTTGGCACTAATGATGTCGTCTCTTGCAGGACAAGGTGATACTTTGAATACATTTTAGTGTGGCCAGTATATGGGCCATGATATTTCCTGTTCTGTGGAAACTTCAGATTTGGTCAGTTGTGCTTTAGGTGTAGTAATATGCCTCGTTTCTGTTAGACACCTATGCTCTGATGTGTTGACATGTCTTAGTGTAAGCAATCGATGGGCGGTTGTATGCGAATAACTATTGTTCTGAGCAAACTACTGATACGGCCGGTTGCTGTTTATTGTCTGTTGTTGTGTGCTACACACTAAGACAAAAAAAAAAGCGGTGCACCATGAGAGGGTTGAAATTACGTTAGGTGTTCCACAAGGTTCAATCATGGGTCTCCTCCTGTTCTTGATATATGTGAATGACATCCCTTCTTATGTGAAACAAGATGCTGAACTGAGTCTGTTTGCTGATGATGCAAGCATAATTATTAATCCAGTAAAAGAAAGTCCGATAGAAAATGATACAAATAAGGTCTTTGGAAAAGTTATTAATTGGTCTTCGGCGAATGGGATTGCTCTGAACTTTGAAAAAACAGAGTACAACCAATTTTCTGCTGCAAAAAGTATAATTCCTTCAATAAACATAACACATCAAAAGAAGTCAGTAGCCAGGGTAGAGCATACTAAGTTTTTGGGTGTACATATAGTTGAGAATCTTAGTTGGAAAATTCATATTTTGGATCTCCTAAAGCGACTAGGTTCAGCAAATTTTGCAGTCAGATTAATTGCCAATTTTGAGGATGTAGAAATTAGTAAGCTAACATACTTTGCATACTTTCACTCTCTGATGCAACTCAACACTTAGCCAAAAGGTATACACTGCTCAAAAGAAAGTAGTTAGAATAATGTGTGGGGTTCATAGTCGCACATCTTGTAGGTTAGGAATTCTTACAACTGCTTCACAGTACATTTACTCAGTAATAAAATTTTTTCTCAACAACATGGACCAGTTTAAAATCAACAGCGACATTCATGATTACAATACCAGAAAAAAGAAAGACCTACACTATCCTTTACTTAACCTATCTTTGGCACAGAAAGGAGTTAAATATGCTGCTATAAAAGTATTTGATAAATTACCAGATGAAATAAAGTGTCTGACAGACAGAAGTAATAGTTTCAAAAACAAATTGAAATCATACCTCCTTGACAACTCCTTCTTTACCACAGATGAATTCCTGAATATGAGTAAATAAATCTGGAGATATAATAAATACATTTTGTGCCATTTAAGGGAATGGGATAGATAAAAGAAATATTTAGATATAACACTATAATGTAAACAAAAAAAAGAAAAAAGAAAAAAAAACTTGTTTCCTGTGCGCATTTCTTGTGCATTTGACACGTTCCACATCATAACGGTTTTTCCGTGCTATTGATCAATCGAGAGATGTGGTATATATGTACAGCCAAACAAATGATTAAAAGTACAGAAAACAGGATATTTATTCAAGAGAAAGAGCTTCACAAGTGGAGCAATTCAGTAACGCGTAGGTCCACCTCTGGACCTCATGCAAGCAGTTATTCGATTGGCACTGATTGAAGGAGTTGTTGGATGTCCTCTGTCCAACCGGTGCGTTACATCGTCAAAATCCCAGGGTGCTTGGAGGGTCTTGCCCACAATGCTCCAGACGTTCTCAGTTTGAGAGAGATCGGGCAACCTTTCTGGCTGAGGCAGGTTTGGTAAGCACGAAACAAGCAGCAGAAATTCTCGCCGTGAGCGGATGGGCATTATGTTGCTGAAATGTAAGCCCAGAATGGCTTGCCATGAAGGGCAACAAAATGGGCCACAGAATACCATCGACGTACCGCTGTGCTTTAAGAGTGTCGTGGACAGCAAGACAACAAGACAACAAGAAATGACCTGGAATCTCATCCATTGGAGAAAAATGTCTTCAGTGATGAGACCCCACGACCAGCGAAGACGCTCCAGACAGCTGTGGCCCGACATCAGGAGTGATGGTTTGGATTGCATGGCAGGACCCTTTGGTTGCCATACACTGCACCCTTAAAACAAAGCGGTATGTCGACTGTATTCTACGCTCCGTTTGATTACCTTCATGGCAATCCCTACTGGCTTTACATTTCAGCAAGATAATGCCCGCCCACACACGGCGAGAGTTATACGGCTTGCCTTCCTTCTTGTCACACCCTACCTTGGCCAACAAGATCGCCGGGACTCTCACCAATTTAGAACGTTTGCAGCGTTACGGGCAGGCCGTCCAACCAGCTCGGGATTTTGACGATCCAACTTGGCAAGTGCACAGAATTTCGTACAATATCCCTCAGGACATGGAATCAACAACTCTCTCACTCTACGCCAAATCGAATAACTGTTTGCATAAGTGCTAGAGGTGGACCAAAGCTTTATTGATATGCTCAATTTGTGTAGCTCTTTCTTTTGAGTAACTAATCCAATTTTTCTGGAACTGTATAATCATTTGTTTTTTCATGTTCGTTACATCTACCGATTTCCGTCCCATTCGAATAATGCATTCGTGGTGCGTCGTTTCTTTCTTTTTTGTTTTTGTCTTACAGTGCATTACGATCTAACGAGAAACTCTCGAATGATGAGATGAAATAAGGGTGCGAAACACATGTCGTTAGTTTCAGTTACGAGAACGTTGCTTGCTAAAGGCATTTGCTTGATAAAATGCCTTATTTTCAAGTGTATTTTTCGTTTTAGATGTGCGTTACGATCGTTCTCTCAACGTGTGCATTAAATAGAACTATAAAAAATTCATATTTTGAGACATAATTGAAGAGGACAAAAAAAAAAAAATCTCAAGGACACTCTGCCACTCGAGAATTTGACCACAGTGGGAACAGATTCACAGCATTCCCTAGTGTAGAGCATGATGTGAGAGTGATCTGGACAATGCAATACGAGAATGGGAAGTCCAGCTTAATGCAGTTATTTCGATACATACGATGTCTTATCACATGTCTTATTTGCAGACGGTGCCATAAACATCGAGCTACAAAAAACGATTTATATTTTGGGCAGAAAATTTAAAGCATGTAGCCTACAGATATCAATGGAAAAATCATAGCTTTTAAGGGAGAAAGCCCCAAAGGATAAAAAATTATTGTTTTTTAACAATCAAAGAAGTGACTTTGCGGGGATATCATAGAGACAGGTACAAGTAACTAGCAAAATTCTTAAATACATGTGGATTAATCAACGGCTCCCTGAAAATCAAAACACGGGAAGAGACACAATTAAAATTTTGTAAGACAGTGGCTGTTCCTACTATATTGTGGGGACGTGAGTTATGCGTCGCATATGTACAAGAGAATAGAATTCAGCCGGTAGAAATGAAATTTTTCCCATTAGTAAAATGATTTAGCAGATTAGCCAGAATTAATAATGAAACTTCCTGGCAGATTAAAACTGTGTGCCCGACCGAGACTCGAACTCGGGACCTTTGCCTTTCGCGGGCAAGTGCTCTACCAACTGTGCTACCGAAGCACGACTCACGCCCCGTACTCACAGCTTTACTTCTGCCAGTACCTCGTCTCCTACCTTCCAAACTTTACAGAAGCTTCTGTAAAGTTTGGAAGGTAGGAGACGAGGTACTGGCAGAAGCTTCTGTAAAGTTTGGAAGGTAGGAGACGAGGTACTGGCAGAAGTAAAGCTGTGAGTAGCGGCCGTGAGTCGTGCTTCGGTAGCTCAGTTGGTAGAGCACTTGCCCGCGAAAGGCAAAGGTCCCGAGTTCGAGTCTCGGTCGGGCACACAGTTTTAATCTGCCAGGAAGTTGCTTATCAGCGCACACTCCGCTGCAGAGTGAAAATCTCATTCTAGAATTAATAATATTGACATGAATTAGGGAAATAAATATATGAAAACAGAACAAAACTGAAGGAACACAGTAATAGGACGAGTATCCAGATGCAGACATAATAGGAGAAGAAGTCAAGGGAGACCGAAGAAAATGTGGGAATCCTAGAAGGTAAATGACTAACGGTCGACGTATGGAAGAAGAAGAAAAGCACGATAAGTATGTGCTATTGATAACACGTCAACAAAACTTCGTATCAATAGTTGGTATGTTCAAGAACCAGGAACTGCATTTCCTAGCAATAGCTTTGACTTCATATTTTACTCTGATGACGTATTATCACAATTTCAGCCCAGCTGACAAGTTGATCAGCCCCATTTAAGTAAGAAGATATTATTGCAGATACTAATTTGCTTTACGGGCAGTTTTATGCGCAAGCATTAAGAGTGAATGTTCTCTTGGTGTCGGTCGTAACAATTTTACGATGCTGCTGTATTATTCTCTCGCCCTTTAACGACGGCTCATCACTGGCATTAAGAGCACTTGACTGATGCGCCGGCGATGACGGCACACATGAGCAGCCATTTGTACTTGTTCATATTACATTTTTCTAATTTTATTTTGACTTTATGGTCATCGGATTGTAATACTGTTAAGCGTTCGCAATTTTTAGTGAAGTTATACGACAAAAGCTTGTAAGACTTCTGTAATGAAGTTCTGGTTTTAGTATGATCATAGGCGTCCAAAATCGAGGTGCAGAAAGCGAACTTGTCCCTTCCTGGAACCTGGAGTACAGAGTCTTCATTTATAGATGGATTACCATAAATTCTCTGAGATACAATACTTTTCTAGTACCACCTACAAAACTGAGTTCTTCATGGCATGACGTGTCTCGAAACATACCAGGGCGATTGCGTAGAACACTCTTTAGTGATACTATTGTGGAAACGAAAGTGGCTGCCGAACTGTGATCAGCAGGTCGCTATGTACGTCTACGTAGTTCACATTTTGAGCTAGTTGCAGATTGTGTTTACAGAACATCAAATTCTGAGCTTATTACGTTAATTAACTAATTTTCCAAATATTACACTCTCAATAGATATTGTGACACGAAGAGCGCAAAAAAGGACACTAACTGGCCATTTACTTGTAGGTAGTAGCTTAAACTATATTCAAGAACTGTTTTCTAATACAGTAGGAGTTCTTAACGAGAAGAGCTTTAATATTCATTTGAAAACACTGTTGTAGTTTGACAGCCATTTTGGTTCTGTAGGTAAAATGCCAAGTAACTTCACAGCAAAGACTTCGCTCCATTCTGAGGCAATGCTTAATTCGCTAGAAGTGAGTGCAATTTTATTAATAATTTCAATTTCGTTAGTATCAGCGTTTATAGATTATTGCAGTGTGAGTCTGTAGTTAATTTTCTACTACGAAATCAATACTGAAGCATAAACTGAATAACATGCCGATTACAAAACAGAGATTTTTTAGAATAAAGAACTTTGTTAAGTGTCGTGCTGATGACAGGAATAGTCGATCTTAGAGTCTAAACAGTCAGATAATATTCTCTTGAGTCTGAAGCGATTGATTACTAATTTCGTCTTACACGTCAGCCAATAATTTGATAAAGATCTTTGCAACTTACTTTAAATGTTCAGAAAAGCAAACCTATGCACTACACAAACGTAAAAAACCTACTATCCTATGTTAAAATAGCAAATGACAGTGGGCCACAACTGATGCAAATACGTGGGTGTAACAGTTTGGACGATGCGGAATGAAACGATCAAATTAGCTCAGTCACAGAGATTTAGGTTGATTGGTAGAATACTAAGGAAAAGCAGACAGTCTACAAATAAGACTGATCACAACACAGTCGTGTGGGCATCCTAGAATACAGTCACAGATTTGTTTGACCCAAGGATGAGCATTAAGGAGATACTAAAAATCTGAATCGGCGAACGTTTGAAGAGAGATGCAGACTATCCAGTGACAGAGCACTATTACCTCATAGTTGTTTATAGTTTTAGATGAAATGTACAGGAATGGGAATGCAAGAATCGTAAGATCATTAGAGAGACTTCTGCTAGATGTGCAGTTATATTCTTACACTCTGATGTTATTTGCTAAATAAATATTTTATTTACGTCTACTGCATTACCCCAGAAGATAATTTCACGAGACAAGATCTAATCAAAGTAGCAACGTTAAGTAACTCGTTGTCTTGAAATGAACAGAATGGAATACTTGTAAGCGTAAAATAAACTTAAGCGAGGTTTCTCAATGGTACGTATTCCAAGTTTACTGGCTAGCCAAACAGACAAAAGGAACTTTACCCGTGGTGTTTCATTTAGTGAAGGTTCATTAATACTTTTTCTCCTAACAAGATATCATTTTATTTGTTTCAGATTGTGTTGTGTTTTGGTTCAAAAATGGTTCAAATGGCTCTGAGCACTATGGGACTTAACTTCTGAGGTCATAAGTCCTCTAGAACTTAGAACTACTTAAACCTAACTAACCTAAGGACATTACACACATCCATGCCCGAGGCAGGATTCGAACCTGCGACCGTAGCGGCCGCGTGGTTCCAGACTGTAGCGCCTAGAACCGCTCGTCCACTCAGGCCGGCTGTGCTTTTGTTCAGAGTGCTCAACATTGACTTCGTTAGCTTCCATGAAAATTTCGTTACGTATGCATGAGCCTTAAAACTATGGAACATTTCGTTTTAATATGTCAAAACAGCAGAGCAGGCATAAGGAAATATTCTCAACTGAACATTCAGCATTAACATAAACGTTTTCTGAATTGCATTTCAAATAAATCTGGCTAGCTGATCGGTAATGTAAAAAACGAAAAAAAGTCAACCACTCTCAAACATGATACAACCTTCGAATACCTATCTGTAGACACACCTACTCTATGTCTCTGCCTCTGCCTCTCTCTCTCTCTTTCTCATTCTTAAAAGTGTAGCACTGATGATATAAAATATTTCTCTATTAAAAGTAGCCTGCTTAGAATGGTTTTTCAAGTATGTGTAACTGGTGAATCAGGCGAACGGAAACACGTTAAAATTTATGCCCTAAAAACATGCAAAGGCATTTTCACTCTGTCTTCACACCTCGTCACCAAGTAAAATAGTCAGCTAAATTATGGCATATCGAGAGCTGAAAACTGCTCATTTAAAATCTATACTAATAATAAAACCGTACAACCATCGCATATGTCTATTTAAACACGCTAACTTCCAAAACGACTAGACGAATTATCTTGAGGTTTTCACAGACAAACTGGGTGTAGCTCGAGGCAACATACAGGCTTTATTCATAAAATAAAATCACGGAAAAATGTAGTGTAACTTAAAATTGTATCTAACAGCGTTGTACTTGTCTGTTCGAACACGCTAATGTCCAAAATCACAAGACGAATTTTCATGACGATTTCATAGGCAACCTCAGCGTAACTTGGGAGAAAGTATAGCTTGTATTTCATCAAAACCGGGACACGAAGAAGATAAGGATGTAGTAAATTAAAGTTAAGAGAGTTTGCTCAGTAGTTCTGTTGTTTACCTTACAAATGGACCGTACTAACTTCCCTCACCGATCTCATTCACGTTGACAGGTTGCGTAGGGCACGCTGCGACTTCAACATAGGTAAATAGGAAGACGCAACTCTCGACCATTTTCGAGAAAATATAGTTTGAAAATTTTATGTGTGTTTATACATTTTGTATGGCTGCTAGTACTCAAGAAGTCCGCAATCGAACATGAGCAAGTAGGTTCACGAGCATTAGGCCCATTGTTCGAATATCCCTGCCTCAACTTATTTTTATTCCCACGTATTTACGGTGACTGTGCAATCGGTCATTAGTGAATGATTCATTTATTATTTTTATAACATTTCTCCCGAAAAAAAGAGGAAAAATTTTCATAATGAGACTAAAAAAATGGGTATACAAAAACTTTGAGTCAGAGCAGTACAGTAATTTCATTTATATTATTTTATCTACCTGCGTGGCAAGTATTGTGTGTAATATATGGAGCACTGTACGAATGAGGATGCTAATGATAATAGAAACTTTTTTTTTTTTTTTTTTGGTCATCGGTCTACTGACTGGTTTGATGCGGCCCTCCACGAATTCCTTTCCTGTGCTAACCTCTTCATCTCAGAGTAGCACTTGCAACCGACGTCCTCAATTATTTGCTTGACGTATTCCAATCTCTGTCTTCCTCTACAGTTTTTGCCCTCTACAGCTCCCTCTAGTACCATGGAAGTCATTCCCTCATGTCTTAGCAGAAGTCCTATCACCCTGTCCCTTCTCCTTATCAGTGTTTTCCACATATTCCTTTCCTCTCCGATTCTGCGTAGAACCTCCTCATTCCTTACCTTATCAGTCCACCTAATTTTCAACATTCGTCTATAGCACCACATCTCAAATGCTTCGATTCTCTTCTGTTCCGGTTTTCCCACAGTCCATGTTTCACTACCATACAATGCTGTACTCCAGACGTACATCCTCAGAAATTTCTTCCTCAAATTAAGGCCGGTATTTGATATTAGTAGACTTCTCTTGGCCAGAAATGCCTTTTTTGCCATAGCGAGTCTGCTTTTGATACCTTCCTAGCTCCGTCCGGCATTGGTTATTTTACTGCCTAGGTAGCAGAATTCCTTAACTTCATTGACTTCGTGACCATCAATCCTGATGTTAAGTTTCTCGCTGTTCTCATTTCTACTACTTCTCATTACCTTCGTCTTTCTCCGATTTACTCTCAAACCATACTGTGTACTCATTAGACTGTTCATTCCGTTCAACAGATCATTTAATTCTTCTTCACTTTCACTCAGTATAGCAATGTCATCAGCGAATCGTATCATTGATATCCTTTCACCTTGTATTTGAATTCCACTCCTGAACCTTTCTTTTATTTCCATCATTGCTTCCTCGATGAACAGATTGAAGAGTAGGGGCGAAAGGCTACAGCCTTGTCTTACACACTTCTTAATACGAGCACTTCGTTCTTGATCGTCCACTCTTATTATTCCCTCTTGGTAGTTGTACATATTGTATATGACCCGTCTCTCCCTATAGCTTACCCCTACTTTTTTCAGAATAGAAACATGGGAAACAATAATTATTGCGACACTCAGCACTTGTGACGAACGCCGAACCTTTGTATGCGCACGGTTTTTTTCTGTATATCTATTGCAAAACAAAGTTGGGTTACGTTCGTAGGCGATGTTCAGTCATTATACAGTTTCACGGTGTACCACGCATATTTGTTGTTATAATTACGTGGGAATGAAATAAAAAAAGTACCAGAAGCAATATTCGTCCACAGACGTGCTTATGAAACGAAGTGCTTACTCGCTCGGCTGTGGAATTCTTGCTTATTAGCGACCGCACGAAGTTCACAAGCACGCGTAAAGTGTTCAGACTTCATTTTCTCGAAAATGGTTTAGAGTTGCATCTTGTTATTTGCGTACGTTGAAGTCCTAGACGTGCCATACCCAGCCTGTCAATATGAATCAAATCGCTGAGGGGAAATTTGTACGGTCCCCTTGTTAGTGACACGATCCTCACAGAGTAGTACACCGAAGAACAAAAAGATGGCTCTGCTAGTTTCGTAGTAAACCAAAGAACAAAAAGATGGCTCTGCTAGTTTCGTAGTACACCAAAGAACCAATAGACAGCGCTGTTAGTTTACGTCAGTGACACAATTCAGCGCCGCAATCGTATGTTTACGAGTACAGACTAACATTGAATCACTTGGCTAGGATAAATGGATTTAGTAATTTCGATTTGTATACTAAAAAGCTAACGAAATGGCTTTGCTACACCTACCACGTAGTGGTTCCTTTAACTTTCGCGTGAGATCAAAGTCAGATCATGGTAGGCGGTTTGCTACACGAGAGGGCATTAACAATTCTGTGCGACAACAGGTGACCCGATCCCAACACGCTGTGACAAATGGTGAGGCGGATGGTATTCAACCCCTCCCACCTCCCAGTGGAGTGAGATGAACGTTGCAGGGGGCTACTTTTAGGACCTACACACCCGCTTTTTTCATGTCAGTATATGTGTACTATGCTGCAATCATTTTACACCATGAAACCAATATTTTCCTGTACGCTACAGTAATAAATATGTGATGCACAATGTTTTCATGTTCTTCTGTGTCCATACATGTAGCTCCCACATTACCCATTCATCTATATAGCCGCGTTTTCCAACCGGGCTGGTATCCGCGAGAAAAGAAATAGTTGCAATAGCTGTTGCTCCAACCCTTCTTCAAATAAAATTTGAAGTAAAAAGAATAAAAATAGACACGTAAATATAACTAATCACTCACAGTTTACGCAGATTGATCATACAGAAATATCAACAGATGATCGCAAATTCCATTCCTCTATTAAGTATAGAAGTGGAAAAAAAAATAAACAAAGAAAATAAAAATATAAGAAGAAAAAGGGAACTGACAATAAAAACAAATAAATAAAATAAAAATAAATAAAAATAAGAAAAGTAACAATTAGAGTGTAGACAATGGAGTCAGTCTCTCTCTCTCTCTCTCTCTCTCTCTCTCTCTCTCTCTCTCTCACACACACACACACACACACACACACACACACATACACACACACACGCATATTAAACTTAAAAGGTTTTCAAGAGTGCCGAGCCACAGTCAGACAGCACACTTTGAAAGTATAAACCAATCTTCTTTCAAATGGTTCAAATGGCTCTGAGCACTATGGGACTCAACTTCTGAGGTCATTAGTCCCCTAGAACTTAGAACTAGTTAAACCTACCTAACGTAAGGACATCACACACATCCACGCACGAGGCAGGATTCGAACCTGCGACCGTAGCAGTCGCAACTATTAATGTGATTTGCTTGAATTGTTGTATAGCATTCCGAGAACGCAGCATCCTTTAGGCACCCTATACAAGATGAGTGGGCACTACGCCACATATATTACTGTATTTTTCTGATCCACTAACTAGATGTCTAATTTTATGCCATTATCGAGTACAATGCTAAAAGTTGATAGACCATTAACTCGTCATATGTGATAAAGTCAATTCAAAGCAGGTAAACAACACTAGCACATGCCTTTAAGATCTGAAAGGCATGTGCTAGTCTTGTTTACCTGCTTTGGACAGACTTCACCATCTATGACTTGTTAATGGTCCAACAACTTTTAGAATTGTACTCGATAATGACATAAAAGCCGAAATGTAGAGAGTAGAGAAAAAATACAGTAATTTACAGTCTAATGGTTGTTAATTTAAAAAAATAAATTAACGTTACACCAATACACATAGAGTCAAACAAAAAATGAAAAAGTTCGCAACACTTACAAAAAGAAATGACGTCCCAGACGCAGGAAACGGCAGTTGCAGTGGCCTCAAGAATAACTGCAAGTTTTCAACCAGTTTTCTCCAAGAGAGAAAGCTGTTTGGCTAACAAGTAATGAATTAGATGCTGGTCTGTTAGCGACTTTCCATTTTATTTTTAAAACTGTCATGAACTATTTTAAATCTACGACCTACATGTGCAAACGGAAAAAAAATCATGTAATATCTGAGGACACTCACTGATGATGCGGTGTAAATAAGTAAAAAGACGAAACAAGTAAAATAAAATAGTAATATAAAAAATTGAGCAGCATGAAAAAGTCGTTTTTCTTTTAAACTGCTGCAATATATTTCCTACGGGCTTCAAACGGGCAATTTACCAGGCCAGTGACATTCCATAGGGTAGTTGAATGCTCATCAAACCGGGAACGTATGCTTGCAGTCTGGTGAAATAAAGACCGTGGATCATATTCGTGGTAATGTTAAATTCTTGAGCTCAAGTCTTGGTACGAAAGACGCTTTCTAAACATGACAGAACACAGAACCACCTCCAAGGCGAACGAACCCCCCCCCCCCCCCCCCCCACACACACACAGTGCGAGTTCAACGCCTCACATGGCCATCAGTGTACTTGAGCGTCTCGCATCATTTTAAAAGAGGCAAAATGACGACTCCTTGGAGCGTGCCAGACGCCTCAACCTCCTGTCCGTGTTTCTTGCTCCGTTTAAGGTGACCCTTGCCAGTTCGCGCATCGATGGTGGTTGCGCTCGTCTATCCTTGCTCAGAGAATTCTATGACTCCTCCGGCCAGCCGAGAGAGGGCATTGCCGCTGAAGGTGATTTAAGGGAACCACACCCTGCCTATCTAACCCATGTTAATTTAGGCAAGTATTTGACCCATTTCTGAAAAAACTATTTGATGCAGGACCTCAATATTTTTACTGTATGTTACATGATGCTTATAGTGTCAACTGTTCTAAAATCTACTTCATCCATTTTATAATTTTTAAGAAACATTTTTTTAAGTTTATTAACAAAAAAATGTTAAGTTTTTTCTGCAGAAAATATTTTTTTGTGAACTTCCTAATGATGAATGTAGTACCAGAGGTGGTTTTTTATGTTATGCAGAGGCTCTGAAAATTTCATTCATTTATCTATGATAGTTTCTGATATAATGGGGCATATGTACTGAAAATTTTAGTTTGCGGGAAATTGACTTTAAAGAAATAGCTTTTGAAATTTGTTACTTACGGTTAATTAAAACTGTTGTACTGGATATGATGGCCCTTCTTTGGCCTCTAGCAGGTCTTCCAGCTTCTATTTCGCCTTCCTGGATGCTTGTCTTGCTTTCTTGGCCGTATTAGATGCAAACCTGTCTGCATCGGCTATCCTCATTTTATTGCAATGTTGCAGCCCAGTGATCATATTTTCATCACCATTAATTCCCAGTTTTTTCAGTACGCAACACTTTCCAATATTACCACAATTGAATGTAATAACAGCATCATGAACTCCTGGTTTCATTGTGTGCATGCATACAAATACAGTATTATGAAGGTAGTTCCAAATTATTCTGTTAAAATATTCATTTGGGTTCTGTGTCTGCCCATGCAGACATTTCCTTAGAAGATCAGGATGAGCCAAGTCTCTGCAATAAGAGCAGCAGGAAGAGAATGCTGGTGAGATTAAAGTTCCTCCATTTGCCTGAGCCCTAATGTACACTCCTGGAAATTGAAATAAGAACACCGTGAATTCATTGTCCCAGGAAGGGGAAACTTTATTGACACATTCCTGGGGTCAGATACATCACATGATCACACTGACAGAACCACAGGCACATAGACACAGGCAACAGAGCATGCACAATGCCGGCACTAGTACAGTGTATATCCACCTTTCGCAGCAATGCAGGCCGCTATTCTCCCATGGAGACGATCGTAGAGATGCTGGATGTAGTCCTGTGGAACGGCTTGCCATGCCATTTCCACCTGGCGCCTCAGTTGGACCAGCGTTCGTGCTGGACGTGCAGACCGCGTGAGACGACGCTTCATCCAGTCCCAAACATGCTCAATGGGGGACAGATCCGGAGATCTTGCTGGCCAGGGTAGTTGACTTACACCTTCTACAGCACATTGGGTGGCACGGGATACATGCGGACGTGCATTGTCCTGTTGGAACAGCAAGTTCCCTTGCCGGTCTAGGAATGGTAGAACGATGGGTTCGATGACGGTTTGGATGTACCGTGCACTATTCAGTGTCCCCTCGACGATCACCAGTGGTGTACGGCCAGTGTAGGAGATCGCTCCCCACACCATGATGCCAGGTGTAGGCCCTGTGTGCCTCGGTCGTATGCAGTCCTGATTGTGGCGCTCACCTGCACGGCGCCAAACACGCATACGACCATCATTGGCACCAAGGCAGAAGCGACTCTCATCGCTGAAGACGACACGTCTCCATTCGTCCCTCCATTCACGCCTGTCGCGACACCACTGGAGGTGGGCTGCACGATGTTGGGGCGTGAGCGGAAGACGGCCTAACGGTGTGCGGGACCGTAGCCCAGCTTCATGGAGACGGTTGCGAATGGTCCTCGCCGATACCCCAGGAGCAACAGTGTCCCTAATTTGCTGGGAAGTGGCGGTGCGGTCCCCTACGGCACTGCGTAGGATCCTACGGTCTTGGCGTGCATCCGTGCGTCGCTGCGGTCCGGTCCCAGGTCGACGGGCACGTGCACCTTCCGCCGACCACTGGCGACAACATCGATGTACTGTGGAGACCTCACGCCCCACGTGTTGAGCAATTCGGCGGTACGTCCACCCGGCCTCCCGCATGCCCACTATACGCCCTCGCTCAAAGTCCGTCAACTGCACATACGGTTCACGTCCACGCTGTCGCGGCATGCTACCAGTGTTAAAGACTGCGATGGAGCTCCGTATGCCACGGCAAACTGGCTGACACTGACGGCGGCGGTGCACAAATGCTGCGCAGCTAGCGCCATTCGACGGCCAACACCGCGGTTCCTGGTGTGTCCGCTGTGCCGTGCGTGTGATCATTGCTTGTACAGCCCTCTCGCAGTGTCCGGAGCAAGTATGGTGGGTCTGATACACCGGTGTCAATGTGTTCTTTTTTCCATTTCCAGGAGTGTATTTGCACCACGAGTTTTCTCCTGGTGGACACAATCCATGACATGGCTTATCATCAGTAGAGGACTTATGGAAGAATATGGCCCAAACATCTCTCTTCATTGCCACCAGATTTTCTTTATTTCTCCTAATTGCCTGCCCATAGTATACCTGCAAGTTTTCTATAACAACTACTCGCAATCACACTTGAACAAAACTAACCGCGTGTTTGAAAGCGTGTTGTTTACAAACAGAAGAAACAAAAGCATAACGACCGTTGTATTCCAAGGATAGTCAAGTCACTCGGGAGTAAAAAAAAAATCGCTAACGTGCAATGTAGGGGATATAAAGATCTAAAATATATGCAGAACAGTGGGTGACAGAAAAGTGGGCGTGCACATCAACACACGTAGTAGGAAAATACTCTTGAAACGCTCGAAAAAAAATTTTTTCAGCAAAATCCTTTTCGCAGTACTTAAATAAAACCTTAATCTATCGAAATATGATGAAAACCGAAAATCGATTTTTTTCGACCTGAACCACGGTGTGGTCCCCTTTAGTGGCTCCTCTGGCGAAGGGAGGGAAGTTGTCGACAGCAGTGACGATGACGGACAGTTTTGCTCGTGACCGCTGGCTGGTCACAACAGCGCGAGTCGCCTTGGCCGGTGATTACGCGTGAGGCTGTGCACCGGACTTGGATCTGCACTATAGACGAAACGCGTTCGCATTTGCGAATGTGGGTAACCATCAGCAGGATAACGGAACGACGGGAATGAAAATTTGTGGCGGTCCGGGGCTCGAACCAGAATTTCCAGCATATCGCGAGCGGTCGCCTTACCATTATACTATACGAGCACGAATCACTGTCACACCGAAACTTCCGTATGTCGTCAACCATCTGTCTACAACTTGCACTGGTACATTCGTTACGTATATTTCTCTAGTAGGGGAGACATTTTAATTGAAAGTCTCTTCCTCAGTGTCTCCCCTGTAAGGGAATTAGCAAAATTAATATACGAGTGTAGGAATTGGAAACATGATTGATGACGTTTGGACGTTTGGGTCTTGCCCTGGCTCGTGCTCAGATAGGCAAATGCTAAGGCGACCGCTCGCGATAATCGGGGTATCCGGTTCGAGCCCCGGTCCGCCACAAATTTTCATTCCCGTTGTTCCATTATACTGCTGATGGATTGCGAATGCATTTAATGCTGTACTCGCCGCAGTGCCTGTTTCTTTGGACATGAATTCATATCCGAAGGAATACTGCATCGACATTCGGAATAATGCAGGCATTACAATATTGCATTTATCCGCCGACACCGCGCAAGCGGCTTTCAAGTAAAATGTCTCCCCTATATGCGAATATACACACATCAAGAAAAGTTTTGCACCACCTCGGTTCCGAGAGTTCCGGAACCTGTTCAGAAAATTGGAATAGAGATCAACACAAACATCGTTTCCGCCCTTGTTATTGGTCATCAAACCCACACTTTGCATGTTGTACCAGCATACAGCGAGACCTTAAGAGGTAGTGGTCTAGACTGCTGTACACACCAGTACCTCTAATACCCAGTAGAACGTCTTCTTACACTGATGCATGCCTCTATTTGTCGTGGCATATTATCCACAAGTTCATCAAGGCACTGTTGGTCCAGATTGTCCCACTCCTCAACGATGGTCCGGCGTAGATCCCTCAGAGTGGTTGGTGGGTTGGTGGGCCATAAAAGATGTGCACGATGGGGGCGCGAATTGTCGTCCATGAAGACGAATGCCTCTCCAATATGTTGCCGATATGGTTGCACTATCGGTCGGAGAATGGCATTCACGTATCGTACAGCCGTTACGGCGCCTTCCATGACCACCAGCGGCGTACATCGTCCCCACATAATGTCACCCCAAAACAGCAGGGAACCTCCACATTTCTGCACTCGCTGGACAGTGTGTCTACGGCGTTCAGCCTGACCAGGTTGTCTCCAAACTCGTCTCTGACGATTGGTTGAAGGCATATGCGACACTCATCGGTGAAGAGAACGTCATGCCAGTCCTGAGCGGTCCATTCGGCATGTTGTTGGGCCCATCTGCACTGCGCTGCATAGTACCGTGTTTGCAAATATGGACCTCGCCATGGACGTCGAGGAGTGATGTGGCGCATCATGCAGCCCATTACGCACATTTGACTCGTAACACGACGTCCTGGGGCTGTACAAAAAGCTTTATTCAACATGGTTGTTCCGTTGTCAGGGTTCCTCCGAGCCATTATCTGTAGGTAGCGATCATCCACTGCAGTAGTAGCCCTTGGGAGGCCTGAGCGAGGAATGTCATTGACAGTTCCTGTCTCTCTGTATCTCCTCCATGTCCGAACAACATCCATTTGGTTCACTCCGAGACGCCTGGACACTTCCCTTATTGAGAGCCCTTCCTGACACAAAGTAACAATGCGGAACCGATTGAATAGCGGTATTGACCGTCCAGGCATGGCTGAACTACAGACAACACGAGCCGTGTATCTCCTTCCTGGTGGAATGAATGAAACTGACCGGCTGTTGGACCCCCTCCGCCTGATAGGCGCTGCTCATGCATGGTTGTTTACATCTTTGGGCAGGTTTAGCCAAAGGGACTGTGTCTGTGATACAATATCCACAGTCAAAGTCTATCTTCAGGAGTTCTGGGAATCGTGGTGATGCAAAACTTTTTTTGATGTCTGTATCTAATGGATGTACAAGGACAGGTGGTAGACGCATAGTTGACGACAGATCAAGGTTTGGGTCTGGCCGTAAGTCGTGCTCGGTTAGTCAAATGGTGAGACGATAGCTCGCGATAAGTGGGAAATCCAGGTTCGAGACCCGCTCCGGCACGAGTTTTAATTCTCCTCATTGTATGTCTGAAGGAACATTGCGGCTTAATTCGGAATAACATAGCCACCGTAATATTGTATGGATCTACGTTGGTGTTAATGACTGTATGGGAATGTCTCTCATGAAGGAATGCAGCTCGTACTTATTAATGTTGCTCAACTTCTGTACCGTACGTGGGCTGGTCGTTGCCGACAAAAGGTTATGTGGTGAGCAGTTTGTGAACTTTATATGTTGTAGAAGGCAGTTGACGAAGCTAATTTATCAAGTTAGACATGACAGACACTTGAAGTTGTTGCCATCGGTGTAATAGTGGATCCACCTTCAGTATCGAGTGGGGGAAAAAACCCAGAATTTTGGTTATCATGACAGCATGACAGTACTGTTTTCTTCTGGGTCGAGTTAATGACTTATTCTATATAGTTTGACAGTGTATATTGTAAGCCTGTGTTTCAACGTGTATTTTGTGTGTTGTAGTACTGCTCACTGTTGTCTGGCCTGTAAATACTGATGCTTTGTGAGCTTTTTTGTGTGTGAAATCTTATGGGACCTAACTGCTAAGGTCATCAGTCCCCAAGCTTACACACTACTTAACCTAAATTATCCTAAGGACAAAGACACACACCCATGCCCGAGGGAGGACTTGAACCTCCGCCGGGACCAGCCGCACAGTCCATGACTGCAGCGCCCCAGACCGCTCGGCTAATCCCGCGCGGCTTGATGTTACTAGTGCGAATAAGCACGTGAAAGCCCTTTGGCTAGGACTCATGTAATTCACTGTAAATTTTGAGTTGTCGTCAGTAAGCGGAAGCAATCTCTGGTGACTGGAGTTTGAATATCCTTGCAGTTGAGTATAAAATTAACTTTACTATTTATTCTTTTTACTTAAGTTATTTAACCCTAGCTCGCTGAAACTTGGCATTTTGTCAGCTCTAGTATTTCTGCCAAAAATCAGTGACTATTGTTCTGTTTTATGCCTTACTTTTATAACGTACTTTCTTAACGCTGTAAGCTGGCTGCTGTGTAATTTTAGTAATTCCGCATTTTAGTCAAAAAGCCTTGCACGGATTACTATGTAGTAATTTACTTGGGGTAAATAACAGTGCCTCTCGTTTAACTAATACTCTTCAGCTGACCGGTTCTTGCCTTTTCTTTTAATTTGCTTGAGTGTTGTTTTAATATCTTGTTGTTATGGCCGTACCTTGACTAAAAATATTACATACGATATTGGAGTGCCTGTGTTCCGAAGTACGATGCATTGTTTCTCCGGCAAGCAGGCATGCGTGTTCGGTGCAATATTGCATCATAATTCGGAATAACACAGACTCTGCACCGGGCAAATGACTTTCAAGCAAAGTGTCTCCCATGTCTGGTAATATACATAATGGATGTACGAGTGCAAGTTGCAGACACATCGTTGACAACATATGGATGTTAGGGTTTGGCCGTGAGTCGTGGTCGGGTAGCCTAATGGTAAGCCGGCCAGTGTGGCCGAGCGGTTCTAGGCGCTTCAGTCTGGAACCATGCGACCGCTACGGTCGCAGGTTCGAATCCTGACTCGGGCATGGATGTGTGTGATGTCCTTAGGTTAGTTAAGTTTAAGTATTTATAAGTTCTAGGGGACTGATGACCTCAGATTTTAAGTCCCAAAGTGCTCAGAGCCATTTGCACCTAATGGTAAAAACAAAAAGCGGCAAATCCGGGTTCGAATCCGGTCTGGCACAAATTTTCAATGTCGTTATTCCATTACGAGGGTGATGGTTGTCCATATACGCAACTGCGAATACAATTCATCCAAAAATTTTAATAAGTATGTTACTCTCTAAATGCAGTATGTCCCTTTTTGCGCAGTCTCACATGGTAGTGATTGTTGTATAAATTGCACTGTCTTTTGGTTACTTTGATCACCTTCTGCATATTCTGTTCTCGTTTTTTGTATTTTCTTTTCTACTTTTAAAAAGGGTTTTATTGCTCCTTTGATTACAATTCTTTTTGGTTTTGTACATTATAAAGCCTTATTTTTGGAATTTCCTTCAATAATTTTAAGAAAGGTTATTTATTCATCTTTCAATTTAAAAAACTTTTTAAAACGGCTCCAGCGTATTCTGTTATCGTTTTTGAATTTTCTTTAGTAATTTAGTTGTTATATATAGTTCTTTAATTAATTTTTTTAACTGTGTGTTAAACAACTATCAATGAAATATTGTGCGATATTCCTGGCAAATAAATTTGTCGCTGGCGGTTTTCACTCCATTTTCTCTCCTCACTCCTGTCAGAAGATGTACAGGTTAATGTCTCAGTGTGAGCAATGGTCTCTAATGAGGGACCCAAATCCAAATGTCTACAGCATGCACACCCTTTAGCAACGTTCTGCGGGGAACTGGTGAGGTGGACCTACGTTCAGTCGGTCGCAGGTTCGCATCCTGCCTCGGGCATGGATGTGTGTAATTTCCTTAGGTTAGGTTTAATTAGTTCTAAGTTATAGGGGACTGATGACCACAGCAGTTGAGTCCCACAGTGCTCAGAGCCATTTGAACGATTTGAACCTATATTCAGTGACAGCGGCAGTCCCCGTCGGATGTGACACTGACTGTCGCTGATAACGCAAGACGCTCCTCGCCGACCTCCGTTGATTAGGATATTCTTACGGCCGTTGTTCTCACGCTGTGTTTATTTGTGGCCATTCTTTGTGGGCTAGTTGACAGTCAGCGTTGATACACTGACAAGTCGGGCAAGACTCACGGTGTGCTCACGAGCAACTCCAAAAACGATAGATACTGAGTGAGATTTTCACTCTGCGCTGATATGAAACTTCCTGGCAGATTAATACTGTGTGCCGGGCCGAGTTCGAGTCTCGGTTCGGCATACAGTTTTAATCAGTCAGGAAGTTTCATATCAGCGCACACTCCGCTGCAGAGTGAAAATCTCATTCTGGAAACTTCCCCCGGGCTGTGGCAAATCCAAGCCTCCGCCATATCTTTTCTTCCAGGAGCGCTAGTTCTGCAACTTTCGCAGGATAGCTTCTGTGAAGTTTGGAAAGTAGGAGACGAGGTACTTGCCATGAGGACGGGTCGTGAGTCGCGCTTGGGTAGCTCAGTTAGAGCACTTGCCTGCGAAATGCAAAGGTCCCGACTTCGAGTCTCGGCCCCGGCGCACAGTTTTAATCTGCCAGGACGTTTCACGATAGCTTCTGTCGGTCACCTTACTGCTCTTATTCCATAAAATCGAGTAGCATATACGCAGCACTTCACTGCCACGACTTAAGTCGTTGGCGGAGAATCACATGACCTTCTTGAATCAATTCTACACCCTATAAAGTGCTCCATAGCGAATATTCACTTCTTTCAGGGACGTGACTAATACTTTGTCCGGTGGGGGTATTAGAAGAGCTACATTCAGAGACTCACATATAATAATTGATGTGCAATGGATCTCCCAGGCCAAGTAGTTCTGTGATGTAATGAGAAACTGTTTGATTTCCTGTCGTAATTAAAAACATAATCCGTTTGAGACCTGAGTTTCTCCAGGCGTATACAATGTTCATATAACACGGACATGCAGCCGGGTGACGTCGTCGTTGTTTGTGTTAATGTGTGGAGTTCCATATCAGTTGCATCCGTGGTAAGAAGACAATGATTTCTGGTCAGACGAGTATAGGGTAACATCTACAGAAGCAGAAAATGATATAACGAGAGGAGTTTTCGTTACGAATAGGAAGGTAGGACACAGTTATCGTGGCAGGTTTTTTTTCACCAGAATAGACAGCGACAACAATAATTCAGGTATACATGCTGACGCCGCAAGCAGAAGATGGAGAGACAGAGAAAGTATACGAACGGATAATTCGGTTCCCAAAGGGAGATGAATATCTAATAGTCATGGACGATTGGAATGCGGTTGTAGGGAAACAAATTGAAGGAAGGGTTAGGGGAGAAAATGGGCTTGGTGCTAGGAATGAGCAAGGAGGAAGATTAATTGAGTTCTGTGATAAGTTTCAGCTAGTAACAGCGAATACTCTGTTAAAGAATTACAAGAGGCTGAGGCATACTTGGCCGTGTGATACGGGAAGATATCAGTTAGATTACATCATGGTCAGGCAGACTTAGATAGTTGACCATCCGGTCTGCCAAGCGCTGTTGGCAAACGGGGTGTACTCAGCCCTTGTGAGGCAAACTGAGGAGCTACTTGATTGAGAAGTAGCGGCTCCGATCTCGCAGACAGACATACAGTGGGAGACCGGCGTGCTGATGACATGCCCCTCCATATGCACATCCACTGACGCCTATGGGCTGAGGATGACACGGCGGCCAATCGGTACCGTTGGACCTTCGTGGCCTCTTCGGACGGAGTTTAATTTTAGTTGTATGGTCAGCCAGAGATTCCGAAATCAGACACTGGATTGTAAGGCGTACCCAAGAGCAGATACAGACTCAGATCACAATATAGTAGTGATGAAGAGTAGGCTGATGTTTAAAAAATTAGTCGCGAAGAATCAATAAGGAAGGAAGTGGGATAAGGAAGTACTAAGGAATGATGCGATACCCTTGAAGTTCTCTAAGGCTATAGATACAGCAATAAGAAATAGCTCAATAGGAAGTAAAGTTGAAGAGGAATGGACATCGCTAAAAAGGGCAATCACAAAAGTTGGAAAGAAGAAACGTAGGGCCGGCCGCGGTGGTCTCGGGTTCTAGGCGCGCAGTCCGGAACCGTGCGACTGCTACGGTCGCAGGTTCGAATCCTGCCTCGGGCATGGATGTGTGTGATGTCCTTAGGTTAGTTAGGTTTAAGTAGTTCTAAGTTCTAGGGGACTGATAACCACAGCAGTTGAGTCCCATAGTGCTCAGAGCCATTTGAACCATTTTTTTTTTTTGAAGAAACGTAGGTACTAGGAAGGTAGCTGCGAACAAACCATGGATAACAGAAGAAATACGATTGATGAAAGAAGGAAGTACAAAAATGTTCAGGAAAATTCAGGAATACAGAAATACAAGTCACTTAGGAAAGAAATTAATAGAAAGTGCTGGGAAGCTACGGTGAAAGGGCTACATGAAAAATATGAAGAAATCGAAAAAGAAATGATTATTGAAAGGACTGACTCAGCATATAGAAAAGAAGTCAAAACAAACTTCGGAGAAATTAGAAGCAAGGGTGGTAACGTTAAGAGTGAATGGGAATTTCAGTCCCAAATGAGTACATGGTGCGGATGAGCGGAGAGAGTACACTGAAGGCCTCTGTGAGAGAGAGGACTTTCCTGGGACGTGGTAGAAGAGGAAACATGAGTTGATAGTGAAGACATAGGGGATCGAGTATCAAAAACAGAAATTGGAAATGGTTTAGAAGACTTAAAATCAAAAAAGGCAGATGGGATCGGGATTTCTAAACTCATTGGGGAAATGGCAGCAAAACGGGTTGTAGAATGCACGAGATTAGCGGCGTACCATCTGACTTTCGAAAAACTTCACCCACACAATTCTGAAGATAGGAAAAGCCGACAAGTGTAAGAATTATCTCGCAGTCAGCTTATCAGCTGGTGCATCCAAGTTACTTACAAGAATAGTATACAGAAGAATAGAGAAGAAAATTAAGGGTGTGTTAGATGGCGATCGGTTTGATCAGTTTGGCTGTAGAAAAGATAAAGGCACCAGAGAGACAATACTGACGTTGCAGTTGGTAGTGTAAGCAAGACTGAACAAAAATGAAGAGACGGTCGTAGGATATGTCGACCTTGGAAAAGCGTTCGACAGTGTCAAATGGTGCAAGATGTTCTAAATTCTATAAGCTATTGGAAAAGAGGGGTCAGGCACAATATGTACAACATCTAAGAGGGAACAATAAGAGTGGAAGACCAAGAACGAAGTGCTCAGATTAAAAAGGCGGGGTTGTAGTCTTTCGCACCTACTGTTCAATATGTACAGCGCGAAAGCTATGGCGGAAATAAAAGGAAGGTTCAAGAGAGGATTTAAAATTTAAGGTGAAAGAATATCAATTGTAACATTAGCTGATGACATTGCTGTCCTCAGTGAAAGCGAAGAAGATTACAGGATCTGTTGAATGGAATGAACAGTGTAATGAGTACAGAATATGGATGAAGAGGAAATCGAAAAAAGACGAAAATAATTAGATCTAGCGGAAATGAGAAAAGCAGAAACTTAACATCAGGATTAGTGATCACGAAATAGATTTTTTGCCGTGTGGCTAGGGCCTCCCGTCTGGTACACCGGTCGCCCGGTGCAAGTCTTTCGAGTTGACTCCACTTCGGCGACTTGCGTGTCGATGGGGAAGAAATGATGATGATAAGGACAACACAACACCCAGTCCCTAAGCTGAGAAAATCTCCGATCCAGCCGGGAATCGGACCCGGGCCTTTAGGTATGACATTCCGCCGCGCTGAACACTTAGCTTCCAGAGGCGGACAACGAAGTAGATCAAGGAATTCTACTATCTAGGCAGCAAAATAACCAATAACGGAGCGAGCAAGGGCATCAGAAGCCGACTAGTACTGGAACAAAGGACGTTCCTGGCTAAGAGATGTCTACTAGCATCAAACATAGGCCTTATTTTGAGGAAGAAGTATCTGAGAATGTACCTTTGGAATACGACATTGTATGGACGTGACGCATGGACTGTGGGAAAATTGGAAAAGAAGAGAGTGAAAATTTGAGATGTTGTGGAACAGAAGAAAGTTGAAAATTAGGTGGACTGATAAGGTAAGGGATGAGGAGATTCTCCACAGACCATCCAGCGGACACGGCTGCGCATGGGCCGCCTCAGCAGGCGCCTGGATCAAGCACCCACGCCGACTGCTGCTCATCAGCGACGAAGGCTGGAATTTGCACGCCAGTATCGCAACTGTGCGCCCACTGATTGGCGACAGCTGTTGCAGATGAATCACTTTTTATGCTCGATTGGACAGATGTCTGTTGTCGTGTAAAGCGTGAAGCGTCTAAAAGCAGACACACTGCAACAGTCGTCAGAAGGATCCAGGCTGGAGGTCCTGCGTCATTTCATTATTCTGCAAGGCGCAATTGGTCATTAGAATTATGCATCTGTTCCTGGCTATCATATCCACCCATGCATGCTGTTTGTTTGTCCTCGACACGATGGCTTCTACCAGCAGGACAAGGCAAGGTGCCAGGCAGCTCGCAGCGTACGTGCCTGGTTCGAAGAGTTTACCGTTCCTTCTGGTAATCAGACTCTCCGGATTTAACCCGACCGAGTCTCTGTCTCTATCGGGCTGTTCGCTCCATGCATCCTCAACTAAGAAACATAGCGCAGTTGGCAATTTCACTGATGTTGGCATTGCGCCACATCCCTGTTGATAGCTTTAGGACCTCATTGACTCTTCCTGCGCGTCTCGCAGCGATCCTCGCTGCAAAAGACGGTTGTTTATGATTTTGACAGGTGGTGTGACTGGCCAATGTAAAATACCTAGTAGGACATGAGGGGCCATAAATAATTTGGCCTTTCACACAGGGCTCGCTCAAATAACCACTACAGAATGTGACACTCAGTGGTGGAACAGTGAGCACACCACTGTAGTAATGCCTAGATAGTGCTTCGTTGGACCCCGATCACTCGATCTATTCCACGTCGACAGTGAAGAAAGCTCATCATCGTCGAGCTGTGCCAAGTAGAGTTGACAAGAAATGAGTCAACAAGAGACGTCATCATTGATTTAGTTTTTTCTTCGACCACAATCCTCCAGAGAGACCAAAGACTTTGTAGCTCAGCTGCTTCGAGAATTATCCTGCTGTCAGATTATATACTCCATCAAACAATCATACTGTTCTTGCACATATTTTCAAATAATTTTGTTTTGAAAAAAATTTCAGGTAACAGTTGGCTCTGATGCTTTATAACATTTTTATAAAGGAAATTTCTGTTGGTGACGGGCCGAGTGGTTCTAGGCGCTACAGTCTGGAACCGCGTGACCGCTACGGTCGCAGGTTCGAATCCTGCCTCGGGCATGGATGTGTGTGATGTCCTTAGGTTAGTTAGGTCTAAGTAGTTCTAAGTTTTAGGGGACTGATGACCTCAGAAGTTAAGTCCCATAGTGCTCAGAGCCATTTTTGTTGGTGACGGAATCAAAGTGGACAGTATTTCAGAATTACTTTTACAAACTTTGGGGACAGGTTCCTTACATTAAACCAAGAAAAAAAAGTCCATATAAACATATGCACGAAAATTCTCCGTTTTCCAGTTATTAATGGTAGTTTACAATTTAAGTGTCTGGAAAACCAAGAAAAAAAAGTCCATACAAACATTTGCACGAAAATTCTCCGTTTTCCAGTTATTAATGGTATTTACAATAACTCATACTAATTCCTCGAAATGTCCTCCTCTTGCTTCTAAAACCGCATGGATTCATCGAATCATGGGCTGTCACACCATTTCAAATATTCGCTGGCAGTTTCGACTTGTTTCACACGCTTCCACGACACGTCGATGAAGAATGTCTGCATCCGGGTGGTCTGCTGCATGGGCCGTTTAAGATACCCCCAGAGATAATAAAGCAAAAGGAGGCTGTGAGACTGGTTCTCCTCTACCTATTCATGTGTCATGGTAGAGACCAGGTAGTGCATCCTGGAGACTGAAATGTGCCGGAGCTTCTGTGTACGTAAGCCACATGTTTCTTCATATATGTAGGGGCACATCTTCTAATAGGTCTTGGACAGTGTTCTGAATACAGTACCGTCAACAGCACCTGCCGGATGTGCTGGAAAAACATGTCCCTATCAGTCACCTAAAATTCCAGCCCGCAAAAAAATCTTAAACTGATGCTAATGTCTTGTCGTACTGTAACATGAGGACGCAATCGGCCCATATGTGTTGATTCCGGAAATTTGTTATTCCACCACTTCCAAAAGTTGATTTGTCTGCAAAAGAAACTGAAGAGACAAACAATGGAATGGCAGTTTCTGCAGTAAACCATTAGCAAAAGTTCTCCTGTAGTAGGTACTCGGGAGGTATAAAATCCTACACACGTTGAAAGTGACACAAATATATCTTCATCCAGAAGCCGGAATACGAAATACATTGACTATGTTTGAACGTCACTTTATTAAAAGGTCAATTCTGATGGAAAACCGTCTAGCTATCTCTCCAAGGTCAAGCATCATCATGTTAGAGGTGGGCCGGCGATGAAGGCTTTCCAATTTTAGTTCCTCCTCTCGTCAATGTAATAGCACTTTCTCTCTGTTGCTTATCTTATTCCTTACAACCAACATTTAAAAAATTAACATTCAGAGAAAAGATGATTATAGACGTAATCTCGAGTACTGGTCGAGTGTTTGGGACCCCAGCCAGGTAGGACTAAGGAAGATATCGAAGCAGTTCAAAGGCAGCTAGCTAGATTTGTTACCGGCAAATTCGACGAAACGCGAATATTACGTAGAAGCTTCGTGAATTAAAATGGGAATTTTTGGAGGGAAGACTAGTTCATTTCGGGGAACACTACTGAGAAAATTCAGAGTACCGGCATTTGTGGCTGACTGAGAACGATTCTAATGTCGCCAACGCGTATATTTTTCGCAAGGACTGCGAAGACAAAGCAAGAGAAATTAGGGATCATACGTAAGTATGTAGATAGACGTTTGCATTGCGTTTTGTGAAACATTACACACATAATCAAGCCCTACCACTCCCCTATAGATCTATTACAAAAACAGCTGAAATGTGCGGTGAATGAGACGTTTACCCTAAGATGTTAGTCTCAGGGCAGTTTTTGTGAATTATTTACTTTATAATTTTATTACATTAGGTCTGGTGGCTGAAGATCGACGAGAAGGAGATTATGGTTATTAGAAATACATTATTCAAAAATGGCTCTGAGCGCTATGGGACTTAACTTCTGAGATCATCAGCCCCCTAGAACTTAGAACTACTTAAACCTGACTAACCTAAGGACATCACACACATCCATGCCCGAGGCAGGATTCGAACCTGCAACCGTAGCAGTCATGCGGTTCCAGACTGAAGCGCCTAGAACCGCTCAGCCACTCCGGCTCACGAAATACGTTATTCCCAAAGTACCTAACTTATCCCCATAAACTTATCAGGAAATTATTTCTTAACGCATATTCCCAGAAAAGTACAAGCACTAACTTCTGAACTGAGTAAATACACTCTAAAGCAGTCCACCGTCAGAGGGCCGTTGACGAGGGCAGTGGAAAGGAGTTGCCTGAATTTACCGCCGGTCCACAGTCCATATTTTCTGTGTATTCTGTAATTAATTTGAAGACTGCAACGATAATTTTTAATTTAGTTTGTTGATGAACATTCCGTACAGTACGCGAAATGTCAAATTAGTTACGCCATCGGCGAGCGCTGACCGGGGGCTTATCCGATTTCACATACCAGTGCTACTTGTTACGTTCGCTATGCGTCCAGAAACATTTTAATTAAAAGATCAGCTCGGTGAATGAAGAATTGCTGTACCGTGATCCAATGGAATATAATAAGCAAGACACATCGCGGTACCGACCTCCCGACTCAGCAGCATTAGTGGCAGAACAACTGAGAGAAAATTTGGAATACATTTCACATAAATTTTCTCAGCATGTTATAGTCTTAGGTGGAGATTTCAATTTACCAGATATAGACTGGGACACTCAGATGTTTAGGACGGGTGGTAGGGACAGAGCATCGAGTGACATTATACTGAGTGCACTATCCGAAAATTACCTCGAGCAATTAATCAGAGAACCGACTCGTGGAGATAACATCTTGGACCTACTGATAACAAACAGACCCGAACATTTCGACTCTGTATGTACAGAACAGGGAATCAGTGATCATAAAGCCGTTGCAGCATCCCTGAATATGGAAGTTAATAGGAATATAAAAAAAGGGAGGAAGGTTTATCTGTTTAGCAAGAGTAATAGAAGGCAGATTTCAGACTACCTAACAGATCAAAACGAAAATTTCTGTTCTGACACTGACAATGTTGAGTGTTTATGGAAAAAGTTCAAGGCAATCGTAAAATGCGTTTTAGACAGGTACGTGCCGAGTAAAACTGTGAGGGACGGGAAAAACCCACCGTGGTACAACAACAAAGTTAGGAAACTACTGCGAAAGCAGAGAGAGCTCCACTCCAAGTTTAAACGCAGCCAAAACCTCTCAGACAAACAGAAGCTAAACGATGTCAAAGTTAGCGTAAGGAGGGCTATGCGTGAAGCGTTCAGTGAATTCGAAAGTAAAATTCTACGTACCGACTTGACAGAAAATCCTAGGAAGTTCTGGTCTTACGTTAAATCAGTAAGTGGCTCGAAACAGCATATCCAGACACTACGGGATGATGATGGCATTGAAACAGAGGATGACACGCGTAAAGCTGAAATACTAAACACCTTCTTCCAAAGCTGTTTCACAGAGGAAGACCGCACTGCAGTTCCTTCTCTAAATCCTCGCACAAACGAAAAAATGGCTGACATCGAAATAAGTGTCCAAGGAATAGAAAAGCAACTGGAATCACTCAATAGAGGAAAGTCCACTGGATCTGACGGGATACCAATTCGATTCTACACAGAGTACGCGAAAGAACTTGCCCCCCTTCTAACAGCCGTGTACCGCAAGTCTCTAGAGGAACGGAGGGTTCCAAATGATTGGAAAAAAGCACAGATAGTCCTAGTCTTCAAGAAGGGTCGTCGAGCAGATGCGCAAAACTATAGATCTATATCTCTGATGTCGATCTGTTGTAGAATTTTAGAACATGTTTTTTGCTCGAGTATCATGTCGTTTTTGGAAACCCAGAATCTACTATGTAGGAATCAACATGGATTCCGGAAACAGCGATCGTGTGAGACCCAACTCGCTTTATTTGTTCATGAGACCCAGAAAATATTAGATACAGGCTCCCAGGTAGATGCTTTTTTTCTTGACTTCCGGAAGGCGTTCGATACAGTTCCGCACTGTCGCCTGATAAACAAAGTAAGAGCCTACGGAATATCAGACCAGCTGTGTGGCTGGATTGAAGAGTTTTTAGCAAACAGAACACAGCATGTTGTTATCAATGGAGAGACGTCTACAGACGTTAAAGTAACCTCTGGCGTGCCACAGGGGAGTGTTATGGGACCATTGCTTTTCACAATATATATAAATGACCTAGTAGATAGTGTCGGAAGTTCCATGCGGCTTTTCGCGGATGATGCTGTAGTATACAGAGAAGTTGCAGCATTAGAAAATTGTAGCGAAATGCAGGAAGATCTGCAGCGGATAGGCACTTGGTGCAGGGAGTGGCAACTGACCCTTAACATAGACAAATGTAATGTATTGCGAATACATAGAAAGAAGGATCCTTCATTGTATGATCATATGATAGCGGAACAAACACTGGTAGCAGTTACTTCTGTAAAATATCTGGGAGTATGCGTGCGGAACGATTTGAAGTGGAATGATCATATAAAATTAATTGTTGGTAAGGCGGGTACCAGGTTGAGATTCATTGGGAGAGTGCTTAGAAAATGTAGTCCATCAACAAAGGAGGTGGCTTACAAAACACTCGTTCGACCTATACTCGAGTATTGCTCATCAGTGTGGGATCCGTACCAGATCGGTCTGACGGAGGAGATAGAGAAGATCCAAAGAAGAGCGGCGCGTTTCGTCACAGGGTTATTTGGTAACCGTGATAGCGTTACGGAGATGTTTAATAAACTCAAGTGGCAGACTCTGCAAGAGAGGCGCTCTGCATCGCGGTGTAGCTAGCTCGCCAGGTTTCGAGAGGGTGCGTTTCTGGATGAGGTATCGAATATATTACTTCCCCCTACTTATACCTCCCGAGGAGATCACGAATGTAAAATTAGAGAGATTAGAGCGCGCACGGAGGCTTTCAGACAGTCGTTCTTCCCGCGAACCATACGCGACTGGAACAGGAAAGGGAGGTAATGACAGTGGCACGTAAAGTGCCCTCCGCCACACACCGTTGGGTGGCTTGCGGAGTATAAATGTAGATGTAGATGTAGATGTAGATGTAGGTACACAAGATTTTTGTCATGTTGCATTAGTGTTCGCGTAGTGTAGCGACTGTCACGCAAATGTGCTTGTTGATGTCATTAGACTATTATATGAGTAAACTGCAGACTTTTCTTTTATATTCTGGTGCGAAAATGGTTTAGTATGAGAACTGTAATCTTGTATAATCACTGATTTTTATTAACAGCGTTAAAAGCTCCCATATGTCAGACATTTTTTATGAAAAGCTGTGCAAGTGATTTAGCAAGTATGAGACTACGTTCTACCGTTCACTAGAACTGCCTTTCTGTCACCCGTCCGCAATAAGGACAAGAGAGAAATTAAATTGAGAAAATTGCTGTTGTAACGTTCTTCCGAATCTTGATTAATCGGAAGTCAGGATAAGTCACAGTGAATGAAGTCCGTAAATCAGAGATGAATCAAGTAATGCTGAGACAGTACCTTTTCTGCTACTAATGGACTATTTTGGTCGATTCGTTTACCGGATGTGCTGGAAATCAGATGCCGAAGCGAAGATGGCGAACAGATAAGTTTGGTGACTGCGGAGCTTGTTTGTATTAAACACGATACAACAAATGATTTATCATTACGTAGAACAGTATAGATCTGACTCCGTGAAGTAAATTTAGTTGAAAAGTCTCGGCTTTTTTGAGGTGCACTTAATGGCGCAAATCGTCACGTCACAAAGTTGATCTCCTTCCATCTTCAGTTCTACTGAAAAAGATAAATTTAGGTATCAGTATTAACAAGGGTTAACACAGTGTCTTGAGCGTGAAACTTAGAATTAAAATTATTGTTATTGTTATTATTATTATTTAGATACATAAATTTTAATACAAGGATGCTTGTATCAAAAGCTGGTGCGAGCAAGAAGGCTTACAAAAAAGAAAAAAAATGGTTCAAATGGCTCTGAGTACTATGGGACTTAACATCTGTGGTCATCAGTCCCCTAGAACTTAGAACTACTTAAACCTAACTACCCTAAGGACAACACACACACCCATGCCCGAGGCAGGATTCGAACCTGCGACCGTAGCGGTCACGCGGTTCCAGACTGAAGCGCCTAGAACCGCATGGCCACACCGACCGGCTACAAAGAAGAAGTCATGACCAAAGATAGGAGACAAATCGTGCCTAATCTTATTTACAAAAGAATGTCGTAATTGACATTAGCAACTGCTGTAGAAATATAGTAGTAGTATCTGTGTTTGATACTGAAGTACAGGGCTATTACAAATGATTGAAGCGATTTCATAAATTCACTGTAGCTCCATTCATTGACATATGGTCACGACACACTACAGATACGTAGGAAAACTCATAAAGTTTTGTTCGGCTGAAGCCGCACTTCAGGTTTCTGCCGCCAGAGCGCAGTGAGACAAAATGGCGACAGGAGCCGAGAAAGCGTATGTCGTGCTTGATATGCACTCACATCAGTCAGTCATAACAGTGCAACGACATTTCAGGACGAAGTTCAACAAAGATCCACCAACTGCTAACTCCATTCGGCGATTGTATGCGCAGTTTAAAGCTTCTGGATGCCTCTGTAAGCGGAATTCAACGGATCGGCCTGCAGTGAGCGAAGAAACGGTTGAACACGTGTATCTGGACATGCTGGAAAATTGGCTCGTGCCACAACTGGAGACCGACAGCGCCGACTTCATCTTTCAACAGGATGGTGCTCCACCGCACTTCCATCATGATGTTCGGCATTTCTTAAACAGGAGATTGGAAAACCGATGGATCGGTCGTGGTGGAGATCATGATCAGCAATTCGTGTCATGGCCTCCACGCTCTCCCGACTTAACCCCATGCGATTTCTTTCTGTGGGGTTATGTGAAAGATTCAATGTTTAAACCTCCTCTACCAAGAAACGTGCCAGAACTGCGAGCTCGCATCAACGATGCTTTCGAACTCATTGATGGGGGACATGCTGCGCCGAGTGTGGGAGGAACTTGATTATCGGCTTGATGTCTGCCGAATCACTAAAGGGGCACATATCGAACATTTGTGAATGCCTAAAAAAACTTTTTGAGTTTTTGTATGTGTGTGCAAAGCATTGTGAAAATATCTCAAATAATAAAGTTATTGTAGAGCTGTGAAATCGCTTCAATCATTTGTAACAACCCTGTACTTACTTACATAATATAAACAGCGGCTTTCACACCAGATGCATTTCCAGTTTGTCTGACAATAAATGATCTATGAAATGACTGATATGAAGGGTGTTTTAACCGGTTGGTGTCGTCCATATGGTGCAGTATTTCAGAAAACTGACTCAGTTATATTATTTATATTTTTATTCTTCCCAGTCACAGCCTGATGTCTCGGAAACTAAAATAGGCCACGCAATTCACAGTTAGTGGGTAATGCTGAAAAATTGATTGCTTTATCGAAGAGAAAGAAATCAATCTCTAGCCCTTATGCAAGCAGTTATTCGGCTTGGTACTGACTGACAGCGTTGTTGAACGCGTCCATCTCCCCCCCCCCCCCCCCCCCCCCGCACCTCCCACCCCCACAGGGGAATATCGTGCCAAATTCTGTCCAACTGGAGCATTATAATGTCAAAATTCCGAGAAGGCTGGAGGGTATGCCCATAATGCTCTTAACGTTCTCACTTGCGGAGAGATCCGGCGACCTTGCTGACCAAGGTACAGTTTGGCAAGCGCGGAGACAAGCAGTACAAACTCTCGCTTTGAGCTGGTGGGCATTATCTTGCCGAAATGTAAGCCCGGCATGGCTGTCCACGCACGGCAACAAGTGTGTGTGTGTGTGTGTGTGTGTGTGTGTGTGTGTGTGTGTGTGCCGTGGATGGTAACTGACGGTGTACTGATGTGAAATGAAATGGCACGCCAGGCCATCACTGTCGGTTGTGGGTTGTCGGGCCGTACATCGAACGAAAGTCAGGTTGGGACACTATGTGATCAAAAGTATCCGGACACCCCCAAAAACATACGTTTTTCATATTAGATGCAGTGTGCTGCCAGCTACTACCAGGTGCTCCATATCAACGACCTCAGTAGTGATTAGACATCGTGAGAGAGCGGAAAAAGGGCGCTCACGGTACTCACGGGCTTCGAACGTCGTCAGATGATTGGGTGTCACTTGTGTCATACGCCTGTACGCGAGATTTCCACGCTCCTAAACATCCCTAGGTCCACTGTTTGCGATGTGATAGTGCAGTGGAAACGTGAAGGGACCCGTACAGCACAAAAGCCGGGCGGAGTGACCGTGCGGTTCTAGGCGCTACAGTCTGGAGCCGAGCGACCGCTACGGTCGCACGTTCGAATCCTAGATGTGTGTGATGTCCTTAGGTTAGTTAGGTTTAAGTAGTTATAAGTCCTAGGGGACTGATGACCTCAGAGGTTAAGTCCCATAGTGCTCAGAGCCATTTGAACCATTTGAACAGCACAAAAGCGTACAGGCCGACCTCGTCTGTTGACTGACAGAGACCGCCGACAGTTGAAGAGGGTTGCAATGCCTATCCAGACCATCACACAGAAATTCCAAACTGCATCAGGATCCACTGCAGGTATTATGACCGTTAGGCGGGACGCGAGAAAACTTCGATTTCATTGTCGAGCGGCTGCTCATAAGCCACACATCACGCGGGTGAATTCCAAACGACGCCTCGCTTGGTGTAAGGAGCGTAAAATTGGACGATTGAACAGAGGAAAAATGTTGTGCGGAGTCACGAATCACGGTACACAATGTGGCGATCCGATGGCAGGGTGTGGGTATGGCGAATGCCTGGTGTGCATCATCTGCCAGCGTGTGTAGTGCCAACAGTAAAATTCAGAGGCGGTGGTGGTATGGTGTGGTCATGTTTTTCATGGAGGGGACTTACAGCCCTTGTTGTTACGAGTGCCACTATCACAGCACGGGCCTACATTGATGTTTTCTTCACCTTCTTGCTACCCACTGTTGAAGAGCAATTCGGGGATGGCGACTGCTTCTCTCAACACGGTCGAGCACCTGTTCATAATGTACGGCCCGTGGCGGAGTGGTTACACGACAACAACATCCCTCTAATAGACTGGACTGCACAGAATCCTGACCTGACTCCTATAGAACACCTTTGGGGTATTTAGGAACACCGACTTCGTGCCAGGCCTCACCGACCAACATCGATACCTCTCCTCAGTGCAGCGCTCCTTGAAGAATGGGCTGCCGTTCCACAAGAAAACTTCCAGCACCTGATTGAACGTATGCTTCCGAGAGTGGAAGCGGTTGTCAAGGCTAAGGGTCGGTCAATACCATACTGAATTCAGACATTACCGATGGAGGGCGCCACGAGCTTGAATGGCATTTTCAGTCAGGTGTCCGGATACTTTTGATCACATAGCGTATCTCTGCTCTGTCCGGAGCGTCTCTAAATACATTTCGGCCTGAAATCTTATTGACTGTGGTACAATTGCCTCCAGTCATGAGCCCCGCTTGGAAATGAGCCCCGATATCAACGAAGAGATGTCCGAAGGCGCCCTAGATGGCAGTGGGATAGCAAACTGACTGTCCCCCGTACCTGTGGTACCATTCCATTTCATAGTAGTACCCATCTGGTTGTCATCCGTTACAGTACAGCAGTATGTCAACGATATTATACACCTTGTTTTGTTGTCCTCCGTGGCAAGCCATCATCGGTTTACATTTCAGCAAGATAATGCCCGCACACGTCGAGACTGTGTACTGCTTGTCTTCGTTCTTGCCAAAGAACGCCGGTTCTATCCTCAGTTGAGAACGTTTGGAGCATTATGGGCAGGGCGCTCGAACCAACTCGGATTTTTGAAGATCAAACGCGGCAAATGGACAGAATTTGGCACGATATCCCTCAGAGGGACATACAACAACTCTATGAATCAATGATAAGCCGAATAACAGCTAGCATGAGAGCCAAACTGGACCAACGCATTACCGACCTACTCAATTTGTGAAGCTCTTTCTCTTGAATAAATCATACAATTTTTCTGAAGTTGTAATCATTTGTTTGTTGGTCCCATTCGGTTAATTTCTTCGTCATATGTCTTTTTTTGTCTTACAGCATATGTTAATTATTTATTCCCCGTACTGATTGAAAAATAAATGCTAATACTGCTAAAATGCTAAAGTTACTACTAACTTATACCACTTCAGAACAACACACATCAAAAAACGTTTTGCATCACCTGGGTTCCCAAAACTTCCGAAGATAGACGTTGACTGTGGTTATTGTATCACAGACACAGTCTCTTTGACTGTTCAGAGATGTCACTAAACCCGCCCAAAGATGTAAACAACCATGCATGAGCAGGATCTATTAGACGGAGAGGGTCCGACAGCCGATCAGTTCCAGTCATTCCACCGGGAAGGAGGTACACGGCTCGTGTTCTCTGTAGTTCAACCATGCCTAGAAGGTCAATATCGCGGTTAGATCGCGTCCGCATTGTTGCTTTGTGCCAATAAAGGCTCTCGACAAGGAAAGTGTCGAGGCGTCTCAGAGTGAAACAAAGCGATGTTGTTCGGACATGGTGGAGATACAGAGAGACAGAAACTGTCGATGACATGACTCGCTCAGCCGCCTAAGGCCTACTAGTGAAATGGATGACGGCTCCCAACTAATTATGGCGCGGAGGAACCCTGGCAGCAACCCCATGGTTGAATAATGCTTTTGGGTGCAACCCCAAGACGTCGTGTTATGAATAAAACTGTGCGTAGTAGGCTACATGATGCACAGCTTCACTCCCAACATCCATGGCGAGATACATATCTGCAACCACGACACCATACAGCGCGGTACAGATGGGGCTAGCAACATGCCGAATGGACCACTCAGGATCGGCATCACGTTCTCCTCAGCGATGAGTGTCGCACATACCTTCAACCAGACAGTCATCGGATACGTGTTTGGAGACAACCCGGTCAGGCTGAACGCCTTAGACACGTTGTCCAGCGAGTGCAGCAAGGTGGAAGTTTCCTGCTGTTTTGGGGTGGCGTTATGTGGGGCCGGCATATGTCGCTGGTGGTCATGGAATGCGCCGAAACGGCTGTACGATACGTGAATGCCACCCTCCGACTGATAGTGTAACCATATCGACAGCATATTGGCGAGGCATTCGTCTTCATGGACGACAATTCGCGCCCCCATCGTGCAAATCTTGTGAATGACTTCCTTCAGGATAAGGACATCTCTCGACTGGAGTGGCCAGCATGTTCTCCAGACATGAAACCTATCAAAGATGCCTGGTATAGATTGAAACCCCGGCCGCTGAGGCCGAGCGGTTCTAGGCGCTTTAGTCCGGAAACGAACTGCTGCTACGGTCGCAGGTTCGAATCCTGCCTCGGGCATGGATGTGTGTGATGTTCTTAGGTTAGTTAGGGTTAAGTAGTTCTAAGTCTAGGGTACTGATGACCTCACATGTTAAGTCCCATAGTGCTTAGAGACATTTGATAAATTGAAAACACTCTAATCGATCTACTCCGAATCGCCGTTGATGAGTCGGACAATGTAGATCAACAGTGCCTTGATGAACTTGTCGACAGTATGCCACGACGAGTACAGGCATGCATTAATGCAAGAGGACGTGCTACTGTGTATTAGAGGTACCGATGTGTACAGCAGTCTGGACCACCACCTCTGATGGTCTCGCTGTATGGTGGTACAACACGCAATGTGTGGTTTTCATGAGCAATAAACAGGGCGGAAATGATGTTTATGTTGATCTCTATTCCAGCTTTCTGAACAGGTTCGGGAACTCTCGGAATCGAGGTGATGTAAAACTTTTATTGATGTGTGTTAAATAAATGTTAGTCATTTACCCAACTACTAGAACTACTATTAACACTTCCGTATCTGCTCTGTTTTTGTTATTTATTAGAGTGAATTTAAACTGTAGATGGTTGTTTCCGCTCCTGGATCCGCAGCAGCTAATGTCTAATGTCTTCTGGTTTCCTTGGGCATAGGACAGGACGTCAGCAACGTGTCCACTATAACAAGCGACTCTTCGAGTTTGGTCCCATAGGAACTTACCACCGGAGCGCATAGCACCACCGTGTGTATTCTGGAGTGCCACACTGCCGCACGTGCAACTGTCATTCATCTATCTGTCTTCATACGTGGCATGCATGCCATGACTAGTCAGGTAACGTATCATTCCACATTATGTGCTAAAAAATCTCATTTTTGTCTCTCCCTAACCGTAGGGAAAAATTCGTATGTTACCCTGCCTGTGCCTGTGCCTGGCCAATGGCACCCCATACCATCACGCCGGGTGATACGCCAGTATGGCGATGACGAATACACGCTTCCAATGTGCGTTCACCGCGATGTCGCCAAACACGGATGCGACCATCATGATGCTGTAAACAGAATGTGGATTCATCCGAAAAAATGACGTTTTGCCATTCGTGCACCCAGGTTCGTCGTTGAGTACACCATCACAAGCGCTCCTGTCTGTGATGCAGCGCCAAGGGTAACCGCAGCCGTGGTCTCCGAGCTGATAGTCCATGCTGCTGCAAACGTCGTTGATCTGTTCGTGCAGATAGTTGTTGTCTTGCAAACGTCCCCATCTGTTGACTCAGTGATCGAGACGTGGCTGCACGATCCGTTAGAGCCGTGCGGATAAGATGCCTGTCATCTCGACTGCTACTGATACCAGGCCGTTGGGATCCAGCACGGCGTTCCGTATTACCCTCCTGAACCCACCGATTCCATATTCTGCTAACAGTCATTGGATCTCGACCAACGCGAGCAGCAATGTCGCGATACGATAAACCGCAATCGCGATAGGCTACAATCCGATCTTTATCAGAGTCGGAAACGTGATGGTACGCATTTCTCCTCCTGACACGAGGCATCACAACAACGTTTCACCAGGCAACGCCGGTCAACTGCTGTTTGTGTATGAGAAATCGGTTGGAAACGTTCCTCATGTCAGCACGTTGTAGATGTCGCCACAGGCGGCAGCCTTGTGTGAATGCTCTGAAAAGCTAATCATTTGCTCATCACAGCATCTTCTTCCTGTCGGTTAAATTTCGCGTCTGTAGCACGTCATCTTCGTGGTGTAGCAATTTTAATGGCCAGTAGTGTAGCTCTCCCTTGAATTTTTGCGCGTGAGTGGTACGGTACAGAAGGATGGAATACCAGCTCCGCAGCCGGCACCGTAAATCGGAAACGACTAAGTTAGGCACGTGAGAGGATCGCGGCGTTGCGCGGAAACAATCTGTTATTTAAATGAGCGGCTCGGGCGGGTGGCAGGTGGCTGCCTGACCGTCGGCAACAGTGGCCGGTGCTGCCGCCTGGCGGCCGCGCGGCCATTAGCTATGTAAACAAGGACAGGATTACGGCGCTCCCAGTGGGCGGGCCGCCCAGCGCCGCCGTTATTGAAATTCCTGCGCCGGGCGCCGCCGGCTGCGACCGCGGAAGTACTTCGCCGCCGCCCGCACTGCGCGGGGGCGGCGCGCCCAAAGGAGGCCGGCGCCGCAGGGGGTGCTTTCTACTGCCGGCCGGGCCGCCGCTCCCTGCTCTGCACCCGCAATTCCGACGTTATACCCCGCAAAAATGACGATGCGAACTAGTTACAGAAGAATGAGAAAAAAAAGGTACAATCCGACCTCGGGGAAGATTATTTTCAGTTCCGGACAAACGTATGAACACGTGGGGCCAGTACTCACCCTAAGTCGTATCTTGGAGGATAGGTTGACGAAAGGCAAATCTACAGGGTGTCCGAAAAGTCTTTCCCTGATTACATAAATTGATAACTCTTGCTAGAAGTAAGATGCAAATATGAAACTGGTGTCTAATTGATTACAGACTACCGAAGTTTTTTTCACACATCAGTAAACTTCCATTGTTGTCCAATGACAGTACACGTCGATATGACTTTGCGGTCAAAATGCTATCATGTATTGAGGACGATGATGGTTATCTCAGACGAATTGCCTTTTCCGACGAAGCGACCTTTTTTGTCAGTGGAGTTGTGAATCGCCATAATGTGCGCATTTGGGGTTCACGACCCCCCTGGTGAGGTCATGGAGTGCACCAGAGGCAGTGCAAAGGTGAATGTTTGGTGCGCGCTATTGCACGATCGAATTATCGGGCCATTCTTCTTCGCTGAGGCTACCATCACATCTGCAGTGTATCTGGACATGTTGCAACTGTATGCTGTTCCTCATCTGCTTCATTGTCACCCCGATGTCTTGTTTCAGCAAGACGGTGCACCGCCTCATTGGGGTTTGGACGTCCGTGCCTATCTCGATATGACCTTTCCTGGGCGATGGATTGGTTGCGATGGGCCAACGGTTTGGCCTCCACGCTGTCCTGACATAACCCCATTAGACTTCTTTTTATGGGGTTATGTCAAGGACGAGGTCTACCGAACACGTGTACCAGATCTTGAAACCCTGTGGCAACGGATAACCACAGTCGTTGAATCGATCCCTCCAGTGATGTTGGCTAATGTGTGGACGGAAACTGAAGATCGTCTAGACGTGCTACGTGCTACCAATGGCGCTCATGTGGAAGTTTACTGATGTGTGAAAAAAACTTTGATAGTTTGTAAACAAATAGACACCAGTTTCATATTTGTATCTTACTTCTAGCTTGAGTTATCAATTTATGTAATCAGGGAAAGACTTTTCGGACACCCTGTAGATAACATTTATAGCTTTCACATAATTGGAGAAAGCAATCAAATGTGTTTACTGGAATAAATTCGTTGAAGTTCTGAAGGAAGTAGATTCAATGAGAATATTCTCAGGACGAATACAATGAGGAGACAAAAGTCGTAGGATACCTACAAAAATCGTGTAGGATCTAATTTTGCATAGAGTAGTGTAGCAACTAGGCGTGGTATGTATTCAAGTCGCTGGAAGATCGCTGCCGAAATATTGAGCCTTGCTGCCTACATAGCTGTCCATAACTGTGTAAGTGTTGTCGGTGCTTTGCTGTCCTTGAAGTGCCCGATTTGTAACAGTTCATTGTGTCACTGAGGTGCTAACTTCTGCTCAGATTACTGCTACAGATACAGTGCATTGCGCCGGAAGCATGCACTGAACACGGTGGTCTTCCCTCTCGGTAGTGCCACGTGGCCGACTGGAGCCAGGTATTCTTGCGACAATACATTCTCGTGACCACCGCTGCCAGTAATCATGTACATTGGCTACAGTCCAGCCAAGTCTTTCTGTAGTACCGCAGAAAGAACATTCAGCTTCTCGTAGCCCTATTACACAATTTCGTTCAAACTAAGTAAGGTGCTCACTACCATCAGCTCACCGCTTCCAATCTCCAAGGTAAATAACTCTGTTACTGCGCGTATTTAGAGCAGTATTTGCATGGTCATTGTGGTGCTACTAGCGTCACACTGGGGAGAAATTTGATTAATCATTTTTCAAATGTAGAAACACACCTACCAACTTTCGTTTATGTCGAACGACGCCTCCTTGGTGCTGCCATTTTTTTCCATCAGTATATGATTGAAGGTTGCTACAGAAGAATGCTGAATATTAGATGGGTAGATCAAATATAATGAGGAGGTATTGAATAGAAGTGCGGAGAAGAGAAATTTGTGGCACAACTTGACTAGAAGAAGGGATCCGTTGGTAGGACATGTTCTGAGGCATCAAGGGATTACCAATTTAGTTCTGGTTTAACTGGCTCTGAGCACTATGGAACTTAACTTCTGAGGTCATCAGTCCCCTAGAACTTAGAACTACTTAAACCTAACTAACCTAAGAACATCACACTCATCCATGCCCGAGGCAGGATTCGAACCTGCGACCGTAGCGGTCGCGCGGTTCCAGACTGCAGCGCCTAAAACCGCTCGGCACCAATTTAGTAGTGGAGGGTAGCGTGGAGGGTAAAAATTGTAGAGGGAGACCAAGAGATTAATACGCTAAACAGATTCAGAAGGATGTAGGTTGCAGTAGGTACTGGGAGATGAAGAAGCTTGCACAGGATAGAGTAGCGTGGAGAGCTGCATCAGACCAGTCTCTGGACTGAAGACCACAACAACAACAACATGATTGAAGGTTACTAGAAGTTTGTCTAGTATTCTTGTAGAGCGTATTTGTCTATGAATGAGTGTATGCATTTTTTTGGAGAGCCGTCTCAAAGCAGTGTTTCAGACCTAACAGTTTATTAAAACGAAGGTAGCGAAAGGTTTTAGTCACAGTAACAAAGGTTAGCAAGATGAAGGACAGGGTTGAGCTGCTGCAGCAGAAAACAGTAGAAGTGGTCATTTTTATTCCATCATGCTCCTCAAGATAATCTGATGTCGTATATCCATGTTCTATTGGGTCATTATTTTGGTCCAATCGTATTTGTTTAGAATCTATCTGATGACTGTCTAAGAAGCGTAAAGGAATTTCCTGAGAAACATGAAATGTTTTGCAGAATATTACACATGTTCTGTTTCGTATGTCATGTTAAGGCAAGCAACGACGGAAAAATCAATTAATGATGTGAACGATTATTGAAATAGAATAATATATATGGAGGAGGACTGATGTGGGGGAGAATGCTATGACGTGGCAAATAATGTTGAAGATGAAGTACGTATTTGAAAGGAAAAACATAATATGAAGTGAAATAACATAAGCCAAAAGTTACAGTATTTGTTATGTAAACCTGTACTTTCTACTAATGAATAACGTTTGTGCAATAACAGTGAATCTATTTAGAACTATCTGAAGTGGTAAGGATGAGGGGATCCAGGAATGGAAAGTAACTAAGCCCTCACTCAGCAGAAAATTTTTTACAATGTTTTTCGCTCCAACAACTTACATGAGACTTAGGGTGGTAACCTGAGCACTTTTGATTGTTTAGTTAATCACTCGTAAGACAATTACTGAATTGCTTAAAAGCGCCAATAAATACATTAGATACTATACACATCAAAATAGTTTAAAGGCGCTGAAAAGCAAAATAGACGATGTAAACATCCAAAAACTCTTTCCTTTAAAAGGATCTTTGTCTTAAACTCAGTAACAGAAAGAAGTACAATAACAAGATTTAAATGACGGCCCACAAGTTATTTATAGTTCCAAAGAGCAGGCCAATATCCGATGAAGGATGTCAACAACTTGAAAAACGACCTTCAGAAACTGGTATAAGCATATTTACATTTGGTATTGGTCCCAATAGGCCGTTCCTACAGATATAAAAAGATACAATAAAATAGTTACTTTTTAAAGCTCCAAAATGAAAAAAAAATTACTCCACATACCATAACATCTTAAAATAATTACATATAATTTAAGAGGAGTTACCAGAGTTGCGCCTTTTCCAAAACTCTACAGCATACATAGATTAGCCGACCAGCGCTCCATTTAACACAGTTAACGACCCAAAGTCCTTTGCTCCAGTTGTACACACTTAAACTGAGTACCAACTAATACCTGGAGCACAACACTTTGGGAAATTACTTTTAACTGGTATCCTTAACTAAATTCGTCCCCAGTGACTACCTATATACAGGAGGACATAATAAGAACAGTACCACAGTCAGTGCCCGCCTCAGCGAGTTCAAAACAAGGTGTAGTTTGTGTCACTATCCCATCTGGGGTGCGGTATTTAGGGATAAATTAACTGAGAGGAACGCGAAAATTACTATTAGCATTCCCTTTAGAACCTTAAAATATAAGAAATATATAAATGTAACAAATTGTACCACTCTGCTTTGTACCTGGTTTCTATCACCCAAGCACGATAATGATATAATTCGGCCAACAGGAACTCAGTCAAATGCTCATAATGACTGTTGCAACAATCCCTTCATGGTTACAATTTGATGAACTTCCTTTGTGACAGGATCAGAACTTGGATCCACCACATAGAAATGTTCCGAACCAACAATAGAAGGCCACGAAGGAATCAAAGAGTTTATATGCTGCCATCAGTCATAGTAGGGTGAAGCAGATATACATTCAGAGGCAGGTGTACATTCAGCGACATACCTATTGTTATGCTAAATGATTTATGACCCCTGGGGTTGATTTACGACCCACTGGGGATAACCTGTCCTTCTGAGAAAATTCCCAGCTCTTCCACTTCCTCTCCATCTCCCCCAGCCCTCTGGGAAATGTCTAACCCTCCCCCTCCCCCTTGCCGATACAAGCACACTTTCAGGCTTGAGTTATTCGATTACAACCCTTCCACTGTATCAATTAATTAAAAAGATTTAAGCTTTTGTGTGGGACAGTTTTCGTTGGTGGATACTGCCCCCTTCTGCGGGCAGTATCGATTGCAGAGTATAGATATTGTTAAAAAAAATTCTGGTAGACAAGGAAATGTGTGGAATATTGTTTATTTAATTTATATGTTACATGGAAGTGTGGAACTGACTGCAGTGTTTGGAATACAGACAAGGCAATGTGTGAAATATTGTTTATTTAAACATTTTATAGGATACAAGTTAGTGTATGGACTATAGTTTATTTATTTAAAGGATTTGTCAGGAAATTGACAGCATTGTATGGAATACTGTTTATATAAATAATTTGTGGGTGACAAGGCAGTTCGAAATATTTAAACAATTGTTGCTCTTTTGTTTCTGATCACCCAAGGAATACCATCACAAAACACTCACCACATGTGATTACACCTTGACAGTTCGTGCTAAACAGATCTCGCGGAAAAAACCTTCCAATGACGTCCATGACTGCCAGATCGATCACACCACACCACACACGCCACAGGTCAGGGTATGCTGTGGCTGCTGGACAGCTCTAATCCACCCCAAACATAGCAGCAGGTAGTGGCATGTCTTTGATATTTGATACCTGTCTCTCTCTCCCTCGTATTTGTCTCAAGTGGTTACTTCCTGTTCGTGTGAACCAACATATGCAAACACACACAGACCAAGGTGTCCTCCCCACCCCTGGTCCTATAAATACACCTCCCCTGCCCCACTCACTTAGACTTCGCACTGGTAGTCGGTATATCTCTTTGTTCTCACACTTTCACCACTGTGGAAAACAATAGCGGATGAACAAAGACATACAAGAAGATGTAGATAGCTTCTGTCAAGTACCGCACTAACCCCTCTTTTGTCCTGCACAAAGTATTGGATACCTGGTAAATCCCAGGCTGTGGATGTCTTGGAAATATTCCCTCACTGTACTGTATGGACTGACTAAATAAAACGGTACCCTTTGTGTACAGGCAGTTTATTCTTGCATTCTATTGGTGGATACTAGAACTGGAATATTTGCAGGATTTGGTCCCACAACTGTGCTGTATCCAAACCCTTCTGTATTTTTTTCCATTGCCTCCTGTTGGTGGTTACTGATACAGTGGATCATTTGGTAGGAAACCTATTACGTTGGAGGTAGCTGAATGTTTCAAATTTCCTTTAGTTGCATGCTATGTCCTTACATAGTCTGTGATCACGTTGATGTGTGTCCTCACAAAGCCACTGTCAGAAACCACAAATTGATGAATTGGGAATTTAATGTTGTGATATGTTTCTTGGAGCACTATTTAATCCCTAAATTGATTCTCTCAGCTGCACAGCACAAAGAATGAGGAGGAGAAGGAGGAGGAGGAGCAGGAGGAAAAGTCTACCATCGGATAGGATAGTAACAACAACGAATGAAACTCTCATCTTTCCACTGCAACTCAGAGTTCACTATACTGCATTGAGAAGCAGTATACACCACGAACTTAAACCACCTTCCATTCCGTGGTCGTAGCTGTCACTGTTAGTTGTGAGACATCACTGAAACACTTGTGTGTCCTGCATGCTCTTGTCTTGATGTCCACACGCTACCGAGGACGTGCACCTTAGCGGTTGCGCTGGACCTGCAGTTGGACTCACCACGCCCGAGAGGACAACCAGAGGAATTCGGATGCTATCAATATGTTCTGCACCAAGACTTGTCTTATTGAATCTTCTCAAATATCCACGTGAAAATCTGTGAATACTCGCAACACACGCGATCGTGAAGGCTGCCCAACACATAGTGAGTATTAGTTTGCTATCCACCTTTGCGAGGGCGACATGATGAGGTCAGCTGCATCCCAGTTCCCCATTTCACCAGTTCAGGAGGCTCAGTGACGGCTCACACATTAAGCCAGAAATGTCCATTCGTTCTGACCACCGGCTACCACCAACAAGCACCTGGAGAGCGGGCATATTCGTCCTAGGAAATCAGCCACATATTTATCACTGTAATTACAGTTAAATATTACTATTATAGACTAACTCTTTCGTCAATCGGCAATGAGCGAAGTATAGGTTGAAGAGAGTGGCTCTGCAGATATTAATATGTATACTATTCTTATGACTGGACATAATTTTCCACATAAAATCTTTCATCCTCCTTATGGCAATCGATGCATTTAACAATTTACAACCTCCCTTACCACCAGACATAGTCGTTTTCTTTGCACATATTGGATCACTGACCACAGTAACTACACCCCAACACAAGATTACGTTTCCTGACAGTAATTCTATCACACAACCCCTACTAAGTATGATACTTGGCCAATAACCGAAAGAACAATAAGGAACAATAATAAACGAAATTTCCGGGATTGGATGAGCATGCTCCATCAGTTTCTCTAGCAAGTTGTACTAGTCTGTCTTAGGAAGAGAGACGTAATCGTCATACAATACAAGGGACCAGCAATTACAAAAACCATCGCAATGACTCTGTTACTGTCACCCAGAATAAAAACCAGTCTTAGTTCTACAGGCACACACAAGTATCGCTGCACTTGCTCTATAAATCGAGGTGAGGTATTGCTTCTGAATGAAGTGGTCTTCCTCCCAAATACTGCAACGTTGAACATACACGGTGACTGCGGAGTGTATATTAACAGACCGAAAGTGCGGGTGTATGTTGTCAGCGGCGTAAGCTCGTAATAAAATCACCCTTCTTACCGAATTTAGGTGTTCCGCTAAGAAAAGTGGTATTGAGCCGATATTTGCAACTCCCTCATGGGGCTGCTAGATATTTGTCACGATAACAAATGGTACTTGTAAACCATTCTATCACGATGCCATGTAGACAGTGTAACTGAGGTTCTGCTATATATGCACAGGATCGTAGGCGAGGGAGGGTAATGGTTCTTTAAGAATGGTCACATACAGTAGATGGTGTGCTACGTGAGGAATCATTTAAAAAATGCAGCAATGGAATGAAGTCATAAGAAATGTACAAAATCCTGTGACCAATACACTGGCTTTTCGGTGTTATGCTTTCTGGTAGAAATGCTGTCTGCAATTCGGAATCATGTCCCTCCATTCAACCACACACTTGTGTTGGATGCTATGGAGATGTCTTTTAATGATTGCAGCTACTGGTGAATCATATTCTTGGCACCCTTATATCTCAAAACGAGTCACATATCTCCTAAGGACCCCATACAATAAAACTCTAAGGTGGTTTTAGGCAGTCTCTCTGTATCTTGTACCTGTTCCTCAGTCGCTACCTCCCCTTTCCTGCAGCTTTGTCCTTGTGATCGTCCCAATTTAAGTCGGAGATAAGCAGAAATTGGAGAATGCCATTCCTACTCCCTTCTGCTTTCCATGGAGAAAGAGGGTGAGCTGAGTTACTGCGGCAGGATTGTGTTTTGGCCACTCATTGGAAATAGGAACATGTGTCGTAGTTTCGCCATCTATGTACAATGTATAAGGCCAGCGCTAAACGGAGTTTTCTCCTGAAACACGAGGTAGCAGAAAAGTCAGTACAAGCAGTTACAGTGCTGTGTCTTATCAGGAAAATTAGGAACCCTTCACAACATATGGGAACTGGAAGGAGGATGAGGATTTTGCTATCGCATTGCGCTGCGTTTTCAAACTATATACAGGTACTGCAGTCTGAAGGAGACATTCATCTCTCAGGATGCATTCATGTCTGTCACCCAAACATCGGTCTCTCTCTCTCTCTCCTTGTAATTTTGTACCATCCAACAGAAAAAGACTACGAATTATACGTAACCAAACTTTTAAGCTCCATATCACGCACTGTAATAGCACTTCACTAACGTCACGTGGTAGAGCATTCGATTAGATTTTATCATGTGTCTCTGTCTTCTGATATATCTAAAACAAATACCATCTGCGTGTCGATGTCGGGCACATGTGGTGCTCCCCTTAAATATACACAATTGCTTCGTTAGCGCAGGTGGTGAGTGATCAAAGTCGCTCCCACAAACCTATATAAAGATTGATAGCCAGTTCTGGAAGAAGACCATATTTCACAGACTATCCTCCAAAAAAAGAGGTTTTCTGTGTTATAGCGTTGTCAGCAGTTTCATACATTGTTTTCTCGCTGTAACACAGCCAAGCATTGTATCACAAGCGTCATACATGTTCTTCGTTTTTCTTTTCCTACTACGATTCGACGTCTGTGTCAGGTGCTGACATTAGCACATTTTTATCCATTAGCTATCACAGAAAGCTGGATATCGCACAGTGTAAGCTAAGCTGCTCCCAGAACACACAAAAGGTAGTAGAAAAAAAGACAGGGGCGATGTTTGTTATTGACAAAATGTGGAAGGCATTGCAACATTGGAAACTAGAAGAGGTAATCAATACACACCGATATTCTGCTTTCGAAAGAGCATAATACGTGTTCAACACTGGCACAATTGACCAATGCCAGTGGTACAGACCGGCATTCTCATCCCAGTATCGTAAGTACCATTCAGCGAAGACTGTTCCGTACAAATCTTACTCATGGCAATCATCCAAGTACTTACGATTTCTCTAGATGCATGGTTAGCACTCCTTCTTGGTGTGTAACAGATGTGACCCTGAAACATATGACAGTGCTGTGGAGATATATTTGACAGCTAAGAAGAAGAAGGATCTTGTGGTTTATGCATGATGGGGCTCCAGATGGTCTTTACGCAGATCAATTATCGTATCGATTCTCTTCAACCGATACTTTGCTCATTGCCAAATGACGCCAGACTGGGGCTATAATCATAATACTTAATTGTAATTACAGTGATAAACATGTGTCTGATTTTGTAGGTCAACTCTGCCCACTGTCCAGGTGATCAGAAAGAATGGACATATCTGGCTTAATTTGTGAGCTGTCACTGAGCCTCCTGAATTGATGAAATGGGGAATTAGGATGCAGCTGACCTCATCATGTCGCCCTCTGAGAAGGTGAATAGCAAACTAATTCTCACTATGTGTTGAGCAGCCTTCATGTTCGCCTGTGTTCCGAGTATTCTCCGATTTTCACGTGGATATTTGAGAAGATTCAATAAGACAAGTCTTGGTGCAGAACATATTGATAGCATCCGAATTCCTCTGGTTGTCCTCTCGAGCGTGGCGAGTCCAACTGCAGGCCCAGCGCAACCGCTAAGATGCACGTCCTCGGTGGTGTGTGGACATCAGGACAAGAGCATGCAGGATACACAAGTGTTTCAGTGATGTGTCACAGCTACGACTGCGGAATGGAAGGTGGTTTAAGTTCTCAATACAGTATAGTGGACTCTGAGTTGCAGTGGAAAGATGGGAGTTTCATTCGTTGTTGTTACTATCCTATCCCATGGTAGACTCCTCTCCCCCTCCTCCTTCTCCTCCTCCTCCTCCTCATTCTTTGTGCTGTGTAGATGAGAGGAGCAACTTAAGGATTACACAGCGCTCTAAGAGACCTATCACATCATTAAATTCCCAATTGATTAATTTATTGCTATCAATAGTGGTACTGTGAAGACACACATCAATCCTACCCATCACAGATGGTTTAAGGTCATAGCATGCAACTGAACTGAAATTTGAAGTATACAACTACCCCCAACATAATGGTCTTCTTACCAAATGACCATCTGTACCAGTTACCACCAAAAGGACACAATGGAAAAAAGTGGAAGGGTTTGGAAACTGGGCAGGAATACCACTTAATATAACAGTCCTAGTATCCACCATTAGGATGCAAGTAAAATCTGCTTGCTCACATAAGGGTATCGACTTAATTAATCAGTGAAATGGAATGATAGAGTGGGAGAAGTATAATCAAATAACTCAGGGCTGAGAGTGTGCTTGTATTGGCAAGAGGAGGTGGAGAGGGTTGGTGGTTTCCCATAGGGCTGGGGAAGGTGGAGAGGGAGAGGTAGGTTGGGTTTCTGAGAAGGACAGATTATCCCCTTGGGGTAGTACATCAATGCCCAGGTGCTCATCAATAAATCAGTAAATAATAGGTTTGTTCCTGAATTATGCAACCCACACAAACAAAATGGTTCAGAACCTGCATTTCCATACTACTTGTGGTAGCCACATATAAACTCTTTCATTCCTTCACAGCCTTCTATTGCTGTTTGGAACATTTTCATGTGGTGGATCCAGGCTCTGATCCGATCATGAAGGTAGCTCGGTGAGGTGTAAAGATGAAGGGTTTGTTAGAACAGTCATTACCAACAGTCATTACTATCATTTGACAGAAAGTAAAGCTGAGGTTCATTTGGGCAAGTGGTATCACAGATGTTCTTGATTGTATCTAAGCTAGTGAAGATATTACTTGCGTGAATAAAATTTAGCAGCATTCTTGGTTAATTAGGTATCCCAGCACATATGGGTCGCTGAAGGTTGGTACTATGTTGGATAGAAACCAGGTACCAAGCAGAGTGGTACAATTTCTTTTATTTATGTATTCCTTCCATTTTATTACTCTAAAGGGAGTGATAATAGTAATTTGTGCGCTCAGAAGTTAATTTACCCCGTAAATACCGCTCCCCTGGGTAGGATATTGACTCAATTTACATCTTGTATTGACTGGTTGAGCTGCCGCTGATTGTGGTAAAGTTATTATTATGGTGTTCTCGTGTATATGGGTTGCCACTGGGATGAATTTAGTTAACGATACCAGTTAAGGGTAAATTCCCCACGTGCGGTGCTCTAGATATTTCTCGGTACTTGTTTTAAGTGTATATGACTGGGGCAAAGGGCTGGGGGTCTTTAACTGACTTAACTGGAGCATTGGTAGGCTAATATGATGTATGGTGTTGAGTTTTGTAAAAGGCGCAACTATGGTACCTTGTTTTAAGATGTTAAGTCAAGTGGAGTAATATTATTTTTTCCATTTTTGAGCTTTAAAATGAAACTGTTTTAGTGTGTCTTTCTATATCTGGTGGGACAGCCTGTTGGGACAAATGCCAAATATAAATATGCTAATACAGGCTTCTGAGGGTAGTTTTTCAGGATGTGTCCTTGAATCCTTCATCGGTTATTGGCCTGCTGTTTGGAATTGTAAATAAGTTGTAGGCTGCAATTTAACTCTTGTTACTGGAATTCTTTCAGTTACTGAGTTTTAGGCGTAAAAATCCTTTTATAGGATTTTTTTTGCATGTTTATACCATCTATTGTGCTTCTCAGCGCCTTTAAACTATTTTGATGTTTATAGTATCTGATTTCTTTATTAACACTTTAAGCAATTCAATAATTATCTAATGAGTGATTAACTAAATTATCAAGTGTGCTCAGGTTACCACCCTGTGCCTCATGTAAATTGCTGAAATGAAATAAATTGTTATTTGCCACTCTTGGATCCCCTCATCCTTACCACTTGATATAGTTCTAAACAGAGTCACAGTTATTGAACTCACGTTATTCGTTGGTATTTAGCTTATTCAAGTTTACATAACTAGGTTATTTGTTGCATTCAATTAATTTAAAAGGATACCCTCAATGTCTGTCCTCGCTCTGACAGTCCTTTCTCTTCCACAAATATTGTAACTTTTGTCTTATCTTATTCCTCCTTTCAGATACGTACGTCATGTTCAATATTATTTGTCACGTCATAACATCCTCCCGTCGTAAGTTCTCCTCCATAAGTATTATTCTATTTAGATAATCGTTCACATCATTAACTGAGTTTTCCATCGTTACTTGATTTAACATGACATATTAAACAGAACTTGTCTAAAACTCTGCAGAACATTTCATTTTCGTCATGGAAGGCATTTAGGCTTCTTAGATAGTCGTCATATAGATTCTAAACAAATACGAACAGACCAAAACAGTGACGTAATAGAACATGAGTAGATGACACCAGAATCCCTACAGGCGTATGGTGGACTAAAAATGACCACTTCTAACGTTTTCTGCTATAGCAATGCAACCATGTGCTACATCTTGCTAATCTTTGTTACTGTCACTAAAACCTTTCGCTGTGTTCTTTATAATAAACTGCTAGGCTTGAAACACTAACTTGCGAGTCAGTTTTCCACAAACATCTATACGCTCATTCATACACATAAAACGTTCTACAAGAATACTGGACACGTTTGTAGTAATCCTTAGTCGTGCACTGATGGAAAAGGATCGCAGCACCTAGAAGGAGTTGTGCGACATAATTGAAAATTGGTAGGCCAATTTCCATATCCAAGAAATGATATCTACTCAGATTTCTCCCCAATGGTGCCACTATGAGGATGCAAATCAGGTTTGCTCTAAATACACGCACTAACGGTTTTGATCTTTTTTCAACATTTTTATGCAGCGACAGCAACTGATATTGTTTATAGAAGAATATACAGCCTTGATCTTTCTTTAACTTGGAGACTGGACGTGGTGAGTTGATGTTGGTCAGGTATGTCATTATCATCTTCCTGAGTTCAGAAATGTTCAAATGAGTGTGAAATCTTATGGGACTTAACTGATAAGGTCATCAGTCCCTAAGCGTACACACTACTTAACCTAAATTATCCTAAGGACAAACACACACACACCCATATGCCCGAGGGAGGACTCGAACCTCCGCCAGGACCAGCCACACAGTCCATGACTGCAGTGCCTTAGACCGCTTGTTCCTGAGTTGGAACGAAGTCATGTAATAAGGTTGCGAGAAGCTGGATGTTCCTTCTGTGATACTGCAGAAAGACTTGGCAGGAATGTAGCCAATGTACATGACTGCTGGCAGCGGTGTTCACGAGAATATATGATCGCAAGAAGACCTGGCTCCAGTCGGCCGCATGGAACTACCGAGGGAGAAGACCATCGTGTTCACTGTATGACCCAGGTGCATCGAAATCGGTTACTTCAAAGTCAGATTCGAGCTAGATGCACTATGGCGTGCGTTCCACTGACCCCAAACCGCTGCCATTTGTGACTTCAGTGGTGTCAAACGAGAGCTCATTGGAGGGCAGAGTGGAGGTCTACGTTTATATCTACATCCATACTCAGCTAGCCACCTGAAGGTGTGTGGCGGAGGGTACTTTGAGTACCTCTATCGGTTCTCCCTTCTATTCCAGTCTCGTTCGTGGAAAGAAAGATTGTCGGTATGGCTCTGTGTGGGCTCTAATCTCTCTGATTTTATCCTAATGGTCTCTTCGCGAGATATACGTAGGAGGGAGCAATATACTGCTTGACTCCTCGGTGAAGGTATGTTCTCGAAACTTCAACAAAAGCCCGTACCGAGCTACTGAGCGTCTCTCCTGCATAGTCTTCCACTGGAGTTTATCTATCATCTCGGTAACGCTTTCGCGATTACTAAATGATCATGTAACGAAGCGCGCTGCTCTCCGTTGGATCTTCTCTTTTATCATCCCTATCTGGTACAGATCCCACACTGGTGAGCAGTGTTCAAGCAGTGGGCAGGTTTGTCGTGTTTTCTGCTGAAAGCTGTTTCTCCCTGGGTGCCAATGAGGACCAGTTGAGGGCCTGCAGCCAACCGGTCTGCGTGCTAGACACACTGGATCTGCACCTTGTGATGTGGTCGGGATGCGACTTTGCATGACAGCGTGATTATCCCACCTACCATGACTGCAAATTTGTCTCATAAACAACTTTGCAGAGGATGTTTCCCAAGAGGATAACGCTCGCCCACATACCGCTGTCATAGCCCAACATACTCTACAGAGTGTCGACATCTTGCCTTGGCCTGCTTGATCACCAGATCTGTCTCCAAATGAGCACATATGGGGCATCATCGGACGACAACTGCAGCGTCATCCACAACCTGCATTGATCGTCTCTATATTGACCGACCAAGTGCAACATTCGTGAAATTCCATCCCAGAAACTTGCTGCGCGAGGTAGCCGAATTGTCTAGGGCACCTTGTCACGGTCCTCGCGGCTTCCCCCGCCGGAGGTTCGAGTCCTCCCTCGGGCATGGGTGTATGTGCTCTCCTTAGCGTAAGTTAGTTTAGATTAAGTAGTGTGTAAGCTTAGGGACCGATGACCTCAGCAGTATGGTCCAAAAGACCTTATCACAAATGTCCAAATTTTTCCCAGGAAATTACAATCGGCATCATTGAAACACAATGGATACATCCAGAATGAGGTTTTCACTCTGAAGCGGAGTGTGCGCTGATATGAAACTTCCTGGCAGATTAAACCTGTGTGCCGGACCGAGACTCGAACTCGGGACATTTACCTTTCGCGGGCAAGTGCTCTACCAACTGAGCTACCCAAGCACGACTCACGCCCCGTCCTCACAGCTCCACTTCTGCCAGTATCTCGTCTCCTACCTTCCAAACTTTACAGAAGCTATCCTTTCTTTCAGGAGTGCTACTTTTGCAAGGTTCGCAGGAGAGCTTCTGTAAAGTTTGGAAGGTAGGAGACGAGATACTGGCAGAAGTGGAGCTGTGAGGACGGGCCGTGAGTCGTGATTGGGTAGCTCAGAGCACTTGCCCGCGAAAGGCGAAGGTCCCGAGTTCGAGTCTAGTTCCGGCACACAATTTTAATCTGCCAGGAAGTTTCACAATGGATACATGTTTGCACATTTGCATTCAACATTCTGGCGGTTAACCGGTTATTATTGTACCAGCAGTGCACATTTTCAATCGCTTATCTCGCGCTTGCGTTAACCAGTGATCTTGCAGTGTTAATCACTTACAAATGTTATCTGGACGAATGTTTTCCCGACATTTCATTCCTCTACATAAATTATTTTTTAATGTTGCGATTTTTTTGTTCGTTAGTGTCTGAGAGTATTGGCAACAGAAACATGAATACAGGGTGAAAAAATAGAGCTCGTGTGTTGGATTTTTGTCACTTAAAGGTGTCTGGTAACAACGGAATTTGTTTTATTTTTCTGGTTTGCTGGGCTGTACTCCGTATGCAAAATTATGCAATGAAACTTTTAGTATTGACCACCAAACAGTGCAACTTCAACACGCAATTTCAATATCCCGATGGGAAATTCTCATATAGTTTTTACAAATTTAACTTCAAATTCTTCTCTCAGAGAGGCGTGAATTTAATTAAATATTTATACTAGTTTGAACAGTTCTGATAGTTTAATGGTAATTACTATTACTGAAGTCAACAGAAACATTTTAAAAGTACCACAACGGGTGGTTCTTGACAGGTGATGAATATGTTATTATCGTTCTCCCGTCGCTAGGTATGTAATCCTCTTACTTTATTGACATTACAAGAGGCTACTGTGGAAAGTGATGTGATATCTGCTCTTTCCTCGCAGCAGTAATTGAAGGTCATTGTCTCAGCAAATGACGCTCTTTCCTAGTATTTTGGAGTAAATTACAGTGAAAATATTACGCTGAAAACTGAGGCTCTAGATCGTCATCTGACAGAAAATAAAAAAAAATAAAGGATTAAAATAATCAACAGAATTACACCTGGCGGGATTAGATGAAATGTTCCACTAAAAAGACTACGTTGTTATAACAAAGGTTACTCGTCTGTTTAAATATCGAGGGCGTGCTGAAAAGTATTGCCTCCGAAATTTTTAAGTGAAAACTGTGATGTTATTAACATTCTACATCTTCATTCTTCATATCGACATATTCATTTCTTCACATGGTAACCCTAGCGACGAACACATTTCTCACACTGCGAGACCAGTATGTTGATTCCGTCACTGTACAATGTTTTTGTTGACGGAACCACAACCTCGCCTCTGCTTGCACCGCTTTATCACTATCAGAATTAAGTCCTGGAAGCACGCGGAAATCGGATGGGGTGCAGTCGGTAGGATGAACCCGAAACGTCGGACTGTTGCAATGTCGCATCGCATCTGTGTGATCTGACATTGTGGTGGCGAAGGAGATGGTGCTCCATGTGTACACGAACTCTTCGAATTCGAAACTGGATTGCAGCTCGCTGTTACTCACTCAACGACACACTCGTAGTTCCTTTAGACACTAACATGTTACACGCTACAGTTCTGATCCCTCTAACGGCAGAGGGCTGCAGATCTGTATATAAAGAATAAAGATCCAGAATGTTAATAACTTTTTTAATACAACCGTTAATAGTTTTCCCATAAAAAAATTCGGAGGCAACACCTTTCAGCAAGCCCTCGTGTTTGTTGGAAACGTGCGCATTTAATGTAAAATTTCGCCATGTGCCTTCATATACTGTCTGATAGCTCCAGTTCAGTTGACAGTTTGAATGTCCACGTAGTATTTTAGTCTCTTTTTTACTGCACAGTTCGATCATGTTGTTGTTGTTGTGGTCTTCCGTCCTGAGACTGGTTTGATGCAGCTCTCCATGCTACTCTATCCTGCGCTAGCTTCTTCACCTTCCAGTACCTACTGCAACCTACATCCGTCTGAATCTGTTTAGTGTATTCATCTCTTGGTCTCCCTGTATGATTTTTACCCTCCACGCTGCCCTTCAATACTAAATTGGTGATCCCCTGATGCCTCAGAACATGTCCTATCAACCGATCCCTTCTTCTAGTTGTGCCACAAGCTCCTCTTTTCCCCAATTCTGTTCAACACTTCCTCATTAGTTATGTGATCTACCCATCTAATCTTCAGCATTCTTCTGTAGCACCACATTTCGAAAGCTTCTATTCTCTTCTTATCCTAACTATTTACCGTCCATGTTTCTCTTCTTTACATGGCTTCACTCCACACAAATACTTTCAGAAACGACTCCCTGTCGTTCCCATTGCCAGTCTACATTTTATATCCTCTCTACTTCGACCATCATCAGTTATTTTGCTCCCCAAATAGCAAAACTCCTTTACTACTTTAAGTGTCTCATTTCCTAATCTAATTTCCTCAGCATCACCCGACTTAATTCGACTACACTCCATTATCCTCGTTTTGCTTTTGTTGATGTTCATCTTATATCCTCCTTTCAAGACACTGTCCATTCCGTTCAGCTGCTCTTACAAGTCCTTTGCTGTCTCTGACAGAATTACAATGTCATCGGCGAACCTCAAAGTTTTTATTTCTTCTCCCTGGATTTTAATACCTACTCCGAATTTTTCTTTTGTTACCTTTACTACTTGCTTAATATACAGATTGAATAACATGGGGGACAGGTTACAACCCTGTCTCATTCCCTTCCCATCCACTGCTTCCCTTTCATGTCCCTCAACCCTTATAACTGCCATCTCGTTTCTGTTCAAATTGTAAATTGCCTTTCGCTCCCTGTATTTTATCCCTGCCACCTTCAGAATTTGAAAGAGAGTATTCCAGTCAACATTGTCAAAAGCTTTCTCTAAGTCTACATATGCTAGAAACGTAGGTTTGCCTTTCCTTAATCTATTTTCTAAGATAAGTCGTAGGGGTCAGTATTGCCTCACGTGTTCCAATATTTCTACGGAATCCAAACTGATCTTCCCCGAGGTCGGCTTCTACTACTTTTTCCATTCGTCTGTAAAGAATTCGCGTTAGTATTTTGCAGCTGGGACTTATTAAACTTAGAGTTCGGTAATTTTCACATCTGTCAACACCTGCTTTCTTTGGGATTGGTATTACTATATTCTTCTTGAAGTCTGAGGGTATTTCGCATGTCTCATACATCTTGCTCACCAGATGGTAGAGTTTTGTCGGGACTGGCTCTCCCAAGGCTGTCAGTAGTTCTAATGGAATGTTGTCTACTCTCGGGGCCTTGTTTCGATTCAGGTCTTTCAGTGCTGTGTCAAACTCTTCACGCAGTGTCGTATCTCCCATTTCATCTTCATCTACATCCTCTCCCATTTCCATAATATTGTCCTCAAGAAATTCGTTCATAGACCACAATATAGACATGCAATGTTCTTGGTGTTAGGACAGCAACCAGCCACAAATTTACTTTCAGTTCCTTTATTCAAAGGATACCGTTACCGGCTTCGAATCGTTGTGATTCATCCTCAGACGGTTTACACGCTTTCTTTATGACATGTGGTGTGTTTTTACAGATTAATTGTCGTGAAACGTCGGTTTCGAGTGTTTGTTTTCATAACATTCGTCCAACAGACGTAAATGCATTCCCACTGCATCCTCGTTGTTGCACACATAAATAGTTCTCACTGAACACTTTATATTTATCACTAACACCATCAACATTTGTCTTCAAACAACAGCCACGGTCTCCATCATGTCGTCATATGACAAAATCCCATGCAATGTTCTTCTAAAGGCAAAATTATTATTTCTTGAATGCAACCGTCTCTTCACAATTGTCGCTCTAGTCCGCTTTGTTGCAATGTCTACCAGTTACGAAACTTCTCGAATTTCACGTAAAAGCTGTCCGCACAAGAGTTCTTTTGAATATCTTCTATTATTGTTTAGGTCGTGAGTCTTTACCAGGAGAGCACTTCATTCCCCTTTTCTGTTCCCGTTCTTTTAGGCTGCCTTCTTTCAATACATTCTCTGTCCTCGTGTAACACAGATCACAAAAGGCCTCGTGTAGCGTTCACCAAAGAATTATACAGCAAAATCATTACGCACCGATATGTCGAGAATTTAAATCCCACGAAAGCCAATTTCACGTTACGCGGTATCGACATACACTTTTTTATTTTCTTTCACTGACACGTCCAAGTTACAGTTTCTCCGCATATTCGCTTCATTGACTTTCATAAACCTCAAACATTTACGCACTTCGGCAATGAATTTTTCAGCCTGCAGTGGAATGTGCGCTGATATGATAACTCTCGCACTTCCTTCACAGTTACCCTCAAAATCACACATTATCTCAGTCATCTCTTTCTTCCGTTTTACAACATAAATTATTTTTGTCCTAGTCGGACATAGCATTTAATACCTTCATTTACAAGAAACTATTAGCACATGGCACAGGTTTCGTAGAAAAAGTGTTTTACAGACAGCAGTTTACTTAATGAAATACATTCGTAAGTATATTAATTCACATGAACCGAAATAAGTCATTAAAATATGAAGAGCATATGCTCTCGAAACAAAGAAAAATAATAGACCAATTAACAAACACCAACAGTCCAGAAAGGATAATTGCAGAGAGACAAATTTTCTGTCACACGTATTCCTACAACCGAAGATCTTGAAATATGGAAAAGTCATTAGCAAGTCTTATCTAGCCAAATTGCGCAATTGTTAATTTATTGGATCTTGTTATAAGATCTCTAGTTTAGATGCCGATGAATAAAATTAGGAAAAGAAATACAAAAAACAAGCACTGTCGCATCTTACTCTTAATTTTCCCTATGTACTCCTCTTGCAACCCTGTTATACTCACTGTATATCATACTTCGATAAGCTTACTCTTCATATAATGATAGCAAAGTGTTTAAATCTCTGTGTTTTGTAAAGCTTATGCACGATGCTTCCAATAGTCCCGGTCACATGTGCGCATTACTGCATTTGGTAGACGTTTGTGCTGAATATGCACAATATTCTGACCCTATAGTCTAAATATAAGAATTTTATGTCAGACGTTCCCTCGTATGTATCAGCCACCGCCTCAAAGGTATAACGAATGTACGGAGCTGTTATTACATACTCATATCTCCATTCTCATTGAATTTTAACTGGCACCTCACCTATTGAGAACCACTTTAAAATTATTACATAGAATGCTCCCATATTTTTCATATTGAGGTGCCACCTCCATTACAACACCAGCGTAGCATGTTTCATAAACATCATAGCTGTATTCCAGTCTAGCGTGCAGCACTCAAACTGTCACTCTGACTTCCCAAAGTGAGTTCGTCTCAGATCGGAACATCTTGGCGCTTTGAGCCCTCCTCGTACAGTGGTGGCTGTGAAGGGCGCTAGAACTATCTGCCCCGCTGATGAGTCCCCAGCGCTTTGGTCAATACCAGAGAATTACAGCCAAGTTGGCATCGAGGTCCCTCGACAAGCGGATACTGGTATCCGCAACTGCTGCAGCCTACCTCCTTGTTATAAGGGCCATAACAACGGCCGGCCGGAGTGGGCGTGCAGTTCTAGGCGCTACAGTCTGGACCGAACGACCGCTACGGTCGCAGGTTCGAATCCTGCCTCGGGCATGGATGTGTGTCATGTCCTTAGGTTAATTAGGTTTAAGTAGTTCTAAGTTTTAGGGGACTGATGACCTCAGAAGTGAAGTCCCATAGTGCTCAGAGCCATTTGAACAATTTTTTGCATAACGACGCCCATAAACTAGTAACGGAAGTTTACTCAGACTCTGGTGAAAAAATTCATTTTTAAGCACATATTGTATTTTAGGTAATGGCTAATCGAATGCATTTTGTTGATGATACAGAATTCAGAACGTCGGATATAGGCCAGCCTACGAGGAGCGTTCAGTAAGTAATGTAACACTTTTTTTTCTGCCAGTTTTGGCTGAAAAAATGCGGAATTTTTTGTGGGACATCATGGAATATTCCTGCTTCAGCCCCTAAAGTTTCATGAAGTTCCTATAGGTGGCGGTGCTTTATGTAACTTTCAAAGTGGCATCTGAATTGAAGGTGCGTGCCAAGCAGATAGCTGTCATTGAGTTTCTTTTGACGGAAAACCAGAGCATCGCAGATATCCATATGTGCTTTTAGAATGTATCCAGAGACCTGCCAGAGAACAAAAGCACGGTGAGTCGTTGGACGAGGCATATGTCACCTTCGCAACAAGGTCGCGGAAACCTGTTCGATCACCAGCGTGCCAGCTGGTCCTACACTGTTGCGACTCCTGGAACATTGGAACGTGTGGACACTCTCACTGTAAGTGATCGACGGACCACAAACACCCTGCTGCTCAACTGGACCACTCTGTCGGCAATGCTGACACTCATCCACCAGTTGGGGTACTCAAAGGCGCGTGCCCACTGGGTTCCTTGCCGCCGAACAGAATCTACATCTACATCTACATGGATACTCTGCAAATCACATTTAAGTGCCTGGCAGAAGGTTCAACGAACCACCTTCACAATTCTCTATTATTCCAATCACGTATACATCTTTCCGTACTAGCTCTGATTTCCCGTATTTTGTCGTGGTGATCGTTCCTCCCTATGTAGGTCGGTGTCAACAAAATATTTTCGCATACGAAGGAGAAAGTTGGTGATTGGAATTTCGTGAGAAGATTCCGTCGCATGGAAAACGCCTTTCTTTTAATGATGTCCAGCCCAAATCCTGTACCATTTCTGTGACACCCTCTCCCATATTTGGCGATAATACAGAACCTGCTGGCCTTCTCTGAACTTTTTCGATGTACTCCGTCAGTCCTATCTGGTAAGGATCCCACACCGTGCAGCAGTATTCTAAAAGAGGACGGACAAGCGTAGTGTAGGCAGTCTCCTTAGTAGATATGTTACATTTTCTAGGTGTCCTGCCAATAAAACGCAGTCTTTGGTTAGCCTTCCCCACAACATTTTCCATGTATTCCTTCCAATTTAAGTTGTTTGTAATTGTGATACCTAGGTATTTAGTTGAATTTACGGCTTTAATATTAGACTGATTTATCGTGTAACCGAAGTTTAACGGATTCCTTTTAGCAGTCATGTCGATGACCTCACACTTTTCCTTATTTAAATTCTACTGCCACTTTCGCACCATTCAGATATCTTCTCTAAACTGTTTTGCAATTTGTTTTGATCTTCTGATGACTTTATTAGTACATAAACGACATTGTCATCTTCAAACAACCTAAGACGGCAGCTCAGATTGTCTCACGAATCGTTTATATTGATAAGGAACAGCAAAGAGCATATAAGACTACCTTGGGGAACGCCAGAAATCACTTCTGTTTTACTCGATGACGTTCCGTCAATTACTATGAACTGTGACCTATCTGACAGGAAATCACAAATCCAGCCACACAACTGAGACGATATTCCATACGCACGGCCGGCCGGTGTGGCCGAGTGGTTCTAGGCGCTTCAGTCTGGAACCGCGCGACCGCTACGGTTTCAGGTTCGAATCCTGCCTCGGGCATGGGTGTGAGTGATGTCCTTAGGTTGGTTAGGTTTAAGTAGTTCTAAGTTCTAGTGGACTGATGACCTAAGATGTTAAGTCCCATACTGCTCAGAGCCATTTGAACCATTGTGAACCAAACGCACGCAATTTCACTACAAGCCACTTGTGTGATACAGTGTCAAAGACTTCCGGAAATCCAGAAATACGGTATCGATCTGAAATGCCTTGTCACTAGCACTGAACACTTCATGTGAATAAAGAGCTAGTTGTGTTTCACGGGAACGATGTTTTCTAAACCCATGTTGACTGTGTGTCGATAGACCGTTTTCTTCGAGGTAATTCATAATCTTCGAACACAATATATGTTCTAGACTCCTGCTGCACATCGACGTTAACGATATGGGCCTGTAATTTAATGGATTACTCCTACTACCTTTCTTGAATAATGGTGTGACCTGTGGAACTTTCCAGTCTTTGCGTACGGATCATTCGTCGAGCGAACGGTTGAATATGATTGCTAATTATGGAGCTAATGCATCATACTTGGTATATAGTCTGGACCAGAAGACTTGCTTTTATTAAGTGATTTGAGTTGCTTCACTATTCCGAGGATATTTACTTCTAAGTTACTCTTGTTGGCGGCTGTTCTCGATTCGAATTCTGGAATATTTACTTCGTCTTCTTTTGTGAAGGCATTTCGTAAGGCTGTATTTAGTAACTCTGCTTTGGCAGCACTGTCTTCGATAGCATCTCCATTGCTATTGAGCAGAGAAGGCATTGTTGTTTCTTGCCGCTAACATACTTCAATACGATCAGACCTCTTTGGATTTTCTGCCGGGCTTCGAGACAAAGTTTCGTTGTGGAACTGTTATAAACGTCTCGCATTGAGGTCCGCGCCAAATTTTGAGCTTCTGTAAAAGATCGCCAATCTTGGGGATTTTGCGTCTATTTAAATTTGGCATATTTGTTTAGATGTTTCTGCAAAGTTTTCTAACCCATTTTGTGTATCAAGGAGGATCAGCTCCGTCGTTTGTTAGTTTATTTGGTATAAATCTCTCAATTACTGCCGATACTATTTCTTTGAATTCAAGCCACGTCTGGTCTACACTTCTATTATTAATTTGAAATGAGTGGAGATTGTCTCTTAGGAAGGCGTCAAGTGAATTTTTATGTGATTTTTCGAATAGGTATATTTTTCACTTATTTTTGGAGCGTCTGTGCCGAATTGCTTGCACCTTACGAGGCTGATCGCGTCAATTTTTTGTCGAACATTGTCACAGGCGATGAAACATAGGTTCGTCACTTAGAATCGGAAACAAGACTGCAATCCATGGAGTGGTGCCACATCAGCTCTCTTCCGAAAATAAAAAAAAAAAGCTCAAAGCTGCACTCTCAGTCGATGAAGTAATGGTGACGGTGCTCTGGGACTCTGAAGGAGCTATTGTATTTGATACCTTCTGTCGTGGTGCAACGATCAACTCTGACGTGTACTGTGATACAGGAAATTGAAGAAATAACTTCGTGTCCTGCACAACCGAGAGGAGCTCACTAAATTTCACTGAAATATTTTTGCTAATCCACCGTACAGCCTGGATCTCGCGCCTTCCGACTTCCATCTGTTTGCCCCAATGGAGGATGCACTCCGCAGGCACCTGTACCACAATGACAGGAAGGTTACTGGCGCACTAAGACGTGGGCTCCGATGTCGACTAGTAGAGTGGTACCGTGCGAGCATGCAGACTCTACCACTAAAGTGGCGTATTATGTTGGAAAATAGGGTTTTGTAGACGACAAAGTGGGGAATAATATGGTGTATTGGAGTCCTGAGAAAAACCAACTTACTTTCAGAAAAATATTTGTCTGCATTACTTACTGAACGTCCCTCGTGGTAGTAGATTGGCCCTTACCGACATTCTGAACTTATAGATTGTACATTATACTTTCTAGATGACGGGACGCCACACTGTAAGTTGGCAGTGCTTAATGCTGCTGTTGTCATGCGTTCTTTCTATAGCAAGGGATAAGCCGAGGCACAAAGGAATGTTTCCGTTCATCAAGCTGTCCGTAACCAGGTTAACAGAGGCCGAAGAAAAATAAATGAACCTTGTCATTCACTCTGATTGGGGGACCCAGGGGGAGCCCAGTTTACAGTAGTATTACGAGTTAATTGTTTCAAACACAGCATTAAAAATTGTAGGGCTTTTCTAAACATTGTTAAAGAACGTCAGCTGGGTGGGAGGAATTAGGGAGAGGGGAAATGGGGGTGAGGGGAATTTGTAGGGTGAAAGAAGACAAAATATTCCTATGAACACATGTTATCAATGGACATACAGCTGAGCAGTAGGCTACGCTTTCCATTTTTTTTCTTTTCGATGTTATCGCTTGCTTTGATACTGAAGTACAGGCAAAGCATGATACTAGTCATCATTGTTGCGAAGTTGACGACTGTCGCATTTGGATGGGCTTGAGTCGGACGACCATTATCTGGCCACGAACAAGATATTGCGCGTCATGCTCTTCTTGCACTCGACCTTCACCCCAAAAACCTGTACAATATCTGACGAAATTCTAGTCGAATTTGTACTCCACTACTCATCCGTGCGCCGCGGTGACACGAGCGCACTAGTCTACAGTCCGCAGCTCGTGGTCGTGCGGTAGCGTTCACGCTTCCCACGCCCGGGTTCCCGGGTTCGATTCCCGGCGGGGTCAGGAATTTTCTCTGCCTCATGATGACTGGGTGTTGTGTGATGTCCTTAGGTTAGTTAGGTTTAAGTAGTTCTAAGTTCTAGGGGACTGATGACCGTAGATGTTAAGTCCCATAATGCTCAGAGCCATTTGAACCATTTGAACTAGTCTACAGCTCAGTAGATGTCGAGTTTAACGAGAGAGATATGGCTCTCTTTTCTTCTTAAGTGTAGGGAAAAACGACGCAATGCACAGATTTCTGGACTCCTACTGAATTTATCTACACTGCCTTACAACAAGAATGAAGCACCCGAAAGACGTGTTCGGACTTCAACGTAGCTTCGTAAGCGTGTACACCATCGGCGGGTATGTAAATGATTAGAGTTTCAATTCTGTGAGAACGGCTGCCAGAGCGTTAGCATTGTTAGCAGGCTTGGCACGGTATATAAGGACCGTGGAGAGCGTCAGGTGTCGAGTGATCACTGTGAAGGACACAGGGATGTCGCGTGCCCGTGTGAGACAGCATTATCAGCACTTGACGTTCTAAGGGGCCTCATTTAGGGTTTTCATCAGGCCGGCTGGTCGAACTGGGCAAAACCCAGGTTTTTTGAGGACTGGAATGTGACTGTGACCCGACAGTGGACTGCACGGGAATGTGATTTCCGGTATACACTCGTCGTCATGGTTCTGGTCGGTCAGTTCTGACTACCGTAAAGCAGAATCGTCGTATTGGACACCAAGCACATCATAATCCTTTCCCACCTGCGCGAGCCTCCAGGGAACACTAAGGGACCCCCTGTGACACACTGTGTAATCCTGCATCAATCGGAGGCTACCTCCAGCAGGACTACGGAATTAACGCCCCATGCGTAGGCTGCCATTAACACAACATATTAATATAAAACAATCAGTTGCGTTTGGAAAGGCGTCACGGTTTCGCCCTTCCCTTGTTGTTGTTGTTGTTGTGGTCTTCAGTCCAGAGACTAGTTTGATGCAGCTCACCATGCTACTCTATCCTGTGCAAGCTTCTTCATCTCCCAGTACCTACTGCAACCTAAATCCTTCTGAATCTGTTTAGTGTATTCATATCTTGGTCTTCCTCTACGATTATTATCCTCCACGCTGTCCTCCAATACTAAATTGGTGATCCCTTGATGCCTCAGAATATGCCCTACCAACCGATCCTTTCTTCTAGTCAAGTTGTGCCACAAACTCCTCTTCTCCCCAATTCTATTGAATACCTCCTCATTAGTTATGTGATCTACCTATCTAATCTTCAGCATTCTTCTGTAGCACCACATTTCGAAAGCTTCTATTCTCTTCTTGCCTAAACTATTTATCGTCCATGTTTCACTTCCATACATGGCTACACTCCATACAAATTCTTTCAGAAACGACTTCCTGACACTTAAATCTATACTCCATGTTAACAAATTTCTCTTCTTCAGAAATGCTTTCCTTGCCATTGCCAATCTACATTTTATATCCTCTCTACTTCGACCATCATCAGTTATTTTGCTCCCCAAATAGCAAAAATCATTTACTACTTTAAGCGTCTCATTTCCTAATCTAATTCCTGCAGCATCAGCCGATTTAATTCGACTAAATTCCATTACTCTCATTTTGCTTTTGTTGATGTTCATGTTATATCCTACTTTCAAGACACTGTCCATTCCGTTCAACTGCTCTTACAAGTCCTTTGCTGTCTCTGACAGAATTACAGTGTCATCGGCGAACCTCAAAGTTTTTATTTCTTCTCCATGGACTTTAATTCCAACTCCAAATTTTTCTTTTGTTTCCTTTACTGCTTGCTCAATATACAGATTGAATAACATCGGGGAGAGGCTACAACCCTGTCTCATTCCCTTCCCAACCACTGCTTCCCTTTCATTCCCCTCGATTCTTATAACAGCCATCTGGTTTCTGTACAAATTGTAAATAGCCTTTCACTCCCTGTATTTTACCCATGCCACCTTCAGAATTTGAAAGAGAGCATTCCAGTCAACATTGTCAAAAGTTTTCTCTAAGTCTACAAATGCTAGAAACGTAGGTTTGCCTCTTCTTAGTCTTTCTTCTAAGATAAGTCGTAAGGTTAGTATTGCCTCACGTGTTCCAACATTTCTACGGAATCCAAACTGATCTTCCCCGAGGTCCGCTTCTACCAGTTTTTCCATTCGTCTGTAAAGAATTCGCGTTAGTATTTTGCAGCTGTGACTTATTAAACTTAGAGTTCGGTAATTTTCACATCTGTCAACACCTGCTTTCTTTGGGATTGGAATTATTATATTCTTCTTGAAGTCTGAGGGTATTTCGCCTGTCTCTTACACCTTGCTCACCAGATGGTAGAGTTTTGATAGGTCTGGCTCTCCCAAGGCTGTTAGTAGCTCTAATGGAATGTTGTCTACTGCCGGGATCTTGTTTCTACTGAGGTGTTTCAGTGCTCTGTCAAACTCTTCACGCAGTATCATATCTCCTATTTCATCTTCATCTACATTCCCTTCCATTTCTATAATATTGTCCTCAGGAACATCGACCTTCTATAGACTCTCTATATACTCCTTCCACTTTTCTGCTTTGCCTTCTTTGCTTAGAACTGGGTTGCCATCTGAGCTCTTGATATTCATACAAGTGGTTCTCTTTTCTCCACAGGTCTCTTTAATTTTCATGTAGGCAGTTCCTATCTCGCCCCTAGTGATATGTGCCTCTACATCCTTACATTTGTCCTCTAGGCATCCCTGCTTAGCCATTTTGCACTTCCTGTCGATCTCATTTTGGTGACGGCCCCTCCCTTAATGAACTGAATGAACTGTTGAGCGTGGTCTAGCGGTTCTAGGCGCTCAGTCCGGAACCGCGCGACTGCTACGGTTGCAGTTTCGAATCCTGCCTCGGGTATGGATGTGTGTGATGTCCTAAGGTTAGTTAGGTTTAAGTAGTTCTAAGTTCTAGGGGACTGATGACCACAGAAGTTAAGTCCCATAGTGCTCAGAGCCATTTGAACCATTTTGAACTGTTGAGTATGGCGGTGACCTGGTGATAGGGCCCATTCATCCAATGTTTTGGGGAAGTATAGCGGTGCTATCCACGGCAACATGGTGTGAGTAGCCCTCGGTTATGGTTTCACGTCACGGCCGGTAGAGAGTGAGCGAACTCTGACGGCACAAAGGTAAGTCATGGGCATCCTGCATCATCATGTCTTATTCTAACGTGACAGATTCGTGGTGCCATTTTCCAAAAGGATTGTTCTCATACACACACGACGTGCTTCTCTATGAACTATTTTCTTCATTTGACACACTCTCATAGTCAATGATATACCCTGAAATTTTCTCGATGGAAGTGTGAGACCAGCTGCGATGTCAACTTTGTCCCAGTGCCAGCATCGAGGATATCAACGATATGTGTTAGCTTGCCTCAGCAGGGAATACATTGGCTTTGTGATACTCTTCTCAGCCGAATCAGTGAATGCGTCCAGGCCAGAGATTATGCAGTCTCATACTGATAAGTGAGCTAATACTACCAAGTTCGTTGCAAATCTGACTCGATTTTGTAATCGCTGAAATGACATCGTATACCAGCTCAAGCGGTGGAGCTACGTTTCCTCCTCCCCTTGTGGGCACCTTAATCCTTTTGCCATCCAGTGTACTTTACAGTCACGATTTCGGTATGTGCAGCAGTAGTATTAAGAATACGTTGTCCTAGTGTCCAACCATATTGACAATTTTACATCTTATGCATAAGAATAAATCAGATTCCACGTAATTTATCTAAAAAAGAAGACATGCCACTTTATATATCACTTCCTATCGAAATTGTCTAACTCCTGCATCCTTATTTGTCACTGCGTATATACCATGTATGACCTATACTCTTAACAGCAAAGAATGCGCCTTGAAGTTCTTATATTGTTACCCGGGTACGACACATGTGCAGAAACGATGATCGTTAAATAAATAAAGTCAGTAATAGTGCTCGTGGTACATGATGTATCTGAAACATTGTACGCCGGCCGGAGTGGCAGTGCGATTCTAGGCGCTACAGTCTGGAACCGCGAGACCACTACGGTCGCAGGTTCGAATCCTGCCGCGGGCATGGATGTGTGTGATGTCCTTAGGTTAGTTAGTTTTAAGTAGTTCTGTGCTCTATGGGACTGATGACCTCAGCAGTTAAGTCCCATAGCGCTCAGAGCCATTTGAACAATTTTTTTTTTGAAACATTGTAGTGCTGTAGATGCAACTTGAAAGCTGTCTGTTACACTTTGCTGTCTTCCATATATTACGTCTCTATTTCTTGCGAACAATCTTTGATATTATATCTGCGGCCACTTATCAGTTTTCCGTGTATTCGCTTCTTTGTCTGCTATACCATTTTAGCTTGCCTAAAATCTTTGAGGCGAAAGCAGCCAATGAGAATCGAGGACGCTGAAACGCTCCACATGGCTTGCAAGTCTGAAGGAGAATAAAGCCTTCTTCTTCACACCATTCCATTTGGGCTATTTTGGAGCGAAGGTATGGAAAATTTGTCATAAGGTCTTATGGGACCAAACTGCTTAGGTCGTCGGTCCCTAAGCGTACGCACTACTTAAACTAACTTACACTAAGGACAAGTCACACACCCCTAGGGAGGACTCGAACCTCCGACGGGGGGAGCCGTGCCGACCGTACACGACCCCCTGGACCACTCGGTTACCCCGCGCGGCGCGAAGGCATGCTTTTGAGTGTGTCTGCATTGCATTATACTGAGAAAGATGGAGAACTATACTGATAGCAGCTTACGCTTTATATTGATGAAGTGGTACTGACAATTGTTCTCAATATTTTTCCATACATCCACTCTGGAATACAAGATAATATGTTTCCTTGTTTACGACTTTCTGATCCATTTTTTAAAAGTAATGTACCATAGTTACTAAATCAGAATGAATAGCAGATAGTATTGGCGGCTATGATTAATGTGCGACAACTTCTGTTCTGCTTACATGCTGTATTTGTTCGCAATTGAGTTTTGCAGGCCAGTATTTCATTCAGCACTTCGTATATTTCACAACTATCCAGAAGCGTTAGTCTTTACATAATAGTGACATGTGTATTACGTGATTCACGTATTGTAAATCTTATTGTCCTACATTAAAACATTTGTATTAATTGGCAGTTAATAACAACAAATAAAAAGAAAATCTCATACTTTTATTTATATTTCGTTCCTTTCATCTGTTTAGTTAAATGCAGTATATTTCTCATATGTATGGCGGTGGCAATGATAGCTTCTCTTGGCGTACGGATTGTATGGCAAGCAAGTATTTCAATTACTTTATTGTCTTTTCAGATTCCAGAAAATAAATTTGCCTTGAGAATTCCAGACCAGCAATTGTTCGCTGTATTGATACAATTTTTATGGGAATCACGTTCTACTAGTCATACTGACATGGATTTAATACAGAACGAATTATAAGTAAAAATATATTTCGCCACTTTCTATTCTCCGTCTTCAGTATATTATTTGCCTTTATTATAGTCGCTATCTCAGTGTGCGTCAAATTTTTATTTTGAGCTTCCTGAAAGAAATAACTTGTGAAAACTTTGGAAGTCTGTTGTAGTTTGGGGAAACTAGGTAACACAGTTAGTGATATGCTTCATCTAATGGTGTGGCGTATCTCCATCTTTCCCTTAGTGTTACTGCGATACAAGAGTGCACGCACTGAACGTGTTTCATGCTAAAAAAGAAAAAAAAGAATGGCTCTTTATTTAAAAACCTGTAGGGTTTTTAAGTTCATTTATTGTCATAAACAGTTAAATTTAAATATAAATCGTGCGCAATTTCATGCGCCACCACGTATAAAATGTAATTACACAATTCATTAACAACAGTAACATTAATATTATTTGCTCTTGGCACTTTGCACAAAGCTTTTGACGTGGCATCGAATTGGAAATTTTGCGAAAACACCGTCACAGTTTTCGTGTTTGCCTCCTATGAGTTAGTGGCGAATTCGTAAACGCACTGTAGATAAAACACTTACCAGTAAGGTATTTCAGCATACTGTTACGCCAGAGTAACTGACGTGAAACAGCATGTCATTTACCTGTAAATCAGCAAAGTATCAGTATGTTTTGGTCATCTTCAGATAAAGATGGATGTGGGATATAACCATACGAAATGACGGTAGATAGCCTAAGAAGATTTCTTGCGCCTAACAACAGACGATTTAGAAGATGACTTAACGGAAAATGAATAGACAACGTAAGGCTATAGGCAAGACTTATTTTGATGAATAAAATTATTTTCCAGCAACCTACGGGAAATGACTGACAACAAAAATGATCGTAGTCGCTTTGCTTCATGTACAGTTCTTGTGGTGGTTTCACGACAATTATCTACTGCTGGGAAGAGAAGCATTCACAGGTCTACAACTGTTTATGTTAAGTAATTATTGCTCAGAACTTTCTTACACATAAATTCTCCTTTACGTTGCTATTAAACTTCTGCTCACTCTTCATCATTACTGAATTATGATCTGAGTGTAGATACTCTTAGATACGCCTTACAATACAATACCTCATTCCGAAACCTCCGTTTCCCCGTGAAACGAGCTGGTATCTATCTTTTACTCCCCGTCATTTCTGAGCACTGTATGTGCTATTACTGGTTGTTACTGTATTGCACAACTGGAGTAGTTCTTTTCCTCTCTCATTCTATTGCTGAGTCGATATTCTCCCGTAACTCTGCCTTGTATTCTCCTACTATAGCGTTCCAGTCCCCCGACTATTAGATTTTCATCTCTTTTCGCATACTGAATTACAGTACAATTTATTCATGCACAGTCTCTTTATCCTCCGCTTAATGTATTTCTGTACTACAGTTGTTAGGATTGATTTGGATTAGATTCTTACGGGAGTAGCTCTACCACTGAACTGACCACAGTAACTCATTCTTTTTCCCTGCCTTCGTAGTCATACCGAATACCGCTCCCTCATACACTACTGGCCATTAAAATTGCTACACCACGAAGACGGCGTGCTACAGACGTGAAATTTATCCGACAGGAAGAAGATGCTGTGATACGCAAATGATTAGCTTTTCAGAGCATTCACACAAGGTTGGCGCAGGTGGTCACACCTACAACGTGCTGACATGAGGAAAGTTTCCAACCGATTTCTCATACACAAACAGCAGTTGACCGCCGTTACCTGGTGAAACGTTGTTGTAATGCGTCGTGTAAGGAGGAGAAATGCGTACCATCATCTTTCCGACTTTGATAAAGGTCGGACTGTAGCCTATCGCGATTGCGGTTTATCGTATCGCGACATTGCTGCTCACGTTGGTCGAGATCCAATGACTGTTAGCAGAATATGGAATCGGCGGGTTCAGAAGGGTAATACGGAACGCCGTGCTGGATCCCAACGGCCTCGAATCACTAGCAGTCGAGATGACGGGCATCTTATCCGCATGGCTGTAACGGATCGTGTAGCCACGTCTCGATCCCTGAGTCAACAGATGGGGACACTTGCAAGACAACAACCATCTGCACGAACAGTTCGACGATGTTTGCAACAGCATGGACTATCAGCTCGGAGACCATGGTTGCGGTTATCCTTGACGCTGCATCACAGACAGGAGCGCCTGCGATGGTGTACTCAACTACGAAGCTGGGTGCACGATTGGCAAAACTTCATTTTTTCGGCTGAATCCAGGTTCTGTTTACAGCAGCATTATGGACGCATCTGTGTTTGGCGACATCGCTGTGAACTCACATTGGAAGCGTGTATTCGTCATCGCCATACTGGCGTATCACCCGGCGTGATGGTATGGGGTGCCATTGGTTACACGTCTCGGCCACCTCTTGTTCGCATTGACGGCACTTTGAACAGTGGACGTTACATTTCAGGTGTGTTACGACCCGTGGTTCTACCCTTCATTCGATCCCTGCCAAGCCCTACATTTGAGCAGGATAATGCACAACTGCATGTTGCAGGTCCTGTACGGGCCTTTCTGGATACAGAAGATGTTCGACTGCTGTTCTGGCCAGCCCTTTCTCCAGATCTCTCACCAACTGAAAACGTCTGGTCGATGGTGGCCGAGCAACTGCCTCTTCATAATACGCCAGTCACTACTCTTGATGAACTGTGGTATCGTGTTGAAGCTGCATGGGTAGCTGTACCTGTACACTCCATTCAAACTCTGTTTGACCCAATGCCCAGGCGTATCAAGGCCGTTATTACGGCCAGAGGTGGTTGTTCTGGATACTGATTTCTCAGGATCTATGCACCCAAATTGCGTGAAAATGTAATCACATGTCAGTTGTAGTACAATATATTTGTCCAATGAATACCCGTTTATCATCTGCGTTTCTTCTTGGTGTAGCAATTTTATTGGCCAGTAGTGTATATGACAGGTAGTCAAATGAAAACGAGACAAATGAAAAAAGATAAATTGTTTATTATTTAAAAAGTAATCGCCATAACTGTTAATATATTTATCCCACTACGGGACAAAATGTCAATGTCATCACTGAAAAATTTTTGCTGTTGTCCAATGAACCATGATTGTGCCCAGGTGTGCACCTCTTGGTCGCAATCAAATCGACGGTAAGGAATATCTTTCTGGAAGGTTCCATAACTATGGCAAGTGCATGGGGAGGCATCAGGCCTATACAGAGGGTGTGTAGGGGCTTCCCAGCGAAACTTCTTGAGCGTATTCGGAAGAACGTTGACAGCTATCTACCCATGCGCTTACCATATTCTTCGGGCCCTGAAGAAGGGAACTCATGGCCGCAGATTTGCATCATACGAAGAGGCGCACGCACGTGTACAGTCATGGATCCGTAGGCAACCGCAGACGCTTTTCCATGAAGGCACTGACGGTCTTGTCTCACACTGGGGTAACTGTATTAGCAGTTATGGCGATTACGTTTGAAACAAACAATTTTCTTACTTAATAAAATCTTCTAGAGCTTCCCGCTGTTTCAGGCGGTCAAAATACGACGAACTTTCGACCGAGCTCTCTTCGGCCATTCTATCTATCGCTTGAGCATTGTCCCGCAGTTACGCAGGGTCAGCCATCGTTAATCGGATTTGGCATGTTAATGTTTAAGGGGTGGCCGGATGCCCTTCCTGCCGCTACCCGTTACTCCCCGGGACGGAGTTAGTGTACCCCAACTGTCTGCGTCGAGTGTAATCCATGGAATAGTGCGAATGTGTTCAGATGTCTGCGAGCCGTGTAACTGAGGCGGAACATGGGGACCAGGCCGGTATTCACCTAGCGGCATGTGGAAAACCGCCTAAAAACCACATGCAGGCTGGCCGGCACACCGGCCCTCGTCGTTAATCTGGGGCCGGCGCGCCTACCCGAGTCCAGGAATCAGCGCGTTAGCGTTCTCGGCTACCCTGGAGGGTGAGCTCTCTTCGGCCATTGTCAAGTGGTAAATGACAGCCTTGTCGCCTTGGCCTCTCCATCACAAAGCCACGCTGCAGGCTGTGACGTCATTGGTGGTGCTAATGTTTTCGTCCCGTGTCTGTCGTGCCCACTTCAACCTCCCGACGGCTTGGTCCCAGGCTGTGCTGAGCTGAAAACCGCCGTCCCTGTTGGTGGTGTTTTCAGATATTTTTATTTCTTCCCCTTTTTTTATGACGTTATCCGAAACTCCTGTCGTCCTCATAGTGACAGATGTCTCGTCGAATAGAATTCGGTGTCCATTTTCTATAGCGTGTTCTGCCATGGCTGGGTTTTCAGGATAGAGTAGGCGTAAGCACCTCCCGTGTTCCGTCTGGCGGTGCTACACAGTGCGTGCTGTTAGGGTGACGTAGTATCAGCCACCGTGACATGGAATTTTGTACTCCAGGTGTTCTGAGCCCTAGATAGTCCTTCACAAGCCTCATGAACTGTCGTATTTTTGCTGGGGCCTGAGCAATGGTGAGATGTTGTGTCTCTTCGGAAGATGGCTAATCTTTCCCGACACTCTGCCACGGAAACGCAAAAAGGCAAGTTACTTGTTCTCTTCTTCGGTACTGTTTTTCCTGCATGCCTCACCAGAAACAGCCTGTGATAGCGGGCGGTGATTGTAGCCGTTTTCTCGCAAGATTTTTCGGATGTGGTTCAGTTTTGACGCAAGATTTTCAATGTCTGATACGACTTTACTACGGTGGACGATGGTATTCAGAACGCCACGTTTTTGTGCCGAATGGTGGTGCCTAAGACCGTGCAGATGCCGAGCCGTGTGTGTAGGTTTTCTGTACACACTATGGCTGAGGTGTTCATTGGTTTTCCGGCGAACGAGAAAGTCAAGGAAGGGCAACGCACCATCTCTCTCTACTTCCATCGTGAACGTAATGTGGTCGTGAATGTCGTTCAGGTGTTCTAAACATTCTCCCAGTTTTTCACGACTGTGGGGACAGATGATAAAAGTATCATCGATGTAACGATAACAGCAACATGGCTTATGTGGAACAATGTCCAAAACGATGGCTCCAAATTTCTCTATAAAAAGGTGGACAGAGTTAATGGACTTTCCATCGCCATGCCGTCCAGCTGGTCGAAGTACTGGCGGCCATATAGGAAATACAGTTATTTAAACATATGCTTAAACAATGCCATAATTGTACTATCGAATAACTGGGAGAGAAGATCTATGCAGTTTTTGCTAGGACTACTCGTAAATAGGGAGACCTCATCAAAACTGACCATTGTATCACATTACCCAAGACGCAGATGCTCAATTCCGTCGATCGTTGGTGTGCTTGATGTGATGCACACAGCGATCGACATATGGCATAAGGAGGTTAGCCATATGTTTTGCCAGTCTGTAAGTTGGTGACCCAATAGCGTTAACAATGGGGCGAAGAGGAGAACCCGTTTTGTGTATCTTTGGTAGCCCATAGAGCGTAGGTGGTCTCGCAGCATGACGGAGAAGATTCTTAATGACGGCTTCTTCCAATGATGACTGTTTTAGGAGCCCTGATGTCTTCCTCATTATTCTTGACGTCGGATCATGTGGCAGTTTCTGGTAGGTTCCCCCCCCCAGAGAAACATCTGGATTTTAGCGTTTTGGTCAGCTTTATTGAGAAAGACGGAAGCATTTCCCTTGTCAGCTGGCAGAACCACGATGAGGGGGCCGTTGCGGAGTGCATGAAGCCTTTTGCGTTCAAAAAATGGTTCAAATGGCTCTGAGCACTATGGGACTTAAATCTGAGGTCATCAGTCCCCTAGAACTTGTTGTTGTTGTTGTCGTCTTCAGTCCTGAGACTGGTTTGATGCAGCTCTTCATGCTACTCTATCCTGTGCAAGCTTCTTCATCTCCCAGTACCTACTGCAACCTACATCCTTCTGAATCTGCTTAGTGTATTCATCTCTTGGTCTCCCTCTACGATTTTTATCCTCCACGCTGCCCTCCAATGCTAAATTTGTGATCCCTTGATGCCTCAAAATGTGTCCTACCAACCGATCCCTTCTTCTAGTCAAGTTGTGCCACAAACTTCTCTTCTCCCCAATCCTATTCAATACCTCCTCATTAGTTACGTGATCTACCCACCTTATCTTCAGTATTCTTCTGTAGCACCACATTTCGAAAGCTTCTATTCTTTTCTTGTCCAAACTAGTTATCGTCCATGTTTCACCTCCATACATGGCTACACTCCATACAAATACTTTCAGAAACGACTTCCTGACACTTAAATCTATACTCGATGTTAACAAATATCTCTTCTTCAGACACGCTTTCCTTGCCATTGCCAGTCTACATTTTATATCCTCTCTACTTCGACCATCATCAGTTATTTTACTCCCTAAATAGCAAAACTCCTTTACTACTTTAAGTGTCTCATTTCCTAATCTAATTCCCTCAGCATCACCCGATTTAATTTGACTACATTCCATTATCCTCGTTTTTCTTTTGTTGATGTTCACCTTATATCCTCCTTTCAAGACACTGTCCATTCCGTTCAACTGCTCTTCCAAGTCCTTTGGTGTCTCTGACAGAATTACAATGTCATCGGCGAACCTAAAAGTTTTTACTTCTTCTCCATGAATTTTAATACCTACTCCGAATTGTTCTTTTGTTTCCTTTACTGCTTGCTCAATATACAGATTGAATAACATCGGGGAGAGGCTAAAACCCTGTCTCACTCCTTTCCCAACCACTGCTTCCCTTTCATGCCCCTCGACTCTTATAACTGCCATCTGATTTCTGTACAAATTGTAAATAGCCTTTCGCTCCCTGTATTTTACCCCTGCCACCTTCAGAATTTGAAAGAGAGTATTCCAGTTAACGTTGTCAAAAGCTTTCTCTAAGTCTACAAATACTAGAAACGTAGGTTTGCCTTTTCTTAATCTTTCTTCTAAGATAAGTCGTAAGGTTAGTATTGCCTCACGTGTTCCAACATTTCTACGGAATCCAAACTGATCTTCCCCGAGGTCCGCTTCTACCAGTTTTTCCATTCGTCTGTAAAGAATTCGCGTTAGTATTTTGCAGCAGAGGCTTATTAAACTGAGAGTTCGGTAATTTTCACATCTGTCAACACCTGCTTTCTTTGGGATTGGAATTATTACGTTCTTCTTGAAGTCCGAGGGTATTTCGCCTCTCTCATACATCTTGCTCACCAGATGGTAGAGTTCTGTCATGACTGGCTCTCCCAAGGCCATCAGTAGTTCTAATGGAATGTTGTCTACTCCCGGGGCCTTGTTTCGACTCAGGTCTTTCAGTGCTCTGTCAAACTCTTCACGCAGTATCTTATCTCCCATTTCGTCTTCATCTACATCCTCTTCCATTTCCATAATATTGTCCTCAAATACATCGCCCTTGTATAGACCCTCTATATACTCCTTCCACCTTTCTGCTTTCCCTTCTTTGCTTAGAACTGGGTTGCCATCTGAGCTCTTGATATTCATACAAGTGGTTCTCTTCTGTCCAAAGGACTCCTTAATTTTCCTGTAGGCAGTATCTATCTTACCCCTAGTGAGACAAGCCTCTACATCCTTAATTTTTTCCTCTAGCCATCCCTGCTTAGCCATTTTGCACTTCCTGTCGATCTCTTTTTTGAGACGTTTGTATTCCTTTTTGCCTGCTTCATTTACTGCATTTTTATATTTTCTCCTTTCATCAATTAAATTCAATATTTCTTCTGTTCCCCAAGGATTTCTACTAGCCCTCGTCTTTTTACCTACTTGATCGTCTGCTGCCTTCACTACTTCACCCCTCAGAGCTACCCATTCTTCTTCTACTGTATTTCTTTCTACCATTCCTGTCAATTGTTCCCTTATGCTCTCCCTGAAACTCTGTACAACCTCTCGTTCTTTCAGTTTATCCAGGTCCCATCTCCTTAAATTCCCACCTTTTTGCAGCTTCTTCAGTTTCAATCTGCAGTTCATAACCAATAGATTGTGGTCAGAATCCACATCTGCCCCTGGAAATGTCCTACAATTTAAAACCTGGTTCCTAAATCTCTGTCTTACCATTATATAATCCATCTGATACCTTTTAGTATCTCCAGGATTCTTCCATGTATACAACCTTCTTTTACGATTCTTGAACCAAGTGTTAGCTATGATTAAGTTATGCTCTGTGCAAAATTCTACCAGACGGCTTCCTCTTTCATTTCTATCCCCCAATCCATATTCACCTACTATGTTTCCCTCAGTCCCTTTTCCTACTGACGAATTCCAGTCACCCATGACTATTAAATTTTCGTCTCCCTTCGCTACCTGAATAATTTCTTTTATCTCGTCATACATTTCATCAATTTCTTCATAATCTGCAGAGCTAGTTGGCATATAAACTTGTACTACTGTGGTAGGCATGGGCTTTGTGTCTATCTTGGCCACAATAATGCGTTCACTATGCTGTTTGTAGTAGCTAACCCGCACTCCTATTTTCTTATTCATTATTAAACCTACTCCTGCATTACCCCTATTTGATTTTGTATTTATAACCCTGTAATCATCTGACCAAAAGTCTTGTTCCTCCTGCCACCGAACTTCACTAATTCCCACTACATCTAACTTTAACCTATCCATTTCCCTTTTTAAATTTTCTAACCTACCTGCCCGATTAAGTGATCTGACATTCCACGCTCTGATCCGTAGAACGCCAGTTTTCTTTCTCCTGATAACGACGTCCTCTTGAGTAGTCCCCGCCCGGAGATCCGAATGGGGGACTATTTTACCTCCGGAATATTTTACCCAAGAGGACGCCATCATCATTTAATCATACAGTAAAGCTGCATGTCCTCGGGAAAAATTACGGCTGTAGTTTCCCCTTGCTTTCAGCCGTTCGCAGTACCAGCACAGCAAGGCCGTTTTGGTTAATGTTACAAGGCCAGATCAGTCAATCATCCAGACTGTTGCCCCTGCAACTACTGAAAAGGCTGCTGCCCCTCTTCAGGAACCACATGTTTGTCTGGCCTCTCAACAGATACCCCTCCGTTGTGGTTGCACCTACGGTACGGCCATCTGTATCGCTGAGGCACGCAAGCCTCCCCACCAACGGCAAGGCCCATGGTTCATGGGGGAAGCCCTAGAAGTTAGAACTACTTAAACCTATCTAACCTATGGACTTCACACACATCCATGCCCGAGGTAGGATTCGAACCTGCGACCATGACGGTCGCGCGGTTCCAAACTGTAGCCCCTAGAACCGCTCGGCCACCCCAGCGGGCTGTTACGTTCAGCCCTAGTCAAGTTAGATGGTGGTGGTTTAGATTTTGAAACAATCTGACACGTTTCGCGACGAATTTCGTCTGCAGTCTCGATCTTGAGGATTGGTTGTTCAACCACACTTATAGTACCACAGATATGGATACTGTAAGGCACTGGTGCGAAGTTAAGACCTTTCGTAAGTGTCGAAATGACATCCGCGTCGATATCTCTCGCTGTCGTACTGATGACACTTCGTTCTGTTGATTTCCGGTCTGCATCGCATTGTTGTTGAGGAAGCCGGATGAATTTCCCTTTCTGGATCTCTGCGGTCGTTTTCCGCGATGAAACCTGTTGTGCTATAGTCACCGCGTCGTTCGACTCCCAATCTAGTTCCGAGAGAATCTCTATGAATTGCATGTGAACAGCCAGTACCTCACGACTGTTTGAATCCAGCTGTCTCCTATTGAAATGTAACCGTAGCAGGGCATAGCTGGGACGATGATAGATTCTTCTGGCTGCCCAAACGTTCATGTGATGCCTCACCGCGGCAAATAGTGGAGTAATGTTCTCACTTTGGCGGCGTATCAGGAAGGCAAGAGAGCTTAACAGGTTAGCCTTCTTAACGCACAGCTTCCCCAGGCGTTTAATGCTCCGCACCGTTTCCTCCCTGTAGGGGTACATAATGTATGAGAGCATTGCGTGGTGGCGATATGAATTAATAAAATCTTCTCAGGTTTCCCGTTGCATAAGGTGGTTAAAGTTCCACGAGCTTTCGACCGAGCTCTGCTCGGCCATTGTCAAGTGGTAAATCATTGCCGTGTCGCCGTGACCTCGCCGTTATATAGCCGCCCGGCTATATGCTAACCGATATGTACAGAACCCGTTTAATCTATATGAGGGTCAACTGAAAGATGTTGAATGACTGTTTACACATTTTCACCAATAAGGAGCAACAGCTCATACCGACTTGACAACCTTATCACGAATGTACTTGTAACGCTGGAAATGCATATCCTCCTATTTCCATCTATTTTACTATAAATTTTTTCCTTATTTTGTTACCTGAAGATATGACATTTCTGTGTCTTTATATATTGTAATTCATATATATATATATATATATATATATATATATATATATATATATATATATAAGCTCTCTTGCCTTCCTGATACGCCGCCAAGGTGAGAACATTACTCCACTATTTGCCGCGGTGAGGCATCACATGAACACTTGGGCAGCCAGAAGAATCTATCATCGTCCCAGCTATGCCCTGCTACGGTTACATTTCAATAGGAGACAGCTGGATTCAAACAGTCGTGAGGTACTGTCTATCCACATGCAATTCATAGAGATTCTCTCGGAACTAGATTGGGAGTCGAACGACGCGGTGACTATAGCACAACAGGTTTTCATCGCGGAAAACGACCGCAGAGAACCAGAAAGGGAAATTCATCCGGCTTCCTCAACAACAATGCAATGCAGACCGGAAATCAACAGAACGAAGTGTCATCAGTACGACAGCGAGAGATATCGACGCGGATGTCATTTCGACACTTACGAAAGGTCTTAACTTACATCGATAGGTCGTGTGGAGAACCAAAGTGTTTAGGACCTTTGGTAGTGTTAAGTCTGCCGCCTGGAGCGCGAGCAGAGCAGTGTCTGTCTGGAGTAGGGCGGTGGAGCAGGTGCGTTGAGTGACGCTTCCGCCAGTTGCCGCGCTTCCCGGGTTTGGCAGCATGTATTTGCGCTCGACTTGCTATAATAGTTTCTGGCACAGTGTCGCGGACGGGAAACATTAGCAGGCACACATCAAGAGCCCGTTTCGCCTGGTGACCGTGTCGAGAAGAAGGCGCGCCAACATCCAGCTTCTGCAACAGCGACGGCCGACAATGAGTGGCTGTCACCAGCTCCTCGATCGACAACTTCAAACCTTCAGTCAACCAACAAGGAAGACTGAAAGCACGTAAAGTTTTAGAATTGTATGGAAGACCTCAGCTTTTCAAACTGTTCCATTTGCCTCACAAAAATACAGCAACTTAGCATGAACCTTTGTTGCTCATTGACCCAATTGCATTACCAAGCAGGGTCCCTTCCTTTTCCGAAATGAACCCGAGTGTCGTTGAAATTCAGACGCCAGCATTAAAGTAACATCATTCAATTTCACTGTTTTAATTTCAAAGTTCAGTTAAAGTATTCATAGCTGGCTACAATATTTAGACTACACAAGCACAAATTAAGAGTGCGAGTTTTGTTAGCATATTTTAGCTTACCTGTGATTGCAGCTCAGCTTGGTACGTACTAAATTTTACTATTGTTAATTGTTTAAAATCATTTAATTCAGGTTCAAAGTTAAATCTCTTATTTCTAAATTGCGTAGATTCAAGTAGCTTTTGAGATGATTGTTGAGGTAGCCCAAGACTAACCATATTTTATTTAATTTCGTAGTGCTTCAGAAGCAAAGTTCACTATTAATTTCAGTCACTAAATTAACTTTCAATTTTCCAGTTTTATTAATTCTTTTGCTAATTTAAGTCAGAGTGTAGCGAAATTTATTACTTCTGACAAACATTCAGTTTTCACACAATACGTGACAACCTTCAGTGGCCACGCTTTTAGTGCTAATTATATGTGCAATAACCTTTCCTTTTCAGTTATTATAGTAATTGTCGATAGGACTGGCGACCATAATTTTCCCCAAATCTCAAATACCTAATTAACTCCAGTTAATTGTTAACGTAACGACCGCACATTTACTTTCTTTATTAACTTTACCCCTTTTCAAAATTAATTTCCACCAGTTTCATTTGCATTTTTCCTTTCATTTAGATGTAACCCTTTCCTCCCTCTTTACCGACAGATTAACTTCGGTGACGATTGCTTTTCCCAAATTTCCGTTAGCTACACGCGGTTTAAATTTTACTGTCATTAAGGTCGATAAGTGAGGGGGAGGTTACATACTGTTCGAAACATTGGAGATTTTAAGTATACCATGTTAGTTGATTTAATAATCTATTTTGAAGATAATTAAAACCTTGATAATTATTTCGCATGCTGCATTTCCCACGGCCACGAAAAATGTCTAGACTGAACTTAAATTTACCAAGTAACAAATAACAACAAACTCTAAACAGCATTTTCAATGTAGGCTCAAAATTGTACAATTTTCCCAAGATGATCATATTACCAAAATATACAGCAGTAAAAAAAGGCTCTCTTAACCGATATTTACTCCATTACTTCGCTAACACGAAGCAAATCTATGGCAAAAAATGTAATACAAAATAATAATAAAATACCTCTGTCATTTCAGAATGCACTCTCACTGTGTAATGCTTTTGCTCCGAAACTCCGCAGTGGATAATACAAACATCTTATCCTCTTTCTGACCTCAATCTGTCACTTAATATGAGGGAATATCGAACCGCTATACAGTCTAGTGTATGAGAAGTTCCGTTTCACGAAATGGAAAACAGTAATCGAGGTTGTATTCCTAATGTCAGCTGAGTGTATGGTGTGTGTGGTATCTGCAGTGATTGGTGCTGAGAAATGAATGGACAATGTAGCATGAGAGTTTTTCATAATGAAACAGCATCTTAAAAGAATGTATGAACAAAAGAGAACTGCACACGATTCATAAGACAATGTCGCGGTGGTTTTAACAGACCGGCGGTATTTATTTAATTTTATCCATGGTTTCCTTAATTCACTTCAGGCAAATGCCGGGATGGTGTCTGCTACTTGTAAAAGCCTGAATTATGGATCCACAGATCAATATAACAACTACTACCCACACTCCACACATTCATCTCATAGACTGTTGGCGTTTCGTCAGTTTTTTCAGTCTGTTTCTCGTGGTCACCTCCCTCTTGGCAGGTCTGAATGGGAAATTTATCCAGAATCTTTTATCCGAAGAAGAAATCATCATGACATTTTCTTTTTTTTTCAAATTACAGGCCACATTTTGAGTCCTTAACGCAATGATTCCATTGCATTCTGAATCCTCAAAGTTTTGATCACTGCTGATTACCCGCCTTTGCCGGAGTTTCCCACCCCTGGAGGGTGCCTTGAATATCTGTTCATTCTTTCGCCTTGTTTGACAAGGCTGTTTGCAGAATAACTCCTTATACCTGAAGTCTTCGCCGCTTTTACTGATAAATTGTTTAACTGAAATTCCAAGTGGAATCTGGTATCGAACCCGGACTCAGGGGCGTCTTGTTAGGAGTTGAAGATGGTATCCCTAGACATGAGTGGACAGCTGTATAGCTAATGGCTAGTAAATTATTTCCAGTGAGCGGGTGCCTGATATGCCTGCTTCCCATCCTCCACGGCTTCGGCAGACGAAGTACAATCTCGTTCCTACATCTGCCACTAGAGTGCTCTGCCAGTACCGTTCACGGCAGGTGACGAGGAAGCGCGTTCACATTCCGTAATGCGGACAAATTCATTAGCTCCTTGGGAAGTTATGTAGTAATATTTCTCCTCTTTTTCGAATGGAGCTCATTTTCCTGTGTAAGAAAATAATCTTCAGATTCCTGAATGAGGCACTAAAATGAGTTTCCGAAGCTGTTATGCATCGAAGTAATTTTCTCCTCAGAGGCGTCGAATGTCTTACAGCTACGAACCATAACATTAATTTATAATATCAGCGAATGGACGCACGACACGAGACTAGGAGCGATTATATAATGCACATATTTCCCTTCCTTCTCTTGGATAAAGAATTTGGACCTGCACTGGCTAAATTAGAATTACGTATTGCTGTTGATTATTATGCTTTAACTTATAAACTGTTACATACTATTACTTTTCACATGAAATATGGAGTACCTGTTACTAGATCCCCATTCTAAAAAGAAGCATCCACCTGTGCTCATTTTTTGTGTAGACATCATTTGATGAGTGGTTGAGTCACAATTTTCCTCTGCATTGTTTTTGGTTTATGTATATATAAAATCATTACGCTTCTGTACGTTATTATAGCTATAATTCTATTGTAGGACAAGTAGATAAAGAAAAGAAACAGAAATATGACTGGAACTGGCTTTTTAACAGAGTGTTTAGCTATTAATTCACTCAAAACACATCAGAAAACGAAGAAATAAAAGAAAGAAGAAATGAAACTTTGATTGGCAAGGTTATATTTTATATCATTAATTTACCCATATTAATATTGGCTGAGCTCCATAGCTGCAGATTAAATGACATGAAGAAGCTTGCTTTCTATTAGGCTTTATTTACACCAAGAAACATTTTGGGTTTCCATCCATGTTTGGCGTAATACATTTGTGATACGCAAATGAGTACGAAAAAAGAAGCTAGTAAGTACAAGTCAGCTACAACGTTCAAAATGCAATCGATAAAAAACATTACATTGACGGAAATATAAATGTACACTCCTGGAAATTGAAATAAGAACACCGTGAATTCATTGTCCCAGGAAGGGGAAACTTTATTGACACATTCCTGGGGTCAGATACATCACATGATCACACTGACAGAACCACAGGCACATAGACACAGGCAACAGAGCACGCACAATGTCGGCACTAGTACGGTGTATACCCACCTTTCGCAGCAATGCAGGCTGCTATTCTCCCATGGAGACGATCGTAGAGATGCTGGATGTAGTCCTGTGGAACGGCTTGCCATGCCATTTCCACCTGGCGCCTCAGTTGGACCAGCGTTCGTGCTGGACGTGCAGACCGCGTGAGACGACGCTTCATCCAGTCCCAAACATGCTCAATGGGGGACAGATCCGGAGATCTTGCTGGCCAGGGTAGTTGACTTACACCTTCTAGAGCACGTTGGGTGGCACGGGATACATGCGGACGTGCATTGTCCTGTTGGAACAGCAAGTTCCCTTGCCGGTCTAGGAATGGTAGAACGATGGGTTCGATGACGGTTTGGATGTACCGTGCACTATTCAGTGTCCCCTCGGCGATCACCAGTGATGTACGGCCAGTGTAGGAGATCGCTCCCCACACCATGATGCCGGGTGTTGGCCCTGTGTGCCTCGGTCGTATGCAGTCCTGATTGTGGCGCTCACCTGCACGGCGCCAAACACGCATACGACCATCATTGGCACCAAGGCAGAAGCGACTCTCATCGCTGAAGACGACACGTCTCCATTCGTCCCTCCATTCACGCCTGTCGCGACACCACTGGAGGCGGGCTGCACGATGTTGGGGCGTGAGCGGAAGGCGGCCTAACGGTGTGCGGGACCGTAGCCCAGCTTCATGGAGACGGTTGCGAATGGTCCTCGCCGATACCCCAGGAGCAACAGTGTCCCTAATTTGCTGGGAAGTGGCGGTGCGGTCCCCTACGGCACTGCGTAGGATCCTACGGTCTTGGCGTGCATCCGTGCGTCGCTGCGGTCCGGTCCCAGGTCGACGGGCACGTGCACCTTCCGCCGACCACTGGCGACAACATCGATGTACTGTGGAGACCTCACGCTCCACGTGTTGAGCAATTCGGCGGTACGTCCACCCGGCCTCCCGCATGCCCACTATACGCCCTCGCTCAAAGTCCGTCAACTGCACATACGGTTCACGTCCACGCTGTCGCGGCATGCTACCAGTGTTAAAGACTGCGATGGAGCTCCGTATGCCACGGCAAACTGGCTGACACTGACGGCGGCGGTGCACAAATGCTGCGCAGCTAGCGCCATTCGTGCATTTGTGCCATTTGTGCAAATAACTTTAACCTGTGAGTAGGAAGCATAAAGTTTGTCTTATTCCTGTTGCTGTATTAATTAGTTAATAGATGTACAAACAGGGGGCACTCAATATTTTTAGATTTCCTCACATTGGGCGCCAAGGTTCGTTTGGTCTTGCGTTACACATATTTCTAACAATGGATTTTTGTAATTTTAATATTCTAATATTTTTGCTTGTGTTACTCCAAAAGATAATGCCGTACCTTATAACAGCTTCAAAATAGCTGTGATAAACTACTTTTCTGCAGTTGGCCATCCTTCATTCTACCTCCAAGACTGTGGAGGAAAACACCGCTTGCAAAAGGGTGTACTTTGATATTTGTGTGAACTTTTATTACTAAATATTTGGAAATCTACCACAGTGATGTACTGCCACCTTTGATCGTAGTTCTGTTCTGCTGGAACATGGGGTGACAATTTAAAGCCCACGTCGTGTGGAAATAGAAATAGAATACAGGCTGATTCCGTGATGATGTTACAGACTTTCAGAAATAGTGGAGAAGGAGTATATGTATCAATTTGAAGTAAGCGACCCTTTTCCGGAAACGACCGAGTCGAAAGATATAAGTGAAAATCTACCGAAGTTCGTCCTTAGCCTCGCGCAGCCTTCAAATTAAGGGCCCCAGTTTGCGAACCCTGATCATGACTTTGAATCCCCGCTGAATAGTCTCCAATACCTTCACACAATTTCCCCTCTTGACAGACTAGTGACGGCGGTAGAGTTAACAAAGAATTTCATGAGCCTGCACAAGTCTCACAAGCTGCTACAGGTAACACAATTATTCAAAATGGCGTCCCCTAGCGTCAGGCACATCGCTGTCACACCAAGTTCCACCGTACCCGTTCTAATATCCCCATTGTCGTTTGAGCATTGTCGCAGGTAGAGAGAATCCTTGCCAGGAGATCCCCTTCAGTCTCGACAGACGTCTCGCTACACAAAACCTTTCACATGGTCACGAGAGGCGGAATCATGGATCATGAGATCAGGTGAACGTGCTGGCCACGAAGCAGGATCGACTCCTCGTATTTACTTTTCAGGGAAAGTCTGAGTCAGGTGTTCGCGAACCCTCAGTCCAAATTAAGATGGGGCTCTATCATATTGGAACTACATCCACTGACGATTAACAAGCGGGATATGTTTCAGAAACCGGGGTAGTATGTCAGTTAAATATGTAAGTAGGCTGTTTAGGTTTTTATATTGGTAACGCCACATAGCGCACTTTATGAAAATCACTGGCTGTACTGTGTGCAGTCTGTGGTTGGGTGGCATTGTTGTAATATTCGCTATTGTAGTGTTGGGCTGTTGGCTGTTAACAGCGCGTAGCGTTGCACAGTTGGAGGTGAGCCGCCAGCAGTGGTGGATGTGGGGAGAGAGAGCAGCCAGCAGTGGTGGATGTGGGGAGAGAGATGGCGGAATTTTGAGAGCGGACGATTTGGATGTGTGTCCATCAGAAAAAGTAAATTTGTAATATTGGATATCATGGACTGATATATATATCACTTTTGAACACTATTGAGGTAAATACATTGTTTGTTCTCTATCAAAATCTTTCATTTGCTAACTATGCCTATCAGTAGTTAGTGCCTTCAGTAGTTTGAATCTTTTATTTAGCTGGCAGTAGTGGCGCTCGCTGTATTGCAGTAGTTCGAGTAACGAAGATTTTTGTGAGGTAAGTGATTTGTGAAACGTATAGGTTAATGTTAGTCAGGGCCATTCTTTTGTAAGGATTTTTGAAAGTCGGATTGCGTTACGCTAAAACTATTGTGTGTCAGTTTAGTGTTGATCAGAATAAGTAAAGAGAGAAATATCTGAGTACGTTCAGTTTTGCTCAGCTGTTTGAGAATCAAATAATGTAAGAGGTTTATCAGCACAGTAATTCATTAATTTTTCTAAGGGGACGTTTCAAATACTGTGTACACAGGTCCATGTTTCTCACTGTCAGAGGTGTCAGTACGACATTTGCTTGTAACTTTCCTCTCGGTAGTTTCCAGACAAGGGTCCCTTAGCTCTGACTGATACAGTCACCCTTCTCCATGATCCCTGAAAGCTTGGAACCATCACGGAATCACCCTGAATAATAGTATGAAACATGTGCGAGCCCGTACCTATATTTTATTTTTATTTTTCCCCAATTCACGACTAAACCCATCTGTTTGTCGCACTTGAGGCAGGACTGTCGTTATCCTCAAACAAGCGGTTTTTTGGTCCGTGTTATAAGTTTGTAAAGAGCATGCACTTGAGCAAGAGGAGCTCAAGAGGGACAGTGCTACTAGATTTACGATTCACTGATATCCGATATACAGGATGAGCCAGCTAAACTGTTAACTTCAGATATTCTAGGAACCTCTTAAAGTATCGTAATTCTGTTTCCACTAGCACGAATTGTAAGAGAGCCGTCAGTATAGTCTTATAAATCGTCTGTAGGATCAGCAAAAATTTTAATTGCTCCATTAACGAAAAAAACGAGTGGATACCTATACTTCTGTAATGAATGACGAGACCTTCTTACATCTCATCTGAGAGAAAACAGACGTATTTTCATAGAAGAAAACCGCAATTTACATCTACATCTACACAATTACTCCGCAACGAACACTGACTGTGTGTGGTTGAGAACACATACTGTACCAGTGCCATTTGCCTGCCCTTCAACTTCCATTCGCACCGGATATTCAGGAAGAAATTCTCTCGGTACATCTCTATACAACTGTGGACATCTCTATTTGTAGTGTCGATGCCATTATGCAAGATATATGTTGGCGGAAATACACTCCTGGAAATGGAAAAAAGAACACATTGACACCGATGTGTCAGACCCAACATACTTGCTCCGGACACTGCGAGAGGGCTGTACAAGCAATGATCACACGCACGGCACAGCGGACACACCAGGAACCGCGGTGTTGGCCGTCGAATGGCGCTAGCTGCGCAGCATTTGTGCACCGCCGCCGTCAGTGTCAGCCAGTTTGCCGTGGCATACGGAGCTCCATCGCAGTCTTTAACACTGGTAGCATGCCGCGACAGCGTGGACGTGAACCGTATGTGCAGTTGACGGACTTTGAGCGAGGGCGTATAGTGGGCATGCGGGAGGCCGGGTGGACGTACCGCCGAATTGCTAAACACGTGGGGCGTGAGGTCTCCACAGTACATCGATGTTGTCGCCAGTGGTCGGCGGAAGGTGCACGTGCCCGTCGACCTGGGACCGGACCGCAGCGACGCACGGATGCACGCCAAGACCGTAGGATCCTACGCAGTGCCGTAGGGGACCGCACCGCCACTTCCCAGCAAATTAGGGACACTGTTGCTCCTGGGGTATCGGCGAGGACCATTCGCAACCGTCTCCATGAAGCTGGGCTACGGTCCCGCACACCGTTAGGCCGTCTTCCGCTCACGCCCCAACATCGTGCAGCCCGCCTCCAGTGGTGTCGCGACAGGCGTGAATGGAGGGACGAATGGAGACGTGTCGTCTTCAGCGATGAGAGTCGCTTCTGCCTTGGTGCCAATGATGGTCGTATGCGTGTTTGGCGCCGTGCAGGTGAGCGCCACAATCAGGACTGCATACGACCGGGGCACACGGGGCCAACACCCGGCATCATGGTGTGGGGAGCGAACTCCTACACTGGCCGTACACCACTGGTGATCGTCGAGGGGACACTGAATAGTGCACGGTACATCCAAACCGTCATCGAACCCATCGTTCTACCATTCCTAGACCGGCAAGGGAACTTGCTGTTCCAACAGGACAATGCACGTCCGCATGTATCCCGTGCCACCCAACGTGCTCTAGAAGGTGTAAGTCAACTACCCTGGCCAGCAAGATCTCCGGATCTGTCCCCCATTGAGCATGTTTGGGACTGGATGAAGCGTCGTCTCACGCGGTCTGCACGTCCAGCACGAACGCTGGTCCAACTGAGGCGCCAGGTGGAAATGGCATGGCAAGCCGTTCCACAGGACTACATCCAGCATCTCTACGATCGTCTCCATGGGAGAATAGCAGCCTGCATTGCTGCGAAAAGTGGATATACACTGCACTAGTGCCGACATTGTGCATGCTCTGTTGCCTGTGTCTATGTGCCTGTGGTTCTGTCAGTGTGATCATGTGATGTATCTGACCCCAGGAATGTGTCAATAAAGTTTCCCCTTCCTGGGACAATGAATTCACGGTGTTCTTATTTCAATTTCCAGGAGTGTAGTACGTCTCTTAACGCGAAATGTGGGTTCTCGGAATTCGTGAGTATGGCTTTCGCGATGCACAGCTTTTTTCTTACACCTTCTTTTGCAGTGTGTTCAATATCTCCACGAAACTCACATTGTTATTAAATAAATGCATGACGTGTCGTGCAGCACTTCTTTCAATATTTTCTCTTCCTTCACTTAACGTAACTTGGTTAGGATCCCACGAGGAGAGAAAAAATATTCTGAAGCTATCTGCTAATTTAAAAAAAAAGTTTTATTCTGCGAAGCGCACGGGGAGAAAATGGTGTAAAATCGATAACTGCAGCATTGCTTCCGGCCATGAGTGAAAATATGCTGGCTACCACATCTGCAGGGGAACACAATGACATTTCTGAATGTAAAACAGTCTGAACTGAGCTTTTTGGTTAACTTATCGTCATACTGGTTGCCACCTCAGTTTGTCATCTTCCTGAATGCTCGGCAACTTCACACATCGAGTCTCATCTACTGTGTGTTCGTTATTCTCTACTACTGATACCTGTGCACTGCCCCAGAAGATAGTTCTATATGACAACAGTGAGAGAAAGAAAAATGCAAAATAAACCAACACTCAAGCCACCATCTACACAGGATGACTCAAAAGTCGCAGTACACCCTCTTACGTCAAAAACCCTGCAGGAATGGAGAAAGCCTAATATTCCAATAAGGTATGTACCGACCGTGGGTATCATCTTGAAATCGGTCATCTTGAATCTAAGTAACTTTTTATTTTATTTTTTTAAATGGAAAGGGGGTCGTGTGATATCAAAAGACATCAGCACTTTTTTTGACAAGGTCAATCATCTATACAGATTCGAAGTAGCAGCCATGGTTCAAAAGTTAGAACACATTTTGTTTGTAATTACAGGCTGGACTGTTCTCTGTAAAGGACAGCCATTTAATGTGTGCAACCTGGTATACCTCTCGGTCAACGCACGTTTGAAGGCTCTGAATCCAATCGTCATGCATTCGCACAAGGATTTCCACAGAAAAGCTGGCACACGCTCCTTCAGTGCGTTGCTCGAGTTGGTGCCTGTTTATTATTTCTATGCACATAAAAATTGTTTTAAATGCTCCCAGATAAGAGTCAAGTGGTGTGATATCAAGTGATCTGAGTGGCCAAGTCAGCCAATCCAGGAAATCGACCAGCTGACCACTGACAGACCACTGCTTCGTAGTGTGGTGGAGCCCGAGCTTGTTGAAAGTAAGAAGGAAAGCTGCATCTTTATTCAGATCTAAGGGAAACCACTCTTCTTGCAGCATGTCCAGGAGGCATTGACGATTTAGGTTCTGGTCAATGAAAATGAGTCCAATTACACGGCTATCCCATGTTCGACACCACACCATAACTTTTACGTCACCAACTACCTCGTAAGGTCCATCCAGTGTGAATTCTGGCATCCAGTATCTTTGGTTGTGACGATTGACCTTACCACTGACAAAAATGTCTGTTACATCAGTGAAAAAGATATCTTGTGCAAAAGAGGGACCTTGTTGAACTTTCTCTAGCGCCCATGTGCAAAACTGTATACGTCTGACTGGGTCATTCTCTGCTAGGTTCTTGAGAAGCTGAGTCTTAAATAGATGCCACTGATAAGCATGAAGAATTCGTACGATCGACGAGTGTCTGATTCCACATTCTGCTGACAAATATCGTGTGCCGCGGTGTTGGCTCTTCACGAAGGACGCCAAAACCATTGTCGAAGTTGTCTCGTCAGTAGCACTTTTTGAACTGCCACTCCGTGCCTTGTCAGCCACAGTCCCAGTTTCTCGGAATTTGGAAACTAAGCACCTGACAGTGTTGTATGAAATTTAAGATCTTTCTGGCTGCCGGCTGTTAAACTCTGCCTCTATGACACGAAAACTCCTTTCTCCAGACATCAAACTGATCTCAGTTCCCTCCTCATTGGTCAAAGCCATCTTTAGTTACCTGCAACAAATAAGTAACTTCTGGACCTTAGCTGCTCCTTCGAATCTGTTTCCAGGAATGAGCTTGTCAGATAATGTTGATATTATCTGATATATCACACGACCCTCTTTCCATTAAGAAAAAGAAAAAAAAAGGAGAACTAAAAGATAGACCACCTCACCAATACCTTGATGGAATATTCAGGTTTCCCCATTCCTGCAGGGTTTTTAACATAACAGGGTGTACTGCGACTTTTGACTCATCCTGTATTACTAAACAGTTATCTCACAACGCAGTACCAACTGCAGTTTGCCTGTCTAACGGTTGACAGGAGGAACAAAAAATTGTATTTTCATTATTTCGCGTGTTTATTGACCGAATTTCAAAAAATTAAAATTCTGTCATAATCTACACTTTAAGAGGCATAATTTTAAGTTAAAAGATTAATACAGTGAGACAAGTGTTATAGGTAGAAAATGAGTGTTTGTTTTGTGGCAGTGTTCACTGACGGCACACAAATACTCGGTCTTTATTCATCCAGCATTTGAGAATGCGAGCACTTAGCGACTTCCACCAAATATAACGCACTATCAGATCTTTACGGAACGTTTTCTTACTGACACGACTCCTCTCCCCCTACAATATGATTAAAGAAGAAAAGTTTATCTCTTACTTCATTTTTTTCTGCACATGCAGTAACACTTCAGCGTCAGGCATGACGTTTTAATTTATTACTTCTTTATTACTGGCTCTATTCGCAACACTCTTTGCAGACCACATCCACACACATTTGACACTGAATGCACATGCTAAATTATATTATTGTACAATGCATAGTTCAGGATATATGACGCCATAAACATTTACATGTGCAGAATACTTGGTTTTGCTTAAAATGGAGAGCAAACTACCCACGTCCCTCTAGTGTTTCATGTGAGGGCCCTCAGCGAATTCCAAAAACTTTAAGCATAATCTCAAACGTTTCCTGAACTATATGAAATGTATTCGCTGTTGCGAATAGGGACAATCATCAGTTGTATAAGGGAACGACGACAGTGAAAATTTGTGCTGGACTGGGGATGGAACCCTGATATCCCGCTTTACGCAAGGGGTAGCCTTAACCGATTCGCCTATCCATGCACGATTCACGGTCAGATTCAGACTTCCATTTTTCGTCGTTTCTCTGACACAAGCTGTACTCTATATATACACTAGTGGCCATTAAAATTGCTACACCAAGAAGAAATGCAGATGATAAACGGGTATTAATTCGACAAATATATTATACTAGAATTGACATGTGCTTAAATTTTCAAGCAATTTGGGTGCATAGATCCTGAGAAATCAGTACCCAGAACAACCACCTCTGGCCGTAATAACGGCCTTGATACGCATGGGGATTGAGTCAAACAGAGCGTGGATGGCGTGTACAGGTACAGCTAACCATGCAGCTTCAACACGATACCACTGGCGTATTGTGACCAGCCAGTTGCTCGACCACCATTTACCAGACGTTTTCAATTGGTGAAAGATCTGGAGAATGTGGCGGCCAGGGCAGCAGTCAAACATTCTCTGTATCCAGAAAGGCCCGTACAGGACCTGCAACATACGGTCGTGCATTATCCTGCTGAAATGTAGGGTTTCGCAGGGATCGAATGAACTGTAGAGAAACGGATCGTAACACATCTGAAATGTAGCGTCCACTGTTCAAAGTGTCGTCAATGCGAACAAGAGGATACCGAGACGTGTAACCAATGGCACTCCATACTATCACGCCGGGTGATATGCCAGTATGGCGATGACGAACACACACTTCCAATGTGCGACCACCGCGATGTCGCCAAACACGGGTGCGACCATCATGATGCTGTAAACAGAACCTGGATTCATCCGAAAAAATGACGTTTTGCCATTCGTGCACCCAAGTTCGTCGTTGAGTACACCATCGCAGGCGCTCGTGTCTTTGGTGCAGCGTCAAGGGTAACCGCAGCCATGGTCTCCGAGCTGATAGTCCATGCTGCTGCAAACGTCGTCGAACTGTTCGTGCAGATGGTTGTTGTCTTGCAAACGTCCCCAGATGTTGGCTCAGGGATCGAGACGTGGCTGCACGATCCGTTACAGCCATGCGGATAAGATGCCTGTCATCTCGACTGCTAGTGGTATGAGGCCGTTGGGATCCAGCACGCGTTCCGTATTACCTTCCTGAACCCACCGATTCCATATTCTGCTAATAGTCATTGGATCTCGACCAACGCGAGCAGCAATGTCGCGATACGATAAACCGCAATCGCGATAGGCTACAATCCGACCTTTATCAAAGTCGGAAACATGATGGTACGCATTTCTGCTCCTTACACGAGGCATCACAATAACGTTTGACCGGGCAACGCCGGTCAACTGCTGTTTGTGTATGAGAAATAAATTAAGAACTTTCCTCATGTCAGGACGTTGTAGGCGTCGCCACCGGCGCCAACCTTGTGTGAATGCTCTGAAAAGCTAATCATTTGCATATGACAGCATCTTCTTCCTGTCGGTTAAATTTCGCGCCTGTAGCACGTCATCTTCGTGGTGTAGCAATTTTAATGGCCAGTAGTGTTAATATTGCGCTATTGTATTTGCTAAATCTGTTTTCATATATATATGCTTTATGTCAAATATTCAACACATTAACCCATTTGCAAAGTAGTCAGACGTTTGAAGCTGTTTTTCTCACTGGAATTCAATTATTTAATGAATCGGGGGCCTACTGGTTACAAAAAAGCTGCGTGAAAGAAAATGGTGGTTTATAACTTTGAGTCTCCATCGTATAGAAATGCATAGATATATGTCAGCTGGAAACCTTTGGATACACTAAGAGCCAGTGGCCTCTGTTGTTCCGTAAGATCTTTGACTAGATATCATGTATCCGTAGAATCTGTCTGACGATGTTCTTAAAGCGAAACGCCCGAGACAAGAATGTGTTATTGAGCGAAACATTGTCGCAGACCCAATGACAAACAATGTCCAAAGTTATGAAAACCCTCATGATACCTAGCATGAATAGGTGAAACATGTTTGATTAGAAACAAAATAGACATTCGTTTGTAAAAGACGGAATTTTTCTTACCTGTACTTAGAGAGGACTTTCTTACATTGATCGGTGTGAGAACACCAATGCTCAAGAAATGCCCTCCACGTGTATTACAATTTCTTAACTTTGCCTCTGCCTTCTTCTTGGCTGGACTGATGTGATTCTTCGATCGATGCTAGTAGATATTTAGTTCCCGACTGATTCCAGTGACTGATCGCTGGCAGGGTACTAAGGTTATATCGGTTTTTAGTACACCGAAAAATCAGTCCAAAGTTGCTCTATGCTCTGCAACCGTTCGTTGCACATTTTTGACATGATTTTCACAACTTCGGAAATACTATTTTTGACTACGTTACGATGATTTGAAAATGGACCTCGGCCTGAAACTAGCCATCGAGTGAACAAAAAAAGTAAACTTTGCAACTTTGGACTGGTTTTTCGTTGCACTGATGAACAAAAGTTGTTGACCCACAGCTATTCCAGCATGCTAGTTGTTCATATATATCGGTTTTGCCTATTTACGCGCTTCAGATTACGTTCCACCAATTTCGAACACCAGTGGCGATTTTTAGATGGAATATGCAACATGCTGCATCACTTTGTAGACGCACAGGTGACACGTTGCCAGACAATAAAACTGTTAAAAAAAGTCACGGTATCTTAAACGATTTCGGTAATTTTTGAGGTTGCCAGCTTAGGTGACTCAACTGTATATAGAATGGGGAGAACAGTAAATAATAGCTAGGTAAGCTGTACGGGAGTGGCTCAAGTGTGTCAGTGATGTAACATAAAATTTTTGAATTTCTGTTAATATTTTTATTCCTTAACTCATCGACGCTGTTTGACGTACAAAGTTTTAATGTCAGTAACAAGGAGTATTGTGAAGGAATCAGAGTCTTGTGTGTATCACGCCATCGGTATAAGAGAGGTTCAGTGACGTAGCTGCTCCCTCACTGAGGCCTGGCGTTGTGCGTGGGACTTTCGTAAATCCTGACGCAGAAACTTTGTTGTCTTCCGCGAGTCAAGCTCGACCTTGCCACATTGTAATGCTATTTGCGAAATCGCATTCCACATGTCACGTTCCCGTTTCTGCTTCTTCTTCCAGCACGCATAGTGCTTCGTCAATCATTCGACAGCCACGCAGTCTCACAGTACGCAAAACATTTGCACACTTCGCTAGCGTTCCATGTTAGGTAACCTCCAACCAAAATACTTACTGAATGGGGAAAGAAATATTACTGACTGCATAGAGAAACAGGTGTCGGTTTCCAATACTTAGCTTTCCCCATTTATGATATATACACTAGCGTTAATTGTGCTGACATACTAAATAAAGGACATCTTACTTCGTATTAGTGGAGATTTGGAAATGATTTGAGAAACAAAGACATTGCTATTATCACATTATTATTTCTTATTATTATTTTGTTATTTATTCCTTTGTTTTGTCCACCTGATAAGTGCTGTGTTTAGTTTCCTTCTATGAAGTTCATGTCTTAGAAATCGTCATTAGTCTCTCCTGATTAGCTTACTTTGACCTGTTTTGACACGATAATCTTGAGTCCATTCTATAAATATGGGTACAAAATCTGAAGTGTCTCTTTGGAACGTTAGTAGTGAAATTATCAAAAAAGTGTTCAAATGTGTGTGAAATCTTATGGGACTTAACTGCTAAGGTCATCAGTCCCTAAGTTTACACACTACTTAACCAAAATTATCCTAAGGACAAACACACACACCCATGCCCGAGGGAGGACTCGAACCTCTGCCGGGATCAGCCGCACAGTCCATGACTGCAGCGCCTTAGACCGCTCGCCTAATTCCGCGCGGCAGTGAAATTATCAATTTTCATGTAGAAATCAGATGCTCTGCTCTTCAACCAAATTCCATTTTCTTGTGTGCCTCTATAGCCTCGCCAAGTTTTCGATTTCAGTTGCTTGCTCTTAAACGGCTGAGATCTCTGATGGATGTACTGCTTTCGGCAAAAGAACTGTCTTGCAGCGATGCAATTTCGCATGGCACGAAATTACTTTTTGGTTGTAATGCTTCGATATCATTTAGAAGTACGATGAATGTTTCTCATGTTTTTGTTGTTGTGAAACATGCCCCACAGCTCTACTTCATGAAACATGTGATGTGGAGAACATATGACAGCACTACAGAAGTTTTTGATGTAAGGTTTCTTGACCAAGACAACTGTTAACTTGGACAGGACGTTCTCCTGGTGAGCCTGTCCTACCAAGATGTCATTATAAAGCATTTTTATGTTCACTTCATAATAATACTTTACACTGAGTTGATGAAAGTCTTGGGATTGAGTTGTGCACATATAAAGATGGCGGTAGTATCGCGTACACAAGGTATAAAAGGGCAGCGCATTGGTGCATCTTTCATTTGTACTCAGGTGTTCCACGTGAAAAGGTTTCCGACTAGATTATGGCCTCACGACCGGAATTAACAAGAACGCCGAATGGCAGTTGCAGCTAGACACATGGGTCATTCCATTTCGGAAATCATTAGGGAATTCAATATTCCGAGACCGACAGTTTAAAGGGAATTTCAGGTACATTACTGGCCATTACAATTGCTACACCAAGAAGAAATGCAGATGATAAACGAGTATTCATTGGACAAATATATTATACTAGAACTAACATCTGATTATATTTTCACGCAATTTGGTTGCATAGATCCTGAGAAATCAGTACAAAGAACAACCACCTCTTGCCGTAATAAGGGCCTTGATACGCCTGGGCATTGAGTCAAACAGAGTTTGGATGGCGTGTACAGGTACAGCTGCCCATGCAGTTCATCAAGAGTAGTGACTGGCGTATTGTGACGAGCTAAGAGTAGTGACTGGCGTATTTTGACGAGCCAGGTGCTCGGCCACCATTGACAACACGTTTTCAGTTGGTGAGAGGTCTGGAGAATGTGCTAGCCAGGGCAGCAGTCGAACATTTTCTGTGTCCAGAAAGGCCCGTACACGACCTGCAACATACGGTCGTGCATTACCCGCTGACATGTAGGGTTTCGCACGGATCGAATGAAGGGTAGAGCCAGGGGTCGCAACACATCTGAAATGTAACGCCCACTATTCAAAGTGCCGTCAGTGTGAACAAGAGGTGGCCGAGACGTGTAACCAATGGTACCACATACCATCACGCCGGGTGATACGCCAGTATGGCGATGACGAATACACGATTCCAATGTGCGTTCACCGCGATGTCGACAAACACGGATGCGACCATCATGATGCTGTAAACAGAACCTGCATTCATTCGATTAAATGACGTTTTGCCATTCGTGCACCCAGGTTAGTCGTTGAGTACACCATCGCAGGCGCCCCTGTCTGTGATGCAGCGTCAAGGGTAACCGCAGCCATGGTCTCCGAGCTGATAGTCCGTGCTGCTGCAAACGTCGTCGAACTGTTCGTGCAGATAATTGCTGTCTTGCAAACGTGCCCATCTGTTGACTCAGGGATCGAGACGTGGCTGCACGATCCGTTACAGCCATGCGGATAAGATGCCTCTCATCTCGAGTGCTAGTGATACGAGGCCGTTGGGATCCAGCACGGCGTTCCGTATCACTCTCCTGAACCCACCAATTCCATATTCTGCTAACAGTCATTGGATCTCGACCAACGCGACCAGCGATGTCGCGATACGATAAACCGCAATCACCATAGGCTACAATCAGATCTTTGTCAATGTCGGAAACGTGATGGTACGCATTTCTGCTCCTTACACGAGGCATCACAACAACGTTTCACAGGCAACGCCGGTCAAGTGTTGTTTGTGTATGAGAAATAGGTTGGAAACTTTCCTCATGTCAGCACGTTGTAGGTGTCGCCACCGGCGCCAACCTTGTGTGAAAGATCTGAAAAGGTAATCATTTGCATCTCACAGCATCTTCTTCCTGTCAGTTAAATTTCGCGTCTGTAGCGCGTCATGTTGGTGGTGTAGCAATTTTAATGGCCAGTAGTTTTTCCATTCGTCTGTAAAGAGTTCGCGTTAGTATTTTGCAGCTGTGACGTATTATACTGATAGTTCGGTAATTTTCACATCTGTCAACACCTGCTTTCTTTGGGATTTTAATTATTATTTTCTTCTTGAAGTCTGAGGATATTTCGCCTGTCTCATACATCGTGCTCACCAGATGGTAGAGTTTTGTCAGGACTGGCTCTCCCAAGGCCGTCAGTAGTTCCAATGGAATGTTGTCTACTCCCGGGGCCTTGTTTCGACTCAGGTCTTTCAATGTCCGTTAGGACAGTGCTGCCAAATTAAGCTTTCATGAGCTGCGGCAGCAGACGACTGACTCGAGTGCCTTTGCGTACAGCACGACACCGCCTGCAGCGCTTGTCCTGGTCTCGTGACCACATCGGTTGGACCCTGGTTGACTGGTAAACCGTGGCCTGGTCAGGTGAGTGTCGATTTCAGTTGGTAAGAGCTTATGGTAGGATTCGAGTGTACTGCAGACCGCACGAAGTGATTGGCCCAAGTTGTCAACAAGGCACTGTGCAAGCCGGTGGTGGCTGCGTAATAGTGAGGGCTGTGTTTACATGGAATGGACCGACCACTGGCTGGAAATGGTTAGGATCCGCTACTTGGAGATCATTTGCAGCCATTCATGGACTTCAAGTTCCCAAACAACGATGGAATTTTATGAATGACGATGCGCCATGTTACCGGACCATAATTGTTCGCAAGTCGTCTTAGTAACATTCTGGACAATTCGAGCGAACGATTTTGCCACCGAGTTTGCCTGACAGGAGTCTCATCGAACGTTTATGCGACATAATCGAGAGATCAGTGCATGCAGAAAATCTTTCACGGACAACACTGCCGCAATTATGGACGGCTGTAGAGACAGCGTGGCTCAGTATTCCTGCATGGGGACCTCCAACGAGTTGTTGAGGCCATGCCGCGTGGAGTTGCTGCCCTACTCCGGGAAAAAGCGGGTCCTTCTTTTATCTATTTTGGTTTGGGAACACCACGTCAAGTTGCAGCAATTCCTACAGTGTTATTAATGAAAAGAGGTTCGACACGTTATTAGGAGGTATCCACGACTTTTGTCGCCTCTGTGTATACCAAACTTAGTCGTCAACAAAGTGTTATTCACTGTTCGGTACATACCGTTTTACCACAAATCAAAACGGCTCTGAGCACTATGGGACTTAACTTCTGAGGCCATCAGTCACCTAGAACTTAGAACTACTTAAACCTAACTAACCTAAGGACATCACACACATCCATGCCCGAGGCAGGATTCGAACCAGCGAGCGTAGCGGTCGCGCGGTTCCAGACTGTAGCGCCTAGAACCGCACAGCCACTCCGGCCGGCTAGAATGGATGGTAGGAATTTCCGCACATGTACGTCGGCGTCGCGATCAAAAAACCCTCTCGTTTCTCTGCCACAGGACTGAAATTGTTTGAAATGAGATGACGCAGGGGCAGTGCCTGACTACAACAGAGTTTGTAACGGTGGTGCAAAGTGATTACGGTGTTTTATGGTCTGCGAAGTTTTAAACAGGCTAACAGTTGCCACAAAGTGGGTCAGAAAACATTACAGAAAGTGATAAGCTCAGTTAAAAGTAATTTAGACACCCCAGTGCGCAAGTAGAAATGACTTATTAAGGCTTCACCGATTCCACAGCTATCGAGTCGCGTGCTCAACAGCATCCGCACTGCCTCTACATGATTACAAGTAGCGATCAGTGACACATTTACGTTTCTAGCGGCCATTGTACGTAAAATACCGAAAAGTAAGGACGTGGCAGAGCGGAGAAAAGGGGCTGTCGTGTTTGGCCGCGCCCACGGCCATACGGTGTGTGCAGTTTCTGGATTTGTTGGCGATTCGCTGCGGAAATTCAACGTGTCTGCAGGCAGTGGTGTAACACATGTGGCTTCGAAACACGATATCAGAATTGTGGTCAGAAAAAGACCCACACTGAGGGGGACTACAGATGCGTTTCGCGGCTTATGAATCAAAATCGCATCCTAACTGGGCAGGAATAACGCCAGGCAGTGAATAGACGTCCGTCTCAACCTGTTAGCGAGAAAATATTGCGACGGATCTACGTGCATTAAATGCTTGGAGTCCGTCACCTCGCATGTGACCACTGCTCACAAAGGCACATAAAGTATTTTTTTTTAAACACGGTTGCTTAATTCAGTGACTAACCTAAATTAAAGTTGAAACAAATGAGCCCTCAGTCACAATTTTTAGTCTTATTAACCAGGTTTCAACACTTCTAAGAGCGCCTGCATCAGAATTTAAATGTTTAAAGTGACCTATAATATAATTACAAATTTATGAGGAAAGAAAATTCTTTATATAACATTTTGCTTATGTAAAAGCATTGAAATACAGTTCGAAAACTGAAAACTGATGAACAGTACAAAAAGAAGCAGTACTTACGCGTCGCGTATAAAATAAATATAAAGCGAATCAACTTTAGTCACAATTTAAAGTAAAATGTGTGGAAGGAGAGCTACTACGGGCTGCTCACATATGTCGAGCTACAGACCGAGACGCCCGCGTTAACAACTGCGGGCAGGTGAACATTGCACCCAGAATGGCATCTAGTAGCCGCAAGTGCAGCTTGCTACTTAACATTCATGTGTAGACAGACGAGTATTATGACGAACGTTATTCAGTACAAGATGTAAAAGGCAATATTTTATTTAACAGCGATAGATAAAGTAGCATTTTGTCTACACCAGAGCTTAAAAGTACAGTTCGAAGTACAAAAACATTACAATAGAAAATACAAAAAAAGGGCTGAATGACACAACCTGTAGAAAACGATAAAACATGAAATACATCCAATAAACTGTTTAATAAATGAAAAATTATGAAGTTTACTTAGACCCAAAAAAACATTTCACTAACTGCACGAGGAGACATGAAATTAAATGTTAAGTAACGCCCTTATACCGTTGAAGAAATGTTTATTACGCAACTGCAGCTGCTCATTGATGATGCGGCTATCATTTCGAGAAAGATGTTTAAAAATCTCTAATTTTTCAAGAATGTCTAATCTACACCCTTTCTTCTCGGTGTGCAAACTGTTGATATCGTAAATAGCTCTAGGCGCGTGATCTGTAATCAGAAGATTGTCGGCAAAAGTCGAATTATGGGTGCTAACGCCACTTTTTCGTGAAAGGTGTTCTTTGTATCTGGTTGTAAAGGCACGTCCTATTTGTTCTATGTAGTAAAAAGAGCAGGTGTAGCAGAAAATTTTATAGACGCCAGAACTTTCTAAAGGGGAGCGAGTCGATTTTGAATTATGAATGAAGTTTTTCTTTCAGATTATTATTGGTAGAAAAGGCAACGTTGCAGTTGTATTTATTACGAAGAGGGCGCTGGATCTGATAGGAGATGGGCCAAAAGAAAGGAACAGAAAAATATTTTTTTGGGTTCGATTCAATGAGAGAAGTGCCGAGCGGAGTAACTCTTTTAACAGTTTTATTTTTAAGGATGTCATATACTATGCCAGGTTCACACTCTTTATTAACTACTATCGTTTTGAGTAAATTGATTTTATCGTTGAATTTTTCTTCTGAAAGTGGAGTAGAAGACGCTCGGTGAATAGCAGAGTGAAAGAAACCATTTTTATGAGATTGTGGGTGCATAGAAGACGCAGGTGCGATTTGATCAGTATGTGTTTCTTTACGAAAAATATTGAATGAGATTTTATTTTATTCTGTTGTAAGCGTAAAGTCAAGAAAGTGTAATTGGCGGGCCTCGTTCTCAAGTTCGATGGTGAAACATATTTTCTCATGAAGTTCATTGAAGAGAATAAAAATACGGTCAATGCCATCAGCAGGTCCCTTACAGATGACAAAAATATCATCAACGTATCTGAAATAGGAAAGAATGCCTAGTGCTGTAGCTGAAAAACAGTTGAAAAACTTTTCTTCTAGAGAGTTGATGAAAATATCGGCAAGAATAGCAGCTAAGGGATTTCCCATAGCGAGACCGTCGGACTGCTGGTACAACTGTTCATTAAATTTAAAATAGTTGTACTTGACTACGACTGTGATGAGATTCATAAAATTAGTGATTTGTTCATCTGAAAAATCTTTTTTGAAATGACGTAAATTTTTCTCTACCATTGTAAGCGTTTTCTGTACAGGGACATTAGTATAACGATTTTTGATGCCTAATGAAAACAACTTGATGTCTGTACTGCATTCTGAGTCTTTTATTTTATGGACTAAGTAAGGCGTGACTATTGTGAACGGAATAATTGTTCTCGAAAATGAATGATTTTTTTCAGAGTTTCATGTAGAAGTTTGGCCAAATAACGGTATGCGCTATTAATACTGTTAGATATCGCCTGTATCGGATGGTTAGGTTTGTGGATTTTAAATTGAGGCCGGAGTTTTAGGGCCTGAGGGTTCATGTTAATAAGCATTTTCTTCTGAAAACGTTTGATTAGAAATTTTGCGTTATTGGTGGCTGACCTGACTTCTTTTTGTAATTCTGGAGTCGGATCCTCGTGCAGTTCCGAAATGTTATTTTCGCTAAAAAAAATCTAAGGTTTTGGAAGTATATTCAGACTTGTAGGCAATAACTACAATAAGTGTACAAGTATCCACAAGGCCTAAATTTGAGGAAGAAATTTCAGTGTATATACGTTTTGAGCACAGCGTTGTATGGTAGTGAAATATGGGCTGTGGGGAAAATCGGAAAAGAAGAGCTTCAGAGTGTTTGAGATGTGGTGCTACAGAAGAATGTTAGAAATTAGGTGCACTGGTAAGGTAAGATATGAGGAGTTTCTCCCGAGAATCGACGAGCAAAGGAATATATAGAAAACACTTATTAGAAAAGGGGGCAGGTAGGACATCTGTTAAGACATCACGGAATAACTTCCATGTTACTAGAGGGAGCTGCGGAGCTGTAGAGGGTAAGCAAAGACTGGAATACATATACGTCCAGCAAATAATTGAGGACGCAGGTTACAGCTGCTACTTGCTTAAGGTTGACGCAAGAGGGATTCGTTGCGAGCGGGCCGCATCGAACCAGTAAGAAGACTGATGACTGAAATTAAAAAAAAAGTAGGAAGAGCGGGTAAGTTTGGTGGAATTACGAGATCAAATCCTCAGCAAAAACGTCGAAAGAGCGGGTAAGTTTGGTGGAATTACGAGATCAAATCCTCGGCGATTTGACTTAACATGGGTGCGAAGTACCTGCACAGTCTTTTGGACTCACTTCCTAACCGAATCGAGGCTGTTATGAAGTCCAAGGCCGGGATTACGGAGTATTAAACGATGCTTGTAATGGTTTCCCTAAGGGTGACTTATTTTTGTCCACTGAACTTGTGTTATAAATCTTTGAAATTGTGTCGGAAGTTCCATGCGGCTTTTCGCGGATGATGCTGTGGTATGGAGGGAAGTTGCAGCATTAGAAAATTGTAGCGAAATGCAGGAAGACCTGCAGCGGATAGGCACTTGGTGCAGGGAGTGGCAACTGACCCTTAACATAGACAAATGTAATGTATTGCGAATACATAGAAAGAAGGATCCTTTATTGTACGATTATATGATAGCGGAACAAACACTGGTAGCAGTTACTTCTGTAAAATATCTGGGAGTATGCGTGCGGAACGATTTGAAGTGGAATGATCATATAAAATTAAGTGTTGGTAAGGCGGGTGCCAGGTTGAGATTCATTGGGAGAGTCGTTAGAAAATGTAGTCCTTGAACAAAGGAGGTGCTTACAAAACACTCGTTCGACCTATACTTGAGTATTGCTGATCAGTGTGGGATCCGTACCAGGTAGGGTTGACGGAGGAGATAGAGAAGATCCAAAGAAGAGCGGCGCGTTTCGTCACAGGGTTATTTGGTAACCGTGATAGCGTTACGGAGATGTTTAGCAAACTCAAGTGGCAGACTCTGCAAGAGAGGCGCTCTGCATCGCGGTGTAGCTTGCTCGCCAGGTTTCGAGAGGGTGCGTTTGTGGATGAGGTATCGAATATATTGCTTCCCCCTACTTATACCTCCCGAGGAGATCAAGAATGTAAAATTAGAGAGATTCGAGCGAGCACGGTGGCTTTCCGGCAGTCGTTCTTCCCGCGAACCATACGCGACTGGAACAGGAAAGGGAGGTAATGACAGTGGCACGTAAAGTGCCCTCCGCCACACACCGTTGGGTGGCTTGCGGAGTATAAATGTAGATGTAGATGTAGATGTAGAACAGGAAACAGAGGTAATGACAGTGGCACATAAAGTGCCCCCCGCCACACACCGTTGGGTGGCTTGCGGAGAATAAATGTAGATGTAGACGTAGATGTAGAACAGGAAACAGAGGTAATGACAGTGGCACATAAAGTGCCCTCCGCCACACACCGTTGGGTGGCTTGCGCAGTATAAATGTAGATGTAGATGTAGAACAGGAAACAGAGGTAATGACAGTGGCACATAAAGTGCCCTCCGCCACACACCGTTGGGTGGCTTGCGGAGTATAAATGTAGATGTAGATGTAGAACAGGAAACAGAGGTAATGACAGTGGCACATAAAGTGCTCTCCGCCACACACCGTTGGGTGGCTTGCGGAGTATAAATGTAGATGTAGATGTAGAACAGGAAACAGAGGTAATGACAGTGGCACATAAAGTGCCCTCCGCCACACACCGTTGGGTGGCTTGCGGAGAATAAATGTAGACGTAGATACAAATAATGGGACAACAACTTGTGGGGCAGTGTTCGTTTGCCGCGTGTCCGCAAACTTCGCGCCAGAGTGTGTCGGGCTACGCGTCATACCAGCGGCCTTCGTCACGGCTACGGAAGCACGGACGATGCACGGACTGCTGCCGCTGACCCAGCAAGCACAAGGCACAGCTGAGAAGCACGCGGCCAGGTGAGTGCGTAGCTGACGGTGCAGCGGGATGCAGTAACAGAGCACGCGGCAGGTAAACAAACGTGGCACGCGATCCAGACCAGCCGGAAGCGGCAATGGGTGAAGCAAGGTTGCTCCCTGAGAACCAGAAGACGTACAAGGTCTGTATAACAGACCAAGTCAGAGGCAACGATACACCCCAAGCTTAAAATCACTGTTCACATTGTCAGAAGAAGATTACGGTCTAAATTCCTGTCGACGACTATGTCATTATTACAAGAATTATGGAAGGGCGTTAATTAGGCTGTGCGACAGCGGATATAGAAGGGAAATAGACGAATTGATGTGTTTCGTGCACCCAATGGTATATAGAGTGGTCCACTGATCATGACCGGGTCAAATATGTCACGAAATAAGCGTCAAACGAAAAAACTAGAAAGAACTAAAGTCGTCTAGCTTGAAGGGGGAAACCAGATGGCGCTATGGGTGGCCCGCTAGATGGCGCTGCCATAGGTCAAACGGATATTAACCGGGTTTTTTATAACAGGAACCCTAATTTTTATTACACATTCGTGTAGTACGTAAAAAAATATGAATGTTTTAGTTGGATCACTTTTTTCGCTTTGTGATAGATGGCGCTGTAATAGTCACAAGCATATGGCTCACAATTTTAGACGAACAGTTGGTGACAGATAAGTTTTTTAAATTGAAATACAGAACGTAGTTACGTTGGAATATTTTATTTCGGTTGCTCCAATGTGATACATGTACCTTTGTGAACTTATCATTTCTGAGAATGCATGGTGTTACAGCGTGATTACCTGTAAATACCGCATTAATGCAATAAATGCTCAAAATGATGTCCGTCAACCTCAATGCATTTGGCAATACGTGTAACGACATTCCTCTCAACAGCATGTTCGCACATGCATTGACAATGTGCTGACGCATGTTGTCAGGCGTTGTCGGTGGATCACGATAGCAAACATGCTTCAACTTTTCCCACAGAAAGAAATCCGGGGACGTCAGATCCGGTGAACGTGCGAGCCATGGTATGGTGCTTCGACGACCAATCCACCTGTCATGAAATATGCTATTCAATACCGCATCAACCGCACGCGAGCTATGTGCCGGACATCCATCATGTTGATGGTACATCGCCATTCTGTCATGCATTGAAACATCTTGTAGTAACATCGCTAGAACATTACGTTAACCCGCCAAGGTCGCTGATTTTCCACTTGTGGCAGCCATCGTGGATTTTCCGTTACCCGATAGTGCATATTATGCCGGTTTACGTTACCGCTGTTGGTGAACGACGCTTCGTCGCTAAACAGAACGCGTGCAAAAAATGTGTCATCGTCCCGTAATTTCTCTTGTGCCCAGTGGCAGAACTGTACACGACGTTCACGTCGCCATGCAGTTCCTGTTGCATAGAAATATGGTACGGGTGCAATCGATGTTGATGCACCATTCCCAACACCGACGTTTTTGAGATGCCCGATTCTCGCGCAATTTGTCTGCTACTGATGTGCGGATTAGCGCAACAGCAGCTAAAACACCTACTTGGGCATCATCATTTGTTGCAGGTCGTGGCTGACGTTTCACATGTGGCTGAAAACTTCCTGTTTCCTTAAATAACGTAACCATCCGGCGAACGGTTCGGACACTTGGATGATGTTGTCCAGGATACCGAGCAGCATACGTAGCATACGCCCGTTGGGCGTTTTAATCACAATAACGACACATCAACACGATATCGACCTTTTCCGCAATTGTCCATTTTAACACAGGTAATGTATCACGGAGCAAATACCGTCCGCACTGGCAGAATGTTACATGATACCACGTACTTATACGTTTGTGACTATTACAGCGCCATCCATCACAAAGCGAAAAAAGTGGTCCAACTAAAACATTCATATTTCTTTGCGTACTACACGAATATGTAATAAAAATGGGGGATCGTATTTAAAAAAACGCAGTTGATATCCGTTTGACCTATGGCAGCCCCATCTAGCGGGCCAGCCATAGCGCCATCTGGTTTCCCACTTCAAGCCAGACGAGTTTCGTTCTTTGTAGTTTTTTCGTTTGATGCTTATTTCGTGAGATATTTGGCCCCGTCACTATCAATGGACCTCCCTGTATAACAGACGATGTCAGAGGCAACATACAGAAACTCACGATTTGTAGTACGACGTAATTAGAAAGACGTGGTCTAACCATCGAATAAAACAGTACTCTTTGCAAAATAAGGTATTGCGAAAACAAATCTAAATTCGAAGTAAAAAAAAAAAAAAAAACTTCCTTTCAGCGGCTCCAAATAAACCACCTTTGAACGAACTACACATGGACGACATCAGTGCAACACGCTGTAATTAACATCCGCTTGTCAACGGCATTGAAGTACCTGCTACTGGAAATACTGCACTCTCCTGTCACATTAATGTAACCACTCGTCAAACGGCTGAATAACAGCCTGGACGTGCAGAAAGAGTCATTGAGGTTGTAGAAGGTACCGACAGGGGTGCGGAGCCAAACCGACCCAGCACCGTGACCAGTTGCGCTAGGTCTCTCTGTTGAGAATCCATGGCGCGTGCAGCTCAATCTGTAACAACAGCGACTAAAAATGGTTCAAATGGCTCTGAGCACTATGAGACTCAACTGCTGAGGTCATTAGCCCCCTAGAACTTAGAACGAGTTAAACCTAACTAACCTAAGGACAACACAAACATCCATGCCCGAGGCAGGATTCGAACCTGCGACCGTAGCGGTCTTGCGGTTCCAGACTGCAGGGCCTTTAACCGCACGGCCACTTCGGCCGGCACAACAACGACTCTGTACTATTGTACACATAAGTAATTCTTTTCATCTGATTTTACGATAAACTTGTTCTGACGTTCTGATTTCATTTCTTTTTGTTTCATGCCATTATGTTAAGAAAACTGTAAACAAGTTTCAATGTGAATATTAATGTTTATGTCAAATGTCGAGCAATATTGTAATAGAATTGAAATGTAACAAATGATGAAACTGTTGTAAGATGTTTAAAATTGTAACTGTGCGTCTGGTCCATAAGTAGGCAGTGTGTTAGGATACGTAGAATGCAAAACCTTGGGTGAATACGCGGTCTATCAGGGAGCGGTAAAAGGTGGAAGACAGGCGAGCGCGGGAAAATGCGCGCGGGCACTGCACGGCACAACGGGCACAATAGTAATAGTTGGAGTTTTGCCCTGGTTTGAGCAACACCTTCTCGAGCGAGGAGGCTCTTCTGGAAGGCATAGCTTCACTGAGCCTCGGGTATGCCGTCCCAACGTCCACATAGCATGGCAAAATTCCATAGGCACTAAATGGAAAAGTATTGCGACACTAAGAAAAATTAAAGGGCCGATACGTCAAGCTCCCCCCCCATGAACCATGGACCTTGCCGTTGGTGGGGAGGCTTGCGTGCCTCAGCGATAAAGATGGCCGTACCGTAGGTGCAACCACAACGGAGGGGTATCTGTTGAGAGGCCAGACAAACATGTGGTTCCTGAAGAGGGGCAGCAGCCTTTTCAGTAGTTGCAGGGGCAACAGTCTGGATGATTGACTGATCTGGCCTTGTAACATTAACCAAAACGGCCTTGCTGTGCTGGTAATGCGAACGGCTGAAAGCAAGGGGAAACTACAGCCGTAATTTCTCCCGAGGACATGCAGCTTTACTGTATGATTAAATGATGATGGCGTCCTCTTGGGTAAAATATTCCGGAGGTAAAATAGTCCCCCATTCGGATCTCCGGGCGGGGACTACTCAAGAGGTCGTCGTTATCAGGAGAAAGAAAACTGGCATTCTACGGATCGGAGCGTGGAATGTCAGATCCCTTAATCGGGCAGGTAGGTTAGAAAATTTAAAAAGGGGAATGGATAGGTTAAAGTTAGATATAGTGGGAATTAGTGAAGTTCGGTGGCAGGAGGAACACGACCTTTGGTTATATATACAAAATCAAATAGGGGTAATGCAGGAGTAGGTTTAGTAATGAATAAAAAAATAGGAGTGCGGGTTAGCTACTACAAACAGCATAGTGAACGCATTATTGTGGCCAAGATAGACACGAAGCCCACGCTTACTACAGTAGTACAAGTTTATATGCCAACTAGCTCTGCAGATGATGAAGAAATTGATGAAATGTATGACGAGATAAAAGAAATTATTCAGGTAGTGAAGGGAGACGAAAATTTAATAGTCATGGGTGACTGGAATTCGTCAGTAGGAAAAGGGAGAGAAGGAAACATAGTAGGTGAATATGGATTGGGGGGAAGAAATGAAAGAGGAAGCCGCCTGGTAGAATTTTGCACAGAGCATAACTTAATCATAGCTAACACTTGGTTCAAGAATCATGAAAGAATGTTGTATACCTGGAAGAATCCTGGAGATACTAAAAGGTATCAGATAGATTACATAATGGTAAGACAGAGATTTAGGAACCAGGTTTTAAATTGTAAGACATTTCCAGGGGCAGATGTGGATTCTGACCACAATCTATTGGTTATGAACTGCAGATTGAAACTGAAGAAACTGCAAAAAGGCGGGAATTTAAAGAGATGGGACCTGGATAAACTGAAAGAACCAGAGGTTGTACAGAGTTTCAGGGAGAGCATAAGGGAACAATTGACAGGAATGGGGGAAAAAATACAGTAGAAGAAGAATGGGTAGCTCTGAGGGATGAAGTAGTGAAGGCAGCAGAGGATCAAGTAGGTAAAAAGACGAGGGCTAATAGAAATCCTTGGGTAACAGAAGAAATATTGAATTTAATTGATGAAAGGAGAAAATATAAAAATGCAGTAAATGAAGCAGGCAAAAAGGAATACAAACGTCTCAAAAATGAGATCGACAGGGAGTGCAAAATGGCTAAGCAGGGATGGCTAGATGACAAATGTAAGGATGTAGAGGCTTGTCTCACTAGGGGTAAGATAGATACTGCCTACAGGAAAATTAAAGAGACCTTTGGAGAGAAGAGAACCACTTGTATGAATATCAAGAGCTCAGATGGCAACCCAGTTCTAAGCAAAGAAGGGAAGGCAGAAAGGTGGAAGGAGTGTATAGAGGGTTTATACAAGGGCGATGTACTTGAGGACAATATTATGGAAATAGAAGAGGATGTAGATGAAGATGAAATGGGAGATATGATACTGCGTGAAGAGTTTGACAGAGCACTGAAGGACCTGAGTCGAAACAAGGCCCCCGGAGTAGACAACATTCCATTAGAACTACTGATGGCCTTGGGAGAGCCAGTCATGACAAAACTCTACCATCTGGCGAGCAAGATGTATGAGACAGGCGAAATACCCACAGACTTCAAGAAGAATATAATAATTCCAATCCCAAAGAAAGCAGGTGTTGACAGATGTGAAAATTACCGAACTATCAGTTTAATAAGTCACAGCTGCAAACTACTAACGCGAATTCTTTACAGACGAATGGAAAAACTGGTAGAAGCGGACCTCGGGGAAGATCTGTTTGGATTCCGTAGAAATGTTGGAACACGTGAGGCAATACTAACCTTACGACTTATCTTAGAAAATAGATTAAAGAAAGGCAAACCTACGTTTCTAGCATTTGTAGACTTAGAGAAAGCTTTTGACAACGTTAACTGGAATACTCTCTTTCAAATTCTGAAGGTGGCAGGGGAAAAATACAGGGAGCGAAAGGCTATTTACAATTTGTACAGAAACCAGATGGCAGTTATAATAGTCGAGGGGCGTGAAAGGGAAGCAGTGGTTGGGAAAGGAGTGAGACAGGGTTGTAGCCTCTCCCCGATGTTATTCAATCTGTATATTGAGCAAGCAGTAAAGGAAACAAAAGAAAAATTCGGAGTAGGTATTAAAATTCATGGAGAAGAAGTAAAAAGTTTGAGGTTCGCCGATGACATTGTAATTCTGTCAGAGACAGCAAAGGACTTCTAAGAGCAGTTGAACGGAATGGACAGTGTCTTGAAAGGAGGATATAAGATGAACATCAACAAAAGCAAAACGAGGATAATGGAATGTAGTCAAATTAAATCGGGTGATGCTGAGGGGATTAGATTAGGAAATGAGACACATAAAGTAGTAAAGGAGTTTTGCTATTTAGGGAGTAAAATAACTGATGATGGTCGAAGTAGAGAGGATATAAAATGTAGACTGGCAATGGCAAGGAAATCGTTTCTGAAGAAGAGAAATTTGTTAACATCGAATATAGATTTAAGTGTCAGGAAGTCGTTTCTGAAAGTATTTGTATGGAGTGTAGCCATGTATGGAAGTGAAACATGGACGATAACCAGTTTGGACAAGAAGAGAATAGAAGCTTTCGAAATGTGGTGCTACAGATGAATGCTGAAGATAGCGTGGGTAGATGACGTAACTAATGAGGAGGTATTGAATAGGATTGGGGAGAAGAGACGTTTGTGGCACAATTTGACTAGAAGAAGGGATCGGTTGGTAGGACATGTTTTGAGGCATCAAGGGATCACAAATTTAGCATTGGAGGGCAGCGTGGAGGGCAAAAATCGTAGAGGGAGACCAAGAGATCAATACACTAAGCAGATTCAGAAGGATGTAGGTTGCAGTAGGTACTGGGAGATGAAGAAGCTTGCACAGGATAGAGTAGCATGGAGAGCTGCATCAAACCAGTCTCAGGACTGAAGACCACAACAACAACAACATGTCAAGCTCCATAGCTGTGGTTGTATGTGTGCTCTCTGCCTCGTCATCTCGCCGCCCGCCAACTGCCGCATCGATATTAGCAGGTTGAAACTTTTAGTACTGTATTCGTATGGATCAGAGAATGAACTGTGCAATAATAACCTAAATTTTACCAGAATTTTCCCATCATTTAACTATGGTCACAACTAACCTAGACAGGGTCCTTCCCAAGCGTTGTACAATCCGAGTGTCCCGAAATGAAAATGAAAAAATTCCTTAATAATAATTATTTGCAGAACTAGCTATATTAGAATGGTGTTAATGAAACAGTAAATGAATAGCGAAGTTTTGTAGTAAACATTATAGTGTAGTGATATGTATTCATGATTTTCCATATCAGTACAGAACGTGAAATATCAGTTCAATAGATTTTCTGGTTCTAAAATTCTATTATATTACGCAGTGTTACAACTTGTTGTTTTGCATGAATATATACCAACTTGTACAGGAAATAATCTCAGTTAATGCCTAATTAGGCTGGCGACCGTATTATTGTCACATTGGTAGCATCTTCTGGCTTGCTTTTGATCCATTCTGACGTGTGATTGCATTTCGAACTTACTTGACGCATCATTGTTATTACAGAGTGGATGTAAGTCTGATTTGCCACCATTCAGGTACACGCGGTCGATATCTATTCGTAAATCCTTTCTCAAAAGGTGAATCCCGCTCACTTACCACAGCACAGGCTTTAACGAGTACTGTATCAGGGATTACAAATCGATTAGGTTTAAATCCTTGGAGTTTGGTGGCCAGGGGTGTACGCTAAGCACATCCTGGTGCTCTGCGAACCACAACCACACATGTACCCTGCGAGCTTTCTCACACGTTGCATGGTCCTGCTGGTAGATACCATCGCGCCGAAGAAAAACAAACTGCATATAGGGCTGAATATGGTCCCAAAAGATAGGCGTTTACTTGTGTTGAACCATTGTGCCAACCAGAGTAAGGAGGTAACCCAGGGGATGTCACGAAAAAATTCCCCAGATGAGAATGCTCCCTCTTCTTTCCTATACCCTTCCGACGATTGTTGCCTTCAGATATTTCACGCCGTACACGCCAAGGGCCATTTGTCCGATGGTTCATAAAACCTGGTTCATTTGAAAAGGTAGAATCTTACGGAAGATACTAAATTGTCACACATTAGGATATGTGTAGAAATTACCTCAAGTTACGATATACAGGGCTATTACAAATGATTGAAGCGATTTCATAAATCCACTGTAGCTCCATTCATTGACATATGGTCACGATACACTACAGATACGTAGGAAAACTCATAAAGTTTTGTTCGGCTGAAGCCGCACTTCAGGTTTCTGCCGCCAGAGCGCTCGAGAGCGCAGTGATACAAAATGGCGACAGGAGCCGAAAAAGCGTATGTCGTGCTTGAAATGCACTCACATCAGTCAGTCATAACAGTGCAACGACACTTCAGGACGAAGTTCAACAAAGATCCACCAACTGTTAACTCCATTCGGCGATGGTATGCGCAGTTTAAAGCTTCTGGATGCCTCTGTAAGGGGAAATCAACGGGTCGGCCTGCAGTGAGCGAAGAAACGGTTGAAAGCGTGCGGGCAAGTTTCACGCGTAGCCCGCGGAAGTCGACGAATAAAGCAAGCAGGGAGCTAAACGTACCACAGCCGACGGTTTGGAAAATCTTACAGAAAAGGCTAAAGCAGAAGCCTTACCGTTTACAATTGCTACAAGCCCTGACACCCGATGACAAAGTCAAACGCTTTGAATTTTCGGCGCGGTTGCAACAGCTCATGGAAGAGGATGCGTTCAGTGCGAAACTTGTTTTCAGTGATGAAGCAACATTTTTTCTTAATGGTGAAGTGAACAAACACAATGTGCGAATCTGGGCGGTAGAGAATCCTCACGCATTCCTGCAGCAAATTCGCAATTCACCAAAAGTTTACGTGTTTTGTGCAATCTCACTGTTTAAAGTTTACGGCCCCTTTTTCTTCTGCAAAAAAAACCTTACAGGACACGTGTATCTTGACATGCTGGAAATTTGACTAATGCCACAATTGGTAACCGACAGCGCCGACTTCATCTTTCAACAGGATGGTGCTCCACCGCACTTCCATCATGATGTTCGGCATTTCTTAAACAGAAGATTGGAAAACCGATGGATCGGTCGTGGTGGAGATCATGATCAGCAATTCAAGTCATGGCCTCCACGCTCTCCTGACTTAACCCCATGCGATTTCTTTCTGTGGGGTTATGTGAAAGATTCAGTGTTTAAACCTCCTCTACCAAGAAACATGCCAGAACTGCGAGCTCGCATCAACGATGCTTTCGAACTCATTGATGGGGACATCCTGCGCCGAGTGTGGGAGGAACTTGATTATCGGCTTGATGTCTGCCGAATCACTAAAGGGGCACATATCGAACATTTGTGAATGCCTAAAAAAACTTTTTGAGTTTTTGTATGTGTGTGCAAAGCATTGTGAAAATATCTCAAATAATAAAGTTATTGTAGAGCTGTGAAATCGCTTCAATCATTTGTAATAACCCTGTATAAGTTCATGTTAATTGCGGTGTGTACATGCCAGGAAGGAAATTACATGAATAAGTGGTTATAAGAACGTTTCTGCACTGGTAAAAAAAATCAGTGAGGACCAGATATTAATAATGATTATTGTGCCGTGGAAATCAGTACAAAAGGTCCATAACAGATATAGCGATGAGACATGGAAACAATGACTTTGCAAGGGAGACCAGCTGATCAGCTACGTTGCAGAACCGGTTAAAGGGCCCCAGAAGAGCGAAACAAACATAACGAGGCAGCTATTGTAAAAGCGGCGCTCATTATATTGTCTCATTATAAGAGGAATTCCCTTTAGAATGTACCGGCCCTCTTTTAAAGGGAATTATTTGTATTCTCAAGGTCGTGCTTATTGTGCAAAGCCTTTTTCATTTTGTGCTGCCTGAAATAAACTGCTACGTGATTTTCGAAAATTTCAGTGATCTAGAGATGCCCCATGAGTTAATTTCTCACTGGCATGATGATTCAAGATACTGAAGCCATTTTATGTACGTTAATTTATAACTGAAGACATAACGTCTAAGGGTACCGTGATCACTTTTACTGTAATGAAGAAAGACAGCGTCTCGGTTAACTTGTTTATTCCAATTACTGCTTTCAAACTCTGTCCATTTGAATTGAGTCTATACCCTGCCGACAAACTGCGATTCGCAGCAATTAGATACTAGATCTGAAGACGACCTGTAACAAAGCTTGAAACTGGTAATCTGAATAAACAAAAAGTGAGCGAGGTGGTGTCTTTCTTCGTTTAATTGTCCGCAATTAATTTTTGAACAATGTGTCAGTTGTCAGTTAGTGTGCGTTACTATAGATTAAAGCTAAATACAGTGGAAGGAACGTGTACTTTGACTTTCGTTAGTGAGAAAAGGAAATCAGAAATATGTGAGGATGGGTCGACCACGACACAAAGTTATTTTCTTATCTCATCAAAATAAATAACATACAACACTGTATCCTTTTTTTTGGCATTATTCACCAACAGAATGAACTGAGAAAGCTATAATTTTCTTCTTACACCTCAGTGATTTTGTCACGTAACGATTCTGTGCCATCCCGTTTCAAACGACTATGTGTCAAGTACACTTCCTTAAAACTACAACTAAAAAGCACAAGCTTATTAAAAAAGTTAATTCAATGAGAATTCATAGAGTTGTGAAACGATTGAAGCTGGGCATCTAGTACGAAATTACGTACTGGTTTGTAAACGGTGTCTGAAATGGTCTGCGCCCAGTTTCTATAAATATGTTTGATGAAAGAATTTAAGGGATTTCAGTAGAAAACTGTGGCAATTGTAATGAATGGAGAGCTCATATTTCTGGCAATTCTGGCTCTTATTCAAAAATCACTCCTCTTTATTTCATCCTATCGCAGATTAACAATCATTTCATCCACACATACAAGAAGAAAGTATATACACTCCTGGAAATGGAAAAAAGAACACATTGACACCGGTGTGTCAGACCCACCATACTTGCTCCGGACACTGCGAGAGGGCTGTACAAGCAATGATCACACGCACGGCACAGCGGACACACCAGGAACCGCGGTGTTGGCCGTCGAATGGCACTAGCTGCGCAGCATTTGTGCACCGCCGCCGTCAGTGTCAGCCAGTTTGCCGTGGCATACGGAGCTCCATCGCAGTCTTTAACACTGGTAGCATGCCGCGACAGCGTGGACGTGAACCGCATGTGCAGTTCACGGACTTTGAGCGAGGGCGTATAGTGGGCATGCGGGAGGCCGGGTGGACGTACCGCCGAATTGCTCAACACGTGGGGCGTGAGGTCTCCACAGTACATCGATGTTGTCGCCAGTGGTTGGCGGAAGGTTCACGTGCCCGTCGACCTGGGACCGGACCGCAGCGACGCACGGATGCACGCCAAGACCGTAGGATCCTACGCAGTGCCGTAGGGGACCGCACCGCCACTTCCCAGCAAATTAGGGAAATTAGGGACACTGTTGCTCCTGGGGTATCGGCGAGGACCATTCGCAACCGTCTCCATGAAGCTGGGCTACGGTCCCGCACACCGTTAGGCCGTCTTCCGCTCACGCCTCAACATCGTGCAGCCCGCCTCCAGTGGTGTCGCGACAGGCGTGAATGGAGGGACGAATGGAGACGTGTCGTCTTCAGCGATGAGAGTCGCTTCTGCCTTGGTGCCAATGATGGTCGTATGCGTGTTTGGCGCCGTGCAGGTGAGCGCCACAATCAGGACTGCATACGACCGAGGCACACAGGGCCAACACCCGGCATCATGGTGTGGGGAGCAATCTCCTACACTGGCCGTACACCACTGGTGATCGTCGAGGGGACACTGAATAGTGCATGGTACATCCAAACCGTCATCGAACCCATCGTTCTACCATTCCTAGACCGGCAAGGGAACTTGCTGTTCCAACAGGACAATGCACGTCCGCATGTATCCCGTGCCACCCAACGTGCTCTAGAAGGTTAAGTCAACTACCCTGGCCAGCAAGATCTCCGGATCTGTCCCCCATTGAGCATGTTTGGGACTGGATGAAGCGTCGTCTCACGCGGTCTGCACGTCCAGCACGAACGCTGGTCCAACTGAGGCGCCAGGTGGAAATGGCATGGCAAGCCGTTCCACAGGACTACATCCAGCATCTCTACGATCGTCTCCATGGGAGAATAGCAGCCTACATTGCTGCGAAAGGTGGATATACACTGTACTAGTGTCGACATTGTGCATGCTCTATTGCCTGTGTCTATGTGCCTGTGGTTCTGTCAGTGTGATCATGTGATGTATCTGACCCCAGGAATGTGTCAATAAAGTTTCCCCTTCCTCAGACAATGAATTCACGGTCTTCTTATTTCAATTTCCAGGAGTGTATGTCTTTGAGGAGCGGCAAAATAATGATATGGAGGTAACAGCATTTGTTCCTGTGCTATGTTGATTTACCCACATGGTTATGACTGCCTCATGTGAATCAAGAGGACAAATGGTAAACTATTTATGAAAACATTGGCGCTCGTTTAACGCAGTGAACGAGATATCTGCTTCTATGGCAGTCTATGTCAGCCGACGACGTTTAATGGTTGAATACCAATGAAATGGGTAGACTATGAATGTGTTAGCTGTTTAGTTTTATCTTTCAGGAGTATATCCATTCTTTGGTGATATCTGATAATGATGTGCAAGCGCCTCTCTACATTTGGCTACTATTTTTAATTTTTATTCTATGACCTATAGTCACAAAATTCAGTTATAATTAGTTTTCGGAACATGTGATCTAATTTACTAAGGAAAGGTTTTAATTATCCACACCATCTTTCTAATGTAGTGCATTTTTTATAACTCACCAACAGCCACATTTGCCTAAAGACAGCAGCAATGAAAATGGTTAAAATGGCTCTGATCACTATGGGACTTAAATTCTGAGGTCATCAATCCCCAACAACTTAGAACTACTTAAACCTAACTAATCTAAGGACATCACACACATCCATGCCCGAGGCAGATTTCGAACCTGCGACCGCAGCGTCACGCGGTTCCAGACTGTAGCGCCTAGAACCGCTCGGCCACACGGGCCGGCAGCAGCAAAGTACGTTTAAAATACACGCATCAAAAAAAGTTTTGCATTACCCCGGTTCACAGAGCTCCTGAAGACAAACGTTGACTGTGGATATTCTATCACAGACACAGTCCGTTTGACTGTTCAGAGATGTCACTAAACCCGACCAAAAAATGGTTCAACTGGCTCTAAGTACTATGAGACTTAACATCTGAGGTCGTCAGTCCCATCGACTTAGAACTACGTAAACCTAACTAACCTACGGACAGCACACACATCCATGCCCGAGGCAGGATTCGAACCTGCAACCGTTGCAGTCACGTGGTTCCGGACTGAAGAGTCTAGAACCGCTCAGACCCGTCCAAAGGTGTAAACAACAATGCATAAGCAGCGCCTATTAGACGGAGTGGGTCCGACAGCCGATCGGTTCCAGTCATTCCACCAGGAAGGACGTACACGGTTTGTGTTGTCTGCTGTTCAATCATGCCTAGACGGTCAATACCGCGGTTCGATCGCTTTGTTACTTCGTGCCAGGAAGGGCTATCAACAAGGGAGGTTGTCCAGGAGTCGCCGGCCAGTGTGGCCGTGCTGTTCTGGGCGCTTCAGTTTGGAACCGCGTGACCGCTGCGGTCGCAGGTTCGAGTCCTGCCTCGGGCATGGATGTGTGTGGTGTCCTTAGGTTAGTTACGTTTAAGTAGTTCTAAGTTCTAGGGGACTGATGACCTCAGATGTTGAGTCCCATAGTGCTCAGAGCCATTTGTCCAGGAGTCTCGGAGTGAACCAAAGCGATGTCGTTCGGACATGGAGGATACACAGAGAGAGACATGCCTCGCTCAGGCCAGCCAAGGGCTACTACTGGAGTGGATGACCGCTACCTACGGATTACGGCCCGGAGAAACCTGACAGCAACGCCACCACGTTGAATAATGCTTTTCGGGTAGCCACAGGACGTCGTATTACGACTCAAACTGTGCACAATAGGCTTCATGATGCGCAACTTCAAGCCCGACGTCCATGGCGAGGTCCATCTTTGCAACCACGACATCATGCAGCGCAGTACAGATGTGCCCAACAACATACTGGAGGGACCGCTCAGGATTGATATCACGTTCTCTTAACCTATGAGTGCCGTATATTCCATCATCCAGATAATCGTCGGAGACGAGTTTGGAGGCAACCCGGTCAGGCTGAACGCCTTAAACACACTCTCCAGCGAGTGCAGCACGATGGAAGTTTCCTGTTTATTTTGGGTTGGCGTTATGTGGGGCCGACATACGTCGCTGGTGGTCATGGAATGCGCCGAAACGGCTGTACGATACGTGAATGCCACCCTCCGACCGATAGTGCAACCATATCGGCACCATACTGGCGAGGCATTGCCCCCATCATGCAAATCTTGTGAATGACTTCCTTCAGAATAACGACACCGCTCGACTGGAGTGGCCAACATATTCTGCGGAGATGAAACTTCCTGGCAGATTAAAACTGTGTGCCCGACCGAGACTCGAGCTCGGGACCTTTGCCTTTCGCTGGCAAGTGCTCTACCAACTGAGCCACCGAAACACAACTCACGCCCGCTACTCACAGCTTTACTTCTGCCAGTACCTCGTCTCCTACCATCCAAACTTTACAGAAGCTCTCCTGCGAACCTTGCAGAACTAACACTCCTGAAAGAAAGGATATTGCGGAGACATGGCTTAGCCACAGCCTGGGGGACATGTTTTGCGGACATGAACGCTGTTCTTCAGGTATTATAAAATTATACTTTGAAGCTGCAGTTAAACACTACATTCCTTAAACAAGATAAGCGTGGGTGATGGTCACACTTATTGCTTGATTTTCTGGAACGAAAGCTACGTTCTTAAAAGTAACATAGACCTGTGTTGTACGACACGCATTTAGTTAAAATAAATCTACTGTGGTGTAGATTTAATCAGTGCAACTAGCATTACATCTTTGGTATCCATCTGCACGAGCTTATCGGAATAAATATTCTACAACTGCCACCATGAGCCTGCAGCGGCTTTAAAACTAGCTCACATGAGTATGAATATTTCAAGACAACAAATCAGGATTGCTAACTCCCAGCTTGCTGGAGTGGCAGTGTGTCAGCAACTTCTGTTAGTCAGTACAACGGAAAACCAGTCCAAAGTAGCAACTTTTACATTTTTTTTATGCACTCGATAACTAGTTTCGCGCCGAGACCGGTTTTAAAATCATCTTAACATTGTCAGAAATGGCATTCGTGAAAACCATTTCAAAAATGTGTAACGGGCACTTACAGCGCATACAGACGACTGTAATCTGTACGCGCTGTAACTGTTCGTTGTACATTATTGACATGGTTTTCACATCTTCGGAAATACCATTTTTGACTATGTTACAATGATTTGAAAATTGATCTCGGTCCAGAACTAGTCATTGAGGGAACAAAAAAGGAAAATTTGCAGATTTGGACTGGATTTTCGTTGTACTGAAATCAGGAATGGTCCTTATTTCTTCTCGAATCGTCCACTGTTTACAAGTGTTTTCCATAATTTGTACGACATTCAAAATGGAAAAAATAAATACGTCACTGTATGGGTGGAAATTTTGCTCATTGTAGGAACACCGGAAGTGAAGGGACTGGCAAAAAATCAAATGTCGTGATACAAAATATGTAGACAGTTCCCAATGAGCACTGACTCGATAACCCAAACAAGGGGGGGGGGGGGGGGGGTTGTCTGAGACTGGGATCAAACGGACCTGTTGTTTCCCATGTTTACTTCTTTGCTTCTCTGAAGGCGTTTCGCCATGAGCAGTTTGCTCACAAAAGCCGTCTAATTGTTTAACTTTCAAAGTGGTTCCTGTGTCGTTCACCAAGATGAACTAGGAAGTGTGGTAACATTTTATGACCAATGTTTTACTTAATAAATTATGTTATGTGTTTCGTGCCGTTGTCGTTAACGTAGAAACAAGTAGCTGCTACAGCCATGTGGCGAGCCACTCAGGCTCAAACAACACATCTGCTAATCGCCTAGGCGATTGACCTTGTTTGCTTTCTTCCTCTGGGATCCATGTGCACATCTCGTCTGACCATCTGTTATCATCCATTATTTCTAAACGCACATAATATAGTAATCACTTCCTTTCGATGACTTCCAAGATTCTTCCTTGCACTACTTCATTTTTTTTGTTCATACTCCATGTGGTCTAAACCTGACCCTGCTGCACTTACTGTGTGTTCTTTCCGTTTTACTTCCCAAACTGCGGACTCATATATACACATGCCCTCGACTATTGATATTGAACGTAATCCTTTTAATTTGTTAGTGATATTATTACTCGAAAGGTTGAGTACACTTTCCCTTGTCCAATCTTATTTTTAATTTCTACACTCTTTCCGTTCCCATATGTAATTACCAACAAACACTTAAAAGAAAAAAAGAAATTAATATTGTCTATTTCAATTTGTAAAAAGTCTCTGTTCCTCCAAGTAGTCAAGTAGTGACGGAATATTTCATAAATGTTAATTAATACTAAAATTCCCACTATTTAAATCATGGTGCTCATCACCACCAGCTATTATTTACCCAGTTTTGCTTCTGTCTTTGTGCTTAGATTTATACCTCACGTTTCACATTCTTTAACTTAGCTTCCGGAACTGAGTTGTCGACGCCGCTGACTGACATTCGGAGACCCCGGGTTTGGTTCCCAGTACTGTCACCGATTTTTCCTTAGTGTGGGGGGGGGGGGAGGGGGAAGGGGGGCTGTTACGGAGTGTACTCAGACTCGTGAGGCTACCCGTGGATCTACTCTACCAATTAGTAGCGATTCCGAGGTCAAGAAATCCGACAAAGCCGGGAGAGCGGTATGCTGATCACATGTCCCTCTGTACCACATCTAGTGCCAGCATTGGCAGAGGATGACAAGACGGTCGGACCCAATTGGCCGTTCAAATTGATCAAATGGCTCTGAGCACTATGGAACTTAACTGCTGAGGTCATCAGTCCCCTAAAACTTAGAACTACTTAAACCTAACTAACCTAAGGACATCACACACATCCATGCCCGAGGCAGGATTCGAACCTGCGACCGTAGCGGTCGCGCGGTTCCAGACTGTAGCGCCTAGAACCACTCGGCCACTCTGGCCGGCCCAATCGGCCGTCTGGGGCCAGAATGCGTAACTTTACATAACCCTAAACCGGATCAACTGCATATTCACAGTGTTTCAGGGGGAACAGTAAATATCCTACTAGGTTGTAGTATAGAATAAAACACTGCATATTATATGTGTCCAATTTTTATTTGTTACAGATATACAGCTGATTATATAGCTAAGTCTTCATTTTGCGTGTTGGTACTCCAGTTGCTATGGGTTTATTTATCGACTGTCATTTTTGTTTGGAATATCAAATTATGGAGTTGTGCTTGATGTTCCAAAATGCAATTTTTTAACTGTGATAGTGTTGGTCCCTTGAGAGCTGTCCAAAAGTTACTCTTGCCCGCACTGTGAAAATTTGCACGTAAGTCTACGAAGAAGAACTCATTGTTTGGATTATGAATAGTGCCGCTTTCATGAAAAAATAAGAAAATCGGCCAGTGAGACCTCTGTAGAGTTACATGTATTGTTGTCACTAAAATTTTTAAATGCTTTTAAGTCCGAAGTAAACTTTATGAAGAAAAACTTCTAAATTAATCATTTGCCTTTTCTTAACAACTCCAGTGAGTATGTTTTTGGGTTACATTCTAACAAGTGGATGTTTGCAGCTTGGATACATGTTACATGACATGTTTTCTACGAATTAGTCTATACTGCCGTTTATAAAAATATTTACTATTCTTCAAGAATCACCTTCTGTATACGAAAGACACATGTGATCGGCTGGAAGAAGTAGTAATCTTAATTATTACTAAAGGAGGAAAAAATGTTCTACTAAGAGTATGGCCGACAAAGGGCATATGATTTAGAACAGCGTGCTGAAAACTAATGCCTCCGAAATTTTTATGTGAAAACTTTTAGAGCTTTTTAAATAAAACAAACGCTATTAACATTCTACATCTTTATTCTTCACGCCTACATATTTGAAGCCCTCTGCCACTACAGGGTTTCGAATTGTAGCGTGTAACGTGGCGATATGAAATGTAATTATGTCGATGTGTAAAAACTGTGTGGTGCAATCGAGTTTCGGATTCGAAGAGCTCGTCCACATATGGCGCACCTCTCTTTCAGAATGGCAATGCCAAACCACAGACGAGCGCTGCGACGTCTTTCGACGTCTTGGGTTCACTGTCGTCGATCACCCTCCATACAGTCCAGACTTGGCCGCATCCGATTTTCAACTGTTTCCAAAACTTAAAGAACACCTCTGAGAACTTCACTTTGACGGTGCTGAAGCGGTGCAAGCAGAGCTGAGGTTGTGGCTCTGCCAACAAGCCAAACATTCTACAGCGACGTTCTCAACAAACTGATTTCACTTAGGGAGAAACATGTTCGTCGGCAGCGTGAGTATGTTGACAAAGGGCGTTCAAAAAGGTTTGGAGAGTCGTCTCTACTTTTTTAAATTTTTTGCAGGAATAGAATGAAATTTTTTGTGAACATACTTGGACCATTTAGCTATAAGTTGGTGTATAAAAGTATTTTCTTTTATTTACAGGTGAGCCATAATGGACCGTCAAGAAGATGTCAGGTTGCGACAATGGTCGGTGATGGAGTTCCTCTTCAAGACTGGCGATGACTCTGCCACAGCGATTCACAGGAAGTTGCTCCCTGTTTATGGGGACGACATAGTGGATCGCTGCAATATCCAGTGGTGGTTGCAGAGGCTTAAAGAAGGTGATTTCTCTCTACTGGACAATCCACGATGCGGTAGACCATCGACGGCAGTGAGTGATGTGAATAAGGAGACCATTGATCAAATCATCCAAAATGACAGATGTCTGACGACACGACAGCTGGCTGAAATGACTCGTTTGTCGTTGGGTAGTGTGGTATCACTGGTACAGTCACCAGGGTACAGAAAAATCTGTGCGCGTTTGGTGCCTGGATTATTGACAAGAGAAATGAAAAGGACGAGGAAGAATGAGTGCGAGGGTCTCGTGAAGACCTTTACTGAAGAGTGGAAACAGCGTTTTGACGGCGTCTTTACCCAGGATGAAACATGGTTGTTTTTGTCCAAACCTGAGAGCAAATCCCAGTCCATGGGGTGGCGTCATCCGGGCTCTCTTCGGAAGAAGAAACCAAAATTTTCACGAACAGCAGGCTCAAAGGTGATGGCCTCCTTCTTCTGGGATCAGTGCGGTGTAATTCTCATTGACTTTTTGGAACCAGGCTCCACAATTAACCGCGACCGTTACTGTTTGTCATTGGACAAGCTGCGATGTGCCATCAAGACCCACAGACCACAGCTTCAGGGTCATCTCACCAGACTACACCATGACAATGCCAAACCCCATACAGCCCTTATGGCGCAGGAGAAAATCAGGAAAATGGGTTGGAAAATTGTTCCTCATCCTCCCTACAGTCCGGTCTTGGCTGCGTCTGATTTTTACCTCTTTGGTCGTCTGAAGGCCCACCTGCACGGTATAACTTCTGATAGTGAGGAAGACCTTATTTCCTGTGTCAAGGGCCGGTCGGGGTGGCCGAAGGTTCTAGGCGCTACAGTCTGAAATCACGCGACCGCTACGATCGCAGGTTCGAATCCTGCCTCGGGAATGGATGTGTGTGATGTCCTTCGGTTAATTAGGTTTAAGTAGTTCTAAGTTCTAGGGGACTGATGACCTCAGGAGTTAAATCCCATAGTGCTCAGAGCCATTTGAACCTGTGTCAAGCGATGATGTAAAAGTCAATGCCCAGAACTTTACCAAAGTGCATTTACATCATGGAAAGAACGTTGGGCCAGATACATCACGGTTGATGGAGGCTACACTGAGTAGGCTCAATGTATAGCTAAATTTTCCAAGTATGTTCACAAAAAACTAGAGACGACTTTGCAAAACTTTTTGAACTCTCTGTGTAGAATGTTAATAATGTTTGTTTTATTTAAAAAGCTTTAATTTTCAGTATGCTCTTGTACATAGAAATAAAAATGGTTTGTATGCGGCAGAAGGAAGTACAAGGCATCATGAAAGTAATAGAAAGGCTAATGGCTAAAAACAGAACGTAGTTCAAAGGCCCTTCCAGCGCAATTGAATTGTTACACTTGTTAGCAAGTGATTTTTGTAGACAGCAATATTTCAAGATTCCTTGAAAGTAAATGGACCCTGTAGTCGTGTTGGATGGATTGAACTCGTGCCCAAGGCGCGCGCTGTGTAGTGTGCCCTAGCTGGACGGGATGTGCGCGCACAGTGCCGTGCTGTGCAGTGTTGCCGACTCAGTTAGTTGTGGGGGCGGCGTAGCGCGTGCCTGGGGCTCACTCTTTGGGCACAGCCGGTATCTGCGGGCCGCGAGCCGGCAATGAAGACGTATGGAGCCATAACGGCCCTCAATGGCCTATACAGGAGACACTTCCAATCCGCCAGTAAATATGACGCACATAAAACTGATATGTGGCGAAAAGTAAAGCGCCTTGGGAGCAACGACCGTCTCTCGCGCAAATCGCTGCCTCTTTCACGCGCTCCGTAAAAACGCCGCTCGGGCCTTTTGTTCTCGGCAAACTAAAGCGTCCTGCCGCAGCCCCGGCTCGTGGAAAGGTTCCCAGTACCTGAAACGGTGCGGATAAAGGTTATCAGAGCGTGCCAGTGATATTAAAGCATTTCTTGGTTTCAACCTTGTGGACTGGCGCGGTTCGATACTTATTGGCGCAGTCGCTGGGACACCGGAAGCGAATTCGGAAGGGCGATGGTTCAGTTCCTCTTCCGGCCGTCCAGATTTAGGACTTCCGTGATTTCCTCAAATCTCTCCGGGAAAATGCCGGGATGGTTCCTTTGAAAGATTTCCTCTTCCATCCCTGAAACATTCCGAGCGTGTGCTCCGTCTCTAATGATCTTAATGTCGACAGGACTCTAAACCTTGATCATCCTTCCTTCGATATTTACTTCTGTAGCAAAATATATGAGACTGTCTTTCAACTTCTACGTCCGTGCTCTATTTTTTTTTTTTTTTTTGAGCTCAGAGAAGTCAGGAACCAGAGAAACCAGAGGAAGGGAGGGATAGAGAGAAAGAGAGAGGGAGAAGAGAGAGAGAGAGAGACAGAGAAAGACGACACGATGCCGAGTAGAGGCTTCTGAGGAAAGCTTGCCCACGTGAACTAGTAACAAGGCACTCCGTCTTCAGGCCACAAGTGGCCCGTCGGGACCATCCGACTGCCGTGTCATCCTCAGCTGAGAATGCGGAAAGTAGAGGCGTGTGGTCAGCACACCGCTCTCCCGGTCGTTATGATGGTTTTCTCTGATCGGAGCCGCTACTATTCGGTCGAGTAGCTCCTCAATTGGCATCACGAGGCTGAGTGCACCCCGAAAAATGGCAACAGCACATGGCGGCCCGAATGGTCACCCATCCAAGTGCCGACAGCGCTTAACTTCAGTGATCTGACGGAAACTGGCCATCGTCAGTAACAAGAACTCCACAATAAATGAGCCAAGGAAATGCAATACTCTTTTGGAAGTGGTGGGACCAGAGGATGGCGGTAATGTGCCGCCGATACTATTCACCTGAGACAATAAAGATATTCTCAAGTTACAGCTGTGGCGGTACTTTTTCTCGTATACAGTATATCATCATCTGAAGTTCTTCGTCAATGCAATAGCATGGACATCCACAAATTACCCAAATTATCCGGGACATTGTGCCGAGGTCGAATGGATTCCACATTTAAATCCAACATTTTGTCCTCATCTGCAGAGGAAAGTTTCATGGTGAATCGTAGGTTCTTGACACCGTCGTCCGCAGATGGGGACGAAAGGTTCGGTTTAAATGTGAAATCCTTTCGAATACGGCAAAATAACCCGAAACATTTTGTTAATTGTGACATTTACGGATGTGGAAGTCACGGTAAAGCCTAATATAAAATATTACCATTTAAAAACAAAATAAAAATATTTTAAAGAAAGTTCATAATTAATGAGTGTCCAAATTTTTCATCACCTTCTACGACATTTCTTCCTTTTTGTATTATGCCCTTTCACTATTACGCTATTAAGTATTAGCTACAATGCGTGATTTAAAACTTCCCAGGCGTACATATTGTTCCACTAAATGTTTGCAACTTCCTGCCACAATATTTCGGCGCAGAGTCCTTTGGCCGTCTTCAGGTGATATTGGCGAAAACTCCGACAATGCGATCCTGAACAGTACGCGTCGTTTGCGCTATATAACATTTGCCGCATTCACACGGAATCCTGTAAACACCTGCCTTTTGTGACAGATCCCAACAACGACGAAATTTTTGCAGGAGGACGAAAGATTGCTTTCAATTTATATTTTCTTGGTATTCCGCCTATGTGCGTTGAAATATTACCAATATATGGTAAACAGGCAGTCGTTTTAAAAGCCTCTTCCTCTTCTTTGTTGCCGGCCGCGGTGGTCTAGTGGTTCTAGGCGCGCAGTCCGGAACCGCGGGACTGCTACGGTCGCAGGTTCGAATCCTGCCTCGGGCATGGATGTGTGTGATGTCCTTAGATTAGTTAGGTTTAAGTAGTTCTAAGTTCTAGGGGACTGATGACCACAGAAGTTAAGTCCCATAGTGCTCAGAGCCATTTGAACCTCTTCTTTGTTCCGTCGTTTACAGGTCTGCAACGCTCTCTCCACTTGCTTGGACGAGCACCCATTCTTCAGAAATACAGTCTGCAGCTGCTCCACTTCCTTTTGCAAACTATCGGTGTCAGAGATAACGTGGGCTCAGTGAATCAATGTCTTCAAAATACCGATCGTTTATGCCGGATGGTGGCAATTAGCGGCTTGCAAGTAAAGGTCTGTGTGAATGGGCTTTCTATATACCGAATGATCAAGTGTGCCATCGTTCTTAGGTCGCACTAATACGTCTAAAAACGGCAAGCAACCCTCCTTCTATAATTCCATAATAAATTTTATAGTTTCGTGTGTGGAGTTCAGATGTTGTATGGACTCTCGCAGACGATCCAAACCATGAGGCCACACTGTAAAAGTATCATTAACATATCGCCAAAATACTGTTGATTTAAAAGTGGCTGAGGCAAGTGCTCGCTCCTCAAAATCTTCCATAAAAAGATTGGCCACCAGGGCACATAAAGGACTCCCCATGGCGACACCGACTGAT